>NC_053394.1:347897972-348264803 GCF_905171765.1 Bufo bufo
CAAACTCAACAAATAATCCCAGGTGGGCGACAACAGGAGACAACAAGAAGCCCAACAGGGATCCGGAGGGTAGCACTCTGGAACGACAACCAGGATTCACAACTCCAGTGGGTCAGTATAGATGTCCAGGCAGGAAGCTCTATAACTGGCAACTAGAGAAGAGTGAGGGGAGAATATAAGGAGGTTGGGAGTGGCAGACAAGAAACAGCTGAGGAGGAGAAGCTACGGATCCCTGATTGAGACAAAAAGGATAGCAAGGCAAACACAGAAAACAATCACTAAGAAACAACGTGATCTTTAGATATAGAGCGCGCAGCCACCCGCTGCGACCTCCTGACCCCGGGTATAACGGAGTCAGACGTGGCTCCTGATACCCTCGTGACAGATGCTGTGGCATGACCTCAAGAAAGCGATTCACACCAGACATCCCAAGAAATTGCTGAACTGAAACAGTTCTGTAAAGAGGAATGGTCAAGAATTACTCCTGACCGTTATGCACGTCTGATCTGCAACTACAGGAAACGTTTGATTGAAATTATTGCTGCCAAAGGAGGTTCAACCAGTTATTAAATCCAAGGGTTCACATACTTTTTCCACCTGCACTATGAATGTTTACATGGTGTGTTCAATAAAAACATGGTAACATTTAATTCTTTGTGTGTTATTAGTTTAAGCAGACTGTGATTGTCTATTGTTGTGACTTAAATGAAGATCAGATCACATTTTATGACCAATTTGTGCAGAAATCCATATCATTCCAAAGGGTTCACATACTTTTTCTTGCAACTGTATATCTATATACCAACAGAAATGGTTACTGTCTTACCTATATTCAGATGATACCTGATCCTCGATTCTCCATACCATGTTCTTTGAATTGATCAGTCCCCCGCATCCTTTTGCCTGCTGGCCTCTGTTTAACAGCAATTCAGCCAGAGGTCTTTCCAAATCAGGGAGTTAGGGGACTCCCCGCCATCGACAGTGTTCAGCCGCAATTACTATATAATAATGTTATTCAACATGGAGAACAAGGTGGCTCCCCTGCTCACTGATATGGAACTGGTGCACCAATCAATATGACTCGCCATGTCATCAATAAACTGAAATTTGTATGAACTGTAAATGATAGGCACTCTACATCTAGAATCAATTCAAGCTAGCAACATTTATTTATAAGAAACTCCAACAATCCTACATATATTTCAAACCAAGAGATTAAAAAATAACAGATAAAAAGGTTATGCTCCTATAATTTTGTCACACTTCTGAAAAACAACAATATTGACTTGCACCCTACCATTCACTACTAGTGACCAAATCTAGACTAGAGTCAAAATGATGTCAGCACAAAAAATTATGAAAATATCATTCAATCATCCCATATATATATATTTATTATGCGTCTTGTATGCCTGAATATAGCTAGCAGTGATAAAAATATAGTATGATGAAATAAAAATAAAAATTTAAAAAATAATAAAAATGGATGTAACATAGTCACTGACTTCAATGTCCCAAATAATACATGGTCACACCACTATATAGTTGAGGATATTGTATACTTATATCGCAATCTTAGTGGTTCTGCTGGTTGTTATACAGATTGTGTACTTAAAGGGGGTGTCCGGGTTCAGAGCTGAACCCGGACATTCCTCCATTTTCACCCAGGCAGCTCCCCTGACTTGAGCATCGGAGCAATTCATGCTCCAATGCTCTCCTTTGCCCTGCGCTAAATTGCGCAGGGCAAAGGCATTTTTTGGAGATCCGGTGACGTACTGGGCTCTCCATGGGACTGCCAGGAAGTCCGGTGATGTCACCGACACTGATGGGCGGGATTTAGCGCTGCCCTAGCCAGTAAAATGGCTAGGGCAGTGCTAAAGCCCGCCCATCAGAGCCGGTGATGTCACCGAAGACACTGCCTGTGCGGAAGCTTCCGACCGGCAGTGTGTTATGATAAACAAAAGACCCCGTGCCCTGCGCGATTTTGCGCAGGGCAAGGGAGCGCATCGAAGCATGAGATGCTCCGATGCTAGCCTCAGGGGGGCTGCCTGGGTGAAAATAAGGGTATGTCCTGGTTCAGCTCTGAACCCGGACAATCCCTTTAAGTATCCAGAAATGTCTAGATGCAACAAAAGTGTTAATACGCAGTTTTCATTCAGATTAATACATAATATTTTTTATATGTCCAGATCCCATTAATGCTGCTCAATATAGGGTTAAATGTTGTTCAAATGTCCCTCTATATGGCAATGGTTGTAATGGACGTTTAATCCTCCCTGCTGATTGTCCACACTGTTGCGCGTTACAAGTTTGCTACTCACTGTTGTGCAGGAGCGGAGATGAGTGCCTGCCGTGGCGTCCCACGTGGTATTCGGCACAGATGGATCTTACCTCCGTAGTTTCCTCCTGAAGGTGATTACTGCAATAGCGCTAGTTTTTTGTGTGGCCTTGGGGATAGATCGGCGTTCCACGTGTTCAATGGACTCGGCGTTAAACAGCCTGCCGGTTTTGCATGGATCTTCTTAACTCTTTATATATTCAAATCGCAGCAGATGGGTTTTGGAGCGCTCCATACCTTGTAGATTTTAAAACAACCTTATGATAGTTCTTATACATGGGGATTATTCCTCCTGGACGCATCGGCGCGTCATCTCGCGAGATGCGAGATTTCCTGTGAACGCGCGCTCACAGGATCGCAAGGTAAACGAGTTGATCTACAGCCTGCCAGCGGCGATCATTCGCTGGCAGGCTGTAGATGCGATTTTTTTAACATCAGAAAGGTATATTAGACGCTGTTTTGTTAACAGCGGCTGATATACCTGCTACCTGGTCCTCTGGTGGTCCCTTTTGCTTGGATCGACCACCAGAGGACACAGGCAGCTCTGTAAGTAGCACCAAGCACCACACTACACTACACTACACCGCCCCCCTTGTCACTTATTAACCCCTTATTAAACCCTGATCACCCCATATAGACTCCCTGATCACCCCCCTGTCATTGATCACCCCCCTGTAAGGTTCCATTGAGACGTCCGTATGTGTTTTGCGGATCCACGGATCTGCGGATCAGCAAAACACGGACATCGGCAATGTGCTTTCCGCATTTTGCGGATCCGCACATTGCCAGAACTATATAGAAAATGCCTTTTCTTGTCCGCAATTGGAAAGAAGACACCCCAAGGTATTTCGTGAGGGGCATGGCGAGTTCATGTAAAATTTTATTTTTTGTCACAAGTTAGTGGAATATAAGACTTTGTAAGAGAAAAAAATATATAAAAAAAATAAAATCATTTTCCGCTAACTTGTGCAAAAAAATAAATATTCGAGGAACTCGCCATGCCCCTCACGGAATACCTTGGGGTGTCTTCTTTGCAAAATGGGGTCACTTGTGGGGTATTTGTACTGCCCTGGTATTTTAGGGGCCCTAAAGCGTGAAAAGTAGTTTGGAATCCAAATGCGCAAAAAATGCCCTGTGAAATCCTAAAGGTACTCATTGGAATTTGGGCCCCTTTGTGCACCTAGGCTGCAAAAAAGTGTCACACATGTGGTATCGCCGTACTCAGGAGAAGTAGGGCAATGTGTTTTGAGGTGTATTTTTACATATACCCATGCTGGGTGAGAGAAATATCTCTGTAAATGACAACTTTTTAAATTATTTTATACAAAGTTGTCAATTTACAGAGATATTTCTCTCCCCCAGCATGGGTATATGTAAAAACACACCCCAAACCACATTTCCCTACTTCTCCTGAGTACGGCAATACCACATGTGTGACACTTTTTTGCAGCCTAGGTACGTAAAGGGGCCGAAAGTCCAATGAGTACCTTTAGGCTTTACAGGGTTGCTCACAATTTTAGCCCCGCCCAAAATGCCAGAACAGTAAACACACCCCACAAATGACCCCTTTTCGGAAAGTAGACTCCCCAAGGTATTCACTGAGGGGCATAGTGAGTCCGTGGGACATTTTTTTTTTTTTTGCCAGAAGTTAGCAGAAATGGAAACTTTATTTTTATTTATTTATTTTCTCAGAAAGTGTCATTTTCCGCTAACTTGTGAAAAAAAATGAAATCATACATGAACTCACTATGCCCCTCCGCGAATACTTTGGGGTGTCTTCTTTCTAAAATGGGGTCATTTGGGGAATATTTATACTATCCTGGCATTCTAGCACCTCAAGAAACATGACAGGTGCTCAGAAAGTCAGAGCTGCTTCAAAATGCGGAAATTCACATTTTTGTACCATAGTTTGCAAATGCTATAACTTTTGCGCAAACCAATAAATATACACTTATTGGATTTTTTTTATCAAAGACATGTAGCACAATAAATTCTGACACAAACTTCTATAGAAATGTAGTTATATTTGAACCAGAGAAAGTTAAAAATGCACTTTTTTGAGAAAATTGCGGCCTATTTTGATTAATATCGGAAAAACAAAAAATCTTAGCATCAATCAAATACCACGAAAAGAAAGCTGTATTTGTGAGAAGAAAAGGAGGTAAAATTCATTTGGGTGGTAAGTTGTATGACCGAGCAATAAACCGTGAAAGTAGTGTAGAGCAGAATTGTAAAAAGTGGTCTGGTCATTAAGGGGGTTTAAGCTAGGGGGGCTTAGGTGGTTAAAAAAAATTACAAAAATTGTATAAAAATGCTGTTTTATTAACAGGACCAAATGATTTAACTTATGATTATCCTATTTCATTTCATTATTATATCATATATATGATGAGACTCAAAGCTATCTCATTTATTTTTGCTTCTTTTCTTTAATTTTTTTTGAGTATGTAGCGTATGGGTGGGGGCCACCCTCTAAGGGGGAATCGGTATACCAACAGAATAACCCGATCGCCTGTCGGCGGAGGGCACCCACCCCTTTCTACAAAAATCAGAAAACCTCAAGTTCGGCATTGAGGCCTACAGATAAAAGTGTGTTGAATTCAAAGATTCTTCTCAATTCTAATCTGGACATTCTACTTATATGGTCCCCCCCCCCTCCAATGTCTATCTACTTTTTCTAGCGCTGCAAAACTTAACCCCGTCGGATCTTGATTATGCATTGTTTTGAAATGGCTCGATAGGGAATGTTTGTCATATCTGTTTTTGATATTAGTTATGTGTTCCGAAATTCTTTTTTTCAGAGTCCTTTTGGTCCAGCCCAAATACTGTTTGTCACAAGAACACTGAATAATATAGATAACGTTTGTAGAATTACATGTTAAAAACTCATAGATTTTTTGTGTATGTGAATTAGTAGTTGAGGATATCTTCACAGTTTTTTTTGGAAATGACGTAATTCTGCAGTTCTTACATTGGCCACACCTCTAAAAACCGGTCAATCCCACCCAACTTTGGATGGATTGATCTCCCTTCTGATTCGTCTTGATGGAAGGTGCAAGCTTAAGGCCTAGATTTGGTGCTTTTGTAAAGGTTATCTGGGGAATGCTAGGGACCAACGGACCTATGATTTTGTCCTTAAGAATGTAGTGCCAGTGTTTTCTAATACTGTGTTGAATCTTTCTATATTGAGAACTGAATGGCAAAATTATTCGTATTGTCTCCTCTTTGGATTTATTTGAAGTTACCGTATCACTTTTGAAGAATGTTTGTCTCTCCATATCACGGACATTTGTTAGGGATCTTTCTACCAGGGTTGACGGATATTTGTTCTTTAAAAATTGATCCTTCATTGTTTGGGCTTTTTCCTCAAATTTGTCTTCCTCAATTCCTTTTAATCCTTCAGAATTGTCCTAATGGTATGTTTAAAAGCCATCTAGGTAGGTGGCAGCTGGTATACAGAATATAGGTGTTTTTGGTAACAGGTTTATGGTAGGTGTTACAAACCAAACTTTCGTTTTTTATAGTAATCTGAAGATCGAAAAATTCTATTGGATTGCCAATATTGGATGTAAACTGTAAATTATATGTATTTGTATTTATGTCTTCCAGGAATTTTTTTAGTTCTTTCTCGTCCTTTTGCCTGACAAAAATAATGTCATCAATATATATTTGCCAGAGCGCCAGGTCTGTTCCGACTGTTGGGTGAGTGCCATAAGTCTGTGTTTAGTGGACATCCCGGTATCAATGCCACCAAGGAACTAATCTCCAGGTTTTATTGGTGGCCTACTTTGTCTAAAGATGTCTACTCCTATGTGTCTTCATGTGAGGTTTGTGCCAGGTCCAAGACACCTAGGTCTCGTCTGGTGGGGGAGTTACGACCACTGCCCATCCCTAGTAGACCTTGGTCACATATCTCCATGGACTTTATCACCGACCTACCGGTGTCTGAGGGTAAGTTGGTGATATGGGTAGTTGTGGACAGATTTAGTAAAATGGTGCACTTCATCCCTCTGTCAAAACTGCCCAATGCCAAGATTCTAGCTTCTCTGTTTGTTGATCATGTTATACGGTTACATGGAATTCCAGAGAATGTGGTTTCGGATAGAGATGTTCAATTTGTTTATAGGTCTTGGAGGGCCTTTTGTTATACAGTCAGGTCCATAAATATTGGGACATCGACACAATTCTAACATTTTTGGCTCTATACACCACCACAATGGATTTGAAATGAAATGAACAAGATGTGCTTTAACTGCAGTCTGTCAGCTTTAATTTGAGGGTATTTACATCCAAATCATATGAACGGTGTAGGAATTACAACAGTTTGCATATGTGCCTACCACTTGTTAAGCGACCAAAAGTAATGGGACATAATAATAATAATAATCATAAATCAAACTTTCACTTTTTAATACTTGGTTGTAAATCCTTTGCAGTCAATTACAGCCTGATCTGGAACACATAGACATCACCAGACGCTGGGTTTCATCCCTGGTGATGCTCTGCCAGGCCTCTACTGCAACTGTCTTCAGTTCCTGCTTGTTCTTGGGGCATTTTCCCTTCAGTTTTGTCTTCAGCAAGTGAAATGCATGCTCAATCGGATTCAGGTCAGGTGATTGACTTGGTCATTGCATAACATTCCAATTCTTTTCCTTAAAAAACTCTTTGGTTGCTTTTGCAGTAGGCTTTGGGTCATTGTCCATCTGCACTGTGAACGCCGTCCAATGAGTTCTGAAGCATTTGGCTGAATATGAGCAGATAATATTGCCCGAAACACTTCAGAATTCATCCTGCTGCTTTTGTTAGCAGTCACATCATCAATAAATACAAGAGAACCAGTTCTATTGGCAGCCATACATGCCCACACATGACACTACCACCACCATGCTTCACTGATGAGATGGTATGCTTAGGATCATGAGCAGTTCCTTTCCTTCTCCATACTCTTCTCTTCCCATCACTCTGGTACAAGTTGATCTTGGTCTCATCTGTCCATAGGATGTTGTTCCAGAACAGTGAAGGCTTTTTTAGATGTTGTTTGGGAAACTCTAATCTGGCCTTCCTGTTTTTGAGGCTCATCAATGGTTTACATCTTGTGGTGAACCCTCTGTATTCACTCTGGTGAAGTCTTCTCTTGATTGTTGACTTTGACACACACATACACCTACCTCCTGGAGAGTGTTCTTGATCTGGCCAACTGTTGTGAAGGGTGTTGTCTTCACCAGGGAAAGAATTCTTTGGTCATCCACCACAGTTGTTTTCTGTGGTCTTCCGGGTCTTTTGGTGTTGCTGAGCTCACCGGTGCGTTCCTTCTTTTTAAGAATGTTCCAAACAGTTGTTTTGGCCACGCCTAATGTTTTTGCTATCTCTCTGATGGGTTTGTTTTGTTTTTTCAGCCTAATGATGGCTTGCTTCACTGATATTGACAGCTCTTTGGATCTCATCTTGAGAGTTGACAGCAACAGATTCCAAATGCAAATATCACACTTGAAATGAACTCTGGATCTTTTATCTGCTCATTTTAATTGGGATAATGAGGGAATAACACACACCTGGCCATGGAACAGCTGAGAAGCCAATTGTCCCATTACTTTTGGTCCCTTAACAAGTGGGAGGCAAATATGCAAACTGTTGTAATTCCTACACCGTTCACCTTATTTGGATGTAAATACCCTCAAATTAAAGCTGACAGTCTGCAGTTAAAGCACATCTTGTTCGTTTCATTTCATTTTCATTGTGGTGGTGTATAGAGCCAAAAATGTTAAAATTGTGTTGATGTTCCAATATTTATGGACCTGACTGTAAATGTAACATCTCTTTGTCTTTTTCTTCGGTCTTTCATCCGGAAACCAACGGTCAAACTGAACGTTTAAACCAGTCTCTAGAGCAGTATCTGAGGTGCTATGCTCCGACAACTAACAGCTATGGGTGAAACATCTGCCCCTGGCTGAATTCACAATTAACAACCAGTTGAACTCATCCGCGGATTAGCTCGTTTTCGCCGTCTTCCTCACAAATTCCGGAAGCAGATCTGGTAGCTAAAGAACTGTGCACAGTTTGGGCCCAGGTTCAGTCGAACCTGAAAAAAGCCCAAGAGATTTAAATAAAATAATGCGGATAAAAAAGCGCTCTCGAGGAGTAGATTTTGGGTTAGGTGATAAAGTTTGGTTATCCACCAAGAATTTGTCCTTGAAGGTACCTTCCAATACGTTTGCTCCACGGTTTATTGGACCGTATGAGTTTATTGACATTATTATGTTGGCTTGAAAAAGCCAACATACTGTTATTTGAATGTTTCAGCTTATTATTCAGTTTTATTATTATTCTCCGCCCCCCTTTTTCTATACACTACTCCTCCTACAGTTTTGGGGTTACAAATAGAGTTGAGCGGACACCTGGATGTTCGGGTTCGGCAGGTTCGGCCGAACTTTAAAAAAAAGTCAATGGGGACCCGAACTTTTGGCCACTAAAATGGCTCTAAAATAGCCCTGGAAAGAGCTAGAGGGCAGCAAAATGTGCTTAAGAGCATGGCAAATGTGGATAGGGAAATGAATTAAAATGACATAAAAGACCTTAAAAAAATAAAAATTAGGAATGATCTAGGAGGAAGGGGTTGAGGAGGCGGTTAATGGGTGGATGTGGCGGTGTAGGCTCACGTGGCGGTCTTGGTGGAAGCGGCGGCGAAGGAGGAATAGGTAGCCAACACAGATGTGTGTTATTTTGCATTTTTACATAGGGGTATCCCCCAAAATATTGGGACATATAAAAAAAAAAAAGGAATAAGTGCACTTGAGTACAAGGATAGATGTTTGAGGCTGTTGGAACTGTCTATTCTGCACAAGGTATAGACAAGTCTTGTGGGATCCAGGCCTGGTTCATTTTAATGAACGTGAGCTTGTCCACGTTGGCTGTGGACAGGCGGCTGCGTTTGTCTGTAATGACGCCTCCTGCCGTGCCAAATACACGTTCAGAGAGTACACTGGCTGCAGGGCAGGCCAGCACCTCCAAGGCATACAGGGCAAGCTCTGGCCATGTGGACAATTTCGAGACCCAGAAGTTGAATGGGGCAGAACCATCAGTCAGTACGTGTACAGGTACTTTTCCACCATGTTGGTCAAATGCTGCCTCCTGCTAACACGCTCCATATCAGCAGTTGGAGCCGTTTGTTGTGGCGAGGTGACAAAGCTTTTCCACATGTCGGCCATGCTAACCCTGCCTTCTGATGTACTGGCGCTGACACAGTTGCGTTGGCGACCTCTTCCTCCTCCCCTGCCTTTGCCTTGTGCTTCCACTTGTCCCCCGGCATCAGTCGGCAATGCTCTCAGGAGCGCCTCTACCAGCGTGTGCCTGTAGTCGCGCATCTTCCTATCACGCTCCAGTGAGGGAATTAAGGACGGCACATTGTCTTTGTAACGGGGATCCAGCAGGGTGGCCACCCAGTAGTCAGCACACGTTAAAATTTGGGCAACTCTGCAGTCGTTGCGCAGGCACTGCAGCATGTAGTCGCTCCTGTGTGCCAGGCTGCCAAGAGGTAAGGACAAGCTGTCCTCTGTGGGAGGCGTATCGTCTGCGTCCTCCGTATCCCCCCAGCCACGCACGAGTGATGGGCACGAGCTTCGTTGGGTGCCACCCTGCTGTGAACATGCTTCATCCTCCTCCTTCTCATCCTCCTCGTCCTCCAGTAGTGGGCCCTGGCTGGCCAAATTTGTACCTGGCCTCTGCTGTTGCAAAAAACCTCCCTCTGAGGCACTTCTAAAAGACTGGCCTGAAAGTCTTAGAAATTACCCCTCTTCCTCCTCCTCCTCCGCCTGGCCCACATCCTCTTCCATCATCGCCCTAAGTGTTTTCTCAAGGAGATAACGGCGTCATCGCCACTGGCCATGTTGGTGGAGTACTCTAAACAGCGCAACAGGGCACACAGGTCTCGCAGGGAGGCTGCTCACACAGTCTCTCCAGCATGTGCAAGGTGGAGTTCCCCTGGTGGGCACGTCGCATATGAGGGGTTGAGCGGGAAGGCCGAAGTTACGCTGTAGCGCAGACAGGTGAGCGGCGGCAGAAGGAGAACGCACAGACGGCCCACACTTTATGCAGCAGCTCAGACATCTCGGGGTAGTTCTGAATGAATTTCTGCACCACCAATTTCAGCACATGCGCCAGGCAAGGGATGTGTGTCACGAGATTTCGCCCATTATCGCACACCACCAGGCCGGGCTTGAGGCTCACTGGCAGCAACCACTCGTCGGTCTGTTGTTCTATACCTCGCCACAACTCCTGCGCGGTGTGGGGCCTGTCCCTCAAACACATCAGTTTCAGAACTGCCTGCTGACGTTTACCCCTGGCTGTGCTGAAGTTGGTGGTGAAGGTCTGTCGCTGACCGGATGAGGAGGTGGCAGAAGAGGAGGAGGAAGCCGAGTAGGAGGAGGAGGCAACGGGAGGCAAAGAATGAAGCCAAACAGCTCTCCGCCTGGGGCCCAGCCGCCACTACATTTAGCCAGTGTGCAGTTAGGGAGATATAGCGTCTCTGGCCGTGCTTACTGGTTCACTTATCTGTGGTTAGGTGGACCTTACCACAGATGGCGTTGCGCAGTGCACACTTGATTTTAGTAGTGGCGGCTGGGAACGACGTACTGTGGGACAGCAAGCGACATGAGCTGTTTGTCTGTCTCCACCAGCCTGAATGACAGCATTTCAAAGGCCAGTAGTTTAGAAATGCTGGCATTCAAGGCCAGAAATCGAGGGTGGCTAGGTGGGAATTTATGCTTTCTCTCCAAGGTTTGGGAGATGGAGAGCTGAACGCTTCCATGTGACATGGTGGAGATGCTTGGTGACGGAGGTGTGGTGTTGGTGGCACATTCTCTGTTTGCTGGGTGGCAGGTGCCAATGTTCCTCCAGAGGCGGAGGAAGAGGCCGAGGCAGCAGCAGAAGAGGGAGCAGAAGGGGCCTGAGCCCTTTCTTAGTTTTGAAGGTGCTTACTCCACTGCAGCACATGTCTCGCATGAAGATGCCTGGTCATGCAGGTTGTGCTAAGGTTCAGAACGTTAAAGCCTCGCTTCAGGCTCTGATGGCACAGCGTGCAAACTGTCTTTGCCATGGCTGCTCTGCTTTTAC
This sequence comes from Bufo bufo, assembly GCF_905171765.1. NCBI lineage: Eukaryota > Metazoa > Chordata > Amphibia > Anura > Bufonidae > Bufo > Bufo bufo. The sequence continues at coordinate 347,909,419 of NC_053394.1, forward strand.
ACCCTGCTCCCTCTTTTGCTGCACTGTTGGCTCGGTCTCACCACTGCCTCTTCCTCCAAACTCTGAAAGTCAGTGGCACGACCTTCATTCCATGTGGGGTCTAGGACCTCATCGTCCCCTGCATTGTTTTCCACCCAGTCTTCCTTCCTGACCTCCTTTTCGGTCTGCACACTGCAGAAAGACGCAGCAGTTGGCACCTGTGTTTCGTCATCATCAGAGACGTGCTGAGGTGGTATTCCCATGTCCTCATCAGGAAACATAAGTGGTTGTGCATCAGTGCATTCTATGTCTTCCACCCCTGGAGAAGAGCTAGGTAAATGTCCTTGGGAAACCCTGCCAGCAGAGTCTTCAAACAGCATAAGAGACTGCTGCATGACTTGAGGCTCAGACAGGTTCCCTGATATGCACGGGGGTGATGTGACAGACTGATGGGCATGGGTTTCAGGTGCCACCTGTGCGCTTTCTGCAGAAGACTGGGTGGGAGATAATGTGAACGTGCTGGATCCACTGTCAGCCACCCAATCGACTATCGCCTGAACTTGCTCAGGCCTTACCATCCTTAGAACGGCATTAGGCCCGACCAAACATCTCTGGAGATTCTGGCGCCTACTGGGACCCAAAGTAGTTGGCTCACTAGGACGTGTAGCTGGTCCTGAACGGCCACGTCCTCTCCCTGCAGCAGTGGCTGCACTAACACCACCACCACAACCATGATCGCGTCCCTTATTAGAATTTTTCCTTACGGTTAGCATTCCGCCAAGCAAGAAATAAAAAATAAAGGGAACGGTATATATGGGCTAGTTAATATGACAGATTCCCAGCAAAATAGATTTATTTCAGCTACTTCTAAATGGGTTCGGTCACACACAGATAGTGTCACAGCGGTGTATATGAGCTGGTTAATATGACAGATTCCCAGAAAAATAGATTTATTTCAGCTACTTCTAAATGGGTATGGTCACACACAGATAGTGTCACAGCGGTGTATATGGGCTGGTTAATATGACAGATTCCCAGCAAAATAGATTTATTTCAGCTACTTCTAAATAGGTTCGGTCACAGACAGGTAGTGTCACAGCGGTGTATATGGGCTGGTTAATATGACAGATTCCCAGCAAAATAGATTTATTTCAGCTACTTCTAAATAGGTTCGGTCACACACAGATAGTGTCACAGTGGTGTATATTGGCTGGTTAATATGACAGATTCTCAGCAAAATAGCTTTAGTTCAGCTACTTCTAAATGGGTTCGGTCACACACAGATAGTGTCACAGCGGTGTATATGGGCTGGTTAATATGACAGATTCCCAGCAAAATAGATTTATTTCAGCTACTTCTAAATAGGTTCTCACACACATAGATAGTGTCACAGCGGTGTATATGGGCTGGTTAATATGACAGATTCTCAGCAAAATAGATTTATTTCAGCTACTTCTAAATAGGTTCAGTCACACACAGATAGTGTCACAGCGGTGTATATGGGCTGGTTAATATGACAGATTCTCAGCAAAATTGCTTTAATTCAGCTACTTCTAAATGGGTTCGGTCACACACAGATAGTGTCACAGCGGTGTATATGGGCTGGTTAATATGACAGATTCCCAGCAAAATAGCTTTAGTTCAGCTACTTTTAAATGGGTTCGGTCACACACAGATAGTGTCACAGCGGTGTATATGGGCTGGTTAATATGACAGATTCTCAGCAAAATAGCTTTAGTTCAGCTACTTCTAAATGGGTTCGGTCACACACAGATAGTGTCACAGCAGTGCATATGGGCTGGTTAATATGACAGATTCCCAGCAAAATAGCTTTAGTTCAGCTACTTCTAAATTGGTTCTGTTACACACAGATTGGGTCAGAGCGGTATGGCCTGAAGACAAGCGTCAGATCATGCAATGCTGTGCTGGTGCACAGCAATTGCGGTAAAATGGCCGCCGATGACCACTGAAAAAAGTGTCTGAAAAAAGCGCTCAGGGCCGGCAAAAAACCTGTGTGCTCTGCACCCACAAAAGATTGATGATTCTCAGCTGTAGATGTGCAGAATTTCAGGACTTCGTTGTATTTCTCCCTGCCTAATCTCTCCCTCACAGCAGCAACAACCTATCCCTACACTAGTGAAGAGCAGAGTGACGTGCAGCGCTACGTGACTCCAGCTTTTAAGGAGGCTGGGTTACATGGTGCACTTGGCCAATCACAGCCATGCCAATAGTAGGCATGGCTGTGATGGCCTCTTGGGGCAAGTAGTATGACGCTTGTTGATTGGCTGCTTTGCAGCCTTTCAAAAAGCGCCATAGAAATCGCTGAACACCGAACCCGAACTTTTACGTAAATGTTCGGGTGGAAAAAATCGTAAAGTTCGGTACGAACTCGAACTTTACAGTTCGGGTTCGCTCAACTCTAGTTACAAATGCCAAACTTTACACACTTCTTCGACCTATAGTGAGGTAAGACTTTGATAGGGAAAATTTTCAAAATCGCTCCCACTCGCACAGTTTTGAAACTGCACTCCCCAAACTCGGACCACATATTGTTGGTGTCAATCCAAATAAAATTTTTTTGGGGGATGGGACACCCCAAAGTGGGCGGGGCTATCAACGGCCAATGAAAATTTAACTATTTTCTATGCGCTACTCCTCCCACAGTTTTAGGAGTACAATTACCAAACTTTGCACACTTGTTCGGCACATACCCGAATAGGTTGTTTGTGCTTTGTTAACCGATCCCACCCTCCGGGCCCCTGGGGCGGCCTCCCGAAGACCCCACTTTTTGTCATAGACTTTCATTGGAAAATTGTAAACTTTTGCCACTCGTACAGCTTTGAAGTTAAACTCACCAAACTTGGGTCACTTAGTCATGGGGTCAGCCTGAAAATTTCTGTCACATTTCGGGGACTCTAAAAAGTGGTCGGGGTCACATCAGATTTTCACTCATTGATTTTCAATAGAAAACAATAAAACTGCTGCCATTTTTGCATGTTAAATGCCATAATTCCCAAACCTTAAAGTGTTAGTCACTGGGTGACTGTGGTTCACAATTAGGAAAAAAAGGAACGGGGCAACAACAGCCAATCAGATTTCAGCCTTTGACCTTAATGAAAAGCAGATAAACTGCTGCTATTATCACAGTTTATATGCCAAGTGTCCCAAACTTAGCACAATTACTCACTGGGTGACTGCGGTCAAAATGTAGGAAAAGTGGGTGGAGCCTAAAACAGCCAATCAGATTTCACCTATTGACTTCGATGCAAAACTTTCAAATACTGCCATTCTCACAGTTTTAAAGCCAGAGGCCCCAATCTTGGCACAGACCATGACTAGGTGACTGGGCTTAAAATTCGGCAAACTGGGCAGAGCTTAAAGCAGCCAATCAAATATTACCTACTGCTATTCAATGGGAATATTTAAATTGCTGCCATTCTTACACTGTTAATGGCAGGGTCTTCAAATTTGGTACATTCAGTTACTGGGTGATGGGAATTCAAATTTTAAAAGTGGGTAGAGCCACAAGCAACCAATCAGATTTTCTCTATTGACTTCAATGAGAAAATGGAAAAAGCTGTTATTCTTACAATATGAAAGCCAGAGTCCCCAAACTGGCACCATGGGTCACTGGGTGAGTGTGGTCTGAATTTAGGAAAAGTGGGTGGAGCCTTTAACAGCCAATCACATTTCAGCTATTCATTTTATATGGGAAAATTTTAATTACTGCTACTCTTTGACTGTTAATGGCAGGGTCCTCAAATTTGGCACAGTCAGTCATTGGGTGACTTGGTTTAAAATTTTAAAAAGTGGGTGGAGCCACAAACAGCCAATCAGATTTCAAGCCAACATCCTGTGGTTTCTTCAGAAACGACACCATCTAGTTAACCCTGTGTCTTTTAAGTTACGATTGCCTGTCTCTTTTCGTATTCATAATGTGTTTCACAAATCTTTACTCAAAAAGTATGTGTCGCCTGTATCCCCTACACAGGAATCTCCGTCACCAGTGGAGGTTGCCGGTCAACCAGAATTTGAGATTTCTAGGATTGTTGATGTTAGAAAGGTCCGGAATTCTCTTCAATATTTGGACCATTGGAGGGGTTTTGGTCCTAAGGAGAGGTCTTGGGTGCCAGCTAGTAGGATGCATGCAGCGAGGTTGGTGAGAAAATTCCATCTAACTCACCCAGAAAAACACGCTCCGGTGATTGTGGGTCCGGTGGCTCCTCGTGGAAGGGGGGGTACTGTAACAGGTAGCCAGCACGCGCTTCCTCCTTCCTGCGCCGCTGCCAACCCATCTCTGTGCTGGAGCGAGGAGGTGGCAGCGTCCTCATCTCCATGGAGACCAGGGGGCGGGGAGTACCCGGTAGCGCACAACTCCTCAGCGTGGCTGGCGTCCTCCTAACTGATGTGTGAACTGAACACTGATCGTGAGTAATCGCCGCTCAGATGGTTTGGGCTGGACTTGGGTCACAGGTTGCATGTGATTGGTCTTTCAACCTCACTAGCGTTTGCCTGCATGTGTGACTTTGTGAACTCGACCTCGGCTTGAATTTGACTCTTGATCCTGTGTTACCCCTTTGTATTGCGTGACCTCCTTCCTCCTGACCTCGGCTTGTATTTGACGTTGATTTTGGTGTTTCCCCTGGTACTGACGTGATTTCCTGGTTCTGACCTCGGTGAGTTTGACCTTGGTATTGTGTTCTGCTTAGTGTCCGCTTCTGTGTGTTCTGTCCTTGCTTTGTTTGTTCCTCCCTATAAGCCCCTGCACGTACTTAAGCTAGGGACCGCCGCCCAGTTGTATACCGTCGGTTAGGACGGAATGTGGAAGGAGGTAGGGATAGTGGTGTGAGTGGAGCTTCGGGCTGCACTTATCCCTACCATTTGTGACATTACGTTCAATGACCAACGGGAAGAGAAATCAATGACCAACATATTTAGAGTTAGAATATCTACTACAAAAACAACTGCAACAGCGACGGGAGATTAGATGACTCAGACAATATACAGTTGTGTTCAAAATTATTCAACCCCCAATGCTGTAAAGGGTTTTAGGGAATTTAGTGTACATTTGTAATTGTGTTCAGAATGAAATCTTACAAGGACTTTTTAAAGAACCAAATGCAACTAAAATGACATCAATTTTTTTTGTAATACAGTATTAAATGTTTTTTTTGTGATTTCTTCATTAACACAATTATTCAACCCCTTAAAGACTACCACTCTTAAGAACAGAGGTTCATTCAAGTGTTTTCGATCAGGTATTGAAAACACCTGTGGATGTCAAGGAGCAGCAATCAAGCATAATAAGCACCAATTAGGCAGATTTAAAAGGACTGTGATACTCAGCTCCTTCTAGACATTTACTGCTGTGTTTACAAACATGGTGAAGTCAAGAGAATGGTCCATGAAGACAAGAGAAGAGGTGATTTCTCTTCACAGGAAGGGCAATGGCTATAAGAAGATTGCAAAGATGTTAAACATACCAAGAGACACCATAGGAAGTGATAGGAATCTCTGAGTCCCACTTGGTACCCCTGGCACCAAACTTCTAGTATCGGCTTGCTTTGAGTCCTTTTCTGACGTCAGGAGAGCGCTTCACTCAGTAGGTAACGAAAGACACAACAGTGATGTACTGAATGAACACTCTAAGGTTTATTTTTAATGCACACAGGTTATATAGAGGGGGCTTTACCCTCTTTATTAGCATATCATCGTATGTTATGTATTTAACCTATCATATTAACACGTTTCATTCTACGTTTACAGAAAGAGAAACAAAAACGGAACTTCCATATTAGGAATATTGTCCGGGAGTAGTGCCAAAGAGATAAGATTCAGGGTTACAGAGAATAGAAACCTTACAGTATATTAGTTTCACAGCAATCAGAGTTAGTACCTAACATAGAAATGAAACTTCAGTAAAAAGCAGAATTGATTTTGACATAACAAAGAACATGGATTCCTTTCAAATCCCCTCTTAAGAACCTTTAGTGGATCACACTACATGGTTCTTTCCTTTCTTGTCCTTTTTCTCTCTATATGATATTAGGTAATTCTTATACCCATCTGGGCTTCGATCCTCCTGGGGTACAGTAGTCTGGTATAATGACATATTAGAGAGCCCTTTTTCTAGCATTCGTCTCACACAGGGAATAACACATAATGCTACTACACCTATTACTACAATTACTATTAGTATGACAATCCCTAGTTGCATGAGACCTTGTTTCCAATTTGTGAACCACCCAAAGTATTGATCCCATGGATCATTTATACCTGAGTTCTTTTTCAGTTCTACTGACAGATCTTCAAGCTTTTTTATAGCTATTGTGACCTTACCAGTGGGGCCAGTATTATTTGGTATGTATGTGCAACAGGAGGTTGGATCAATCAATACTCGGCACACTCCGCCCTTCTCTGCAAGAATCATATCCAACACCATTCGATTCTGGAATGTCATGATTGAGTCTGCTTGTAGTTCTTCTGCTACCCCTAGAAATGCATCTCTGGTATAGTTTACAAACCTTTGCTGATTGTAGTATATGTAATTTATCCAATCCACATTTTTATTCACAGTAATGATGGGAAATATTGATTCAAATCCGGCGGCTACTTGATCTCTAGCTTTGAACTCATCTGGGACCCCTCTTGGAACACCTATTGCATCTATATACACATGGGGATCAAAACTTGAAAGGGGGGCGCTTCTTTTGTTTCTCTTTAGCACCCCTTTGTCTATAATATCTGATTCAGTAAAAATGTGCATGTTCATTATAGCTTTGGCAAGCGCACATTCACCTTTCCAGGCACCTTCCAATCTGGATCTTATTTTTCCATCTCCACAGATCCAGTACACAGCTCCTATGGAGTACACTTGGTTCTGAGTGAGGGATATGTTCAGATTGCTGTATTTGTGACAATAACCTTTGGTGAAATTCTGTACATTCCTCCCATGTGTACTCCCTTTGTAACGTGTAGTTACCTGGATATACCTGGATACCTGTCCCTGGGCGAGGATTTTTTAACAAAAGAGGGTATTTTGATTTCCATTCTGTACATGCACTGTGGTTATAAGACATATTAACAAAAAGAGTCAAAAAACATTCTTCAGCACTTTCTGGTAACACTAGGGGTACGGTACCTAGGTGTGGCTTGGCAGCACCGCATATGTAACAGTTACTTTTATTCACAGAGGCTGCACTATACTTCATCCACTCCAGCCACAAATTAACATCAGAAAAACCCGTCCCCATGGCCAAAGTATCCTCATATGTGGGATTAGATATGGCCCTTAGGTTTTTTAGAGAAACTATATGCGGGGCTAGTGGGTTTTTGGGGACACCTGTGATGGGCTGGTATTCCTTAGACTTATACATATCTCTAAGTTTGAACATTTGTGTTACCTGAGAAGTCTCAGCTCCCCACATGTTATGGAAGTACCATCCCAATACATAATCTCCTTCAGGGTTGTCTATTGTCAATACAATCTTCATTTCCGCTGACTTTTTTTTGCAATGATACACTGAAGAGGTGTCCACATAACACGTCCCTCTCTCAAGGAGTGTCATTCTAGTCAAAAGGGACTTAGAATTTTTATCCCTCCTTTTGAGGGCGCTTTCTGGTTTATATCCCCATTTTGTCCCTGTATTCCATCCCACTGATCCCCAGTATCCACAACCTTTTCCCCAGTATGAGTCTGTTACACATATATAGGCCTGTCCTTCTACATAGTCGTTGGAACAATAGTTATAATATGAACATGTTTTCAAGATATCACAAAGGCAAAAGGTGTAGGTGGCTACGTGAGTGTTAGATGAATTATACCAAAAAGTGATGACGCCGCCCTTGCTAGTTGCGGCTACTTCTCCCTTACTACTAATTGGTAAAATCAACAAGATTATTGAAGCAATCTTAGTCAGTACATTCAACCATTTCCCAGAAAGGAGTGAGGAGCTCATCATGTTGGAGGTCAGGGCTGTCTGCCCCCGTTAGTACCTCTAGGCCTTGTTGAAGGTCAGGGCTGTCTGCCCTCGTTAGCACCTCTTGTCCTTCTTCAAGGCCAAGGCTGTCTGCCTCTGTTCCTGCCTCCTCTCTTTTTCTCACAAGCTTCACTCGGGTGGCGCGGATCCAAGTTGGAGATTGTTCAGTCAGCACAGCTGTTCTGGTCACTGCAACCACGGTAGTGGGTGGGCCATATGCGAAGTCACCTTGGGATTTTCCTTTCTTCAGTGTTTTGATCACTACCTCATCCCCCACCCTGTATCGGTGGGTGGGTTCCTGTAGAAGAGAGGGAGACTTACAAGCAACTTTTTTATCAGTTTTATTAAGAACCTGTATCAATTTGGTGACATATTCTTCCCTTATTAAATCAAGATCACCTTCCTGCACTATCATTGGGCGTCTTGCCCAGGGGGTGGGGAAAGGCCTTCCCATGAGTATCTCGAATGGTGATAACCCTAACCTCTTATTAGGTGTCATCCTTATTTCTGCAAGTATTATGGGTAGGATCTCTTTCCATTTTTCAAAAGTACCTGCAGTGGCCTTCCTCAATTTATCTTTGATAGTCCTGTTCATGCGTTCCACAATGCCAGAACTTTGCGGGTGATATGGAATGTGAAATTTCCATTGTATATGTAGTAATTTAGCAATTTCCTTGTTGAGTTTGGAGGTGAATGCTGGCCCTTGGTCAGATTCAATCATCAGAGGGCATCCCCACCTAGGAATGATTTGTTGAGTAAGTATCCTTGCTGTTGTTTTAGCATCCTCTGATTTGGTGGGGAATACTTCAGGCCATCTGGAGAACATGTCAACAATCACCAAAGCATATTCCTGTCTACCATGAGTTTTGGGAATATGTGTGAAGTCTACCTGTAAATGGGTGAATGGAGTAGTGGGATAGTCAAGGTGTTGATGGACTACCTTCAAGGGGTTGTTGGGGTTGTTCCTCAAACATGTAATGCACCTGTGTACATATTCTGTTACTAACTTTTTGATGTCAGTAATGTAAAAATTTTGACTCAACAATGACTGAGTTGTCTGTATGCTGTTATGTCCTGCTCCATGGAAATGTGCTATGAAGATGGAAGCACTGTGTTGGGGAATGCATGGTCTCCCCTCTTTGCAGAGTAATTCTGTCTTAGAATTTTTCTGCAATACTGGATAACACCAGTCTTGCCGTTCCTGTTCAGTGGCGTATCTTTGAAGATCGGTAAGCATTTGTGACATCTCAAGGGTTGGAGGTGCCAAACATGGCATCTCTCAATGTTTACATGGACCTGAGGGGCTGTAGTCGGCCGCTCGTTTCGCCTCCCTATCTGCCAGCGCATTGCCCTGTGAGACATGATCCTTACCATTGGTGTGTGCCTTGCAGTGGATAATTGCCAATTGTGAAGGCAATCTGATGGCTTCAAGTAGATCTGCGACCAACTGTGAGTGTGAGATGCGTTTACCATCTGCTGCAGTGAAACCTCTTCTGTGCCAAATTATTCCATGATCCCACACTACCCCATGTGCGTACCTACTGTCAGTATAAATGGTGACTGGTTTTTCGGCATGTAGAATGCATGCCCTGGTAAGGGCAATGAGTTCAGCTGCCTGTGCAGACTGAAACTTTATGGGCTTTGCCTCTAGTACAACATCTGGGAGCATGACAATGGCGTAGCCTGTACAGTAACTGGTGTCATCTGGTCTGGTGCATGAACCGTCTACAAAAACCTCTGGAGCACCTATAATGGGTGTGGATGACAAATCATGTCTTGGAGAAGTTTCGTGTTCCAGGACCTGTAAGCAATCATGTGTATCTGTGAGGCAATCTTCCTGTCCTTTAAGGCCTAAGAGAGCATTCAGTATTGGTGCTGGTCCTGAGGTGTGGGAAGCATACTTGATTTCGAGTGAAGGGTCACTGAGCAGTAGTACCTCATATCCTGAAAGCCTTTGTGCAGACATGTGTTGTGTGTGGATGCCCTTGAGTAGGCCTACAACATCATGTGTGGTGTGCAAAATGGTGTAATGTCCCATTGTAAAAGGAGTTGCCAACTCTACCATCATAGCACAGGCTGCAAGAGAACGCAGACATGCCGGCATCCCTTGGACAGAGGTGGGCATTACCTTCGAGAAAAATGCACATGGGCGCAACTTGCCTCCATGTTCTTGTGTCAGCACGCCCGCCATGGTTTTACAGTTTTGTCGTGCAAACATGTGGAAGGGCAGTTTGTAGTCAGGGAGGCCCAATCCTGGACTTGACATTAATGAACATTTCAGATAATCAAATGCATTGTACATTTCTGAAGACCATCTTATTAAATCAGGTTTGTCCTGCAGTGTTGCCTGTCTCAAGATATTATCATGGTAGGAACAGTCTGGGATCCATTGTCTGCAGTAGTTTATCATTCCAAGGAAGGATAGCATTTCCTTCTTGGAGTGCGGGGTGACCAATCCCGCTACAGACTGAACTCTCCCTGGACTGATCCTCCTTTCCCCCTTTGTCAGGACAAACCCCAAGTATTCGACTTGCTGTTTACACCATTGCATTTTCCCTAATGACACTTTGTGTCCACATTCAAACAACCATTGTAACAGTGATATACCATCCTCAATGTTGGCCTCCACTGACATACTGCACAACAGTAAATCATCCACGTATTGCAACAACACGGAACCTTGGGGGGGGGTGCCATGGTTTTAAAGTCATTTGGAGGACAATGCTGAACACTACAGGTGAATCAGCATATCCCTGTGGCATTCTTGCCCAGGTTAGTTGTCGCCCCTCGAAGGAAAAAGCAAAAAGTAGTCTGGTCTTCTTGTCAACTGGGATAGAAAAGAATGCATTTTTCAGATCTATCACACTGAACCAAACAGCGTCTGCTGGAATGGCAGATAGCAACTGAGTAATGTCAGGTACAATAGGGGCTATAGGCACAATGATGTTGTTGATTTCCCTTGAATCCTGCACAAAGCGAATTGAACCATCTGCTTTTGCCACAGGATTTATGGGAGTGCTGAAGGGTGAAATCACCTCTTCCAGGATGCCTTCCTTTAAAAACTCTTCGATCATTGGCCTCAAGCCCTCAATTTTTTCTGTGGACAACGGGTACTGTTTCTGGAACACTGAGAGGACACCTGATATCACAGTAGCCTTGTAAGGTGTGCAATCTATGAACCCCGTGTCATATTCATTTGAAGACCATAATGCAGGGTTGATGTTGTTGAGTTCTGGGTGGTCCTGTATGTTTGCAAGAATCAGTGGCACTGGTGTAGAGATTGGAATGAGATCTGAGTGTACTCTTATGCCCTGATTTTTGGCTGACACTTGTAAATCAAGCTTAATGAACAAATCTCTCCCTAACAGGCTGACAGGGCAATCTGGTATAATGCTGAAGGCATGGTCTGTGATGTACTCCTTGTCCATGGTCTCAAGTGGTAGTGAGTCAGTTTTGAAAGTTTTTGTTAAAACCCCATTAATTCCCATAGAGGGCTCAGATTTTCTCAATGGTCCCTTGTATAAATCTTTACTTAACACACTTGAAGTTGCACCGCTATCTACCATGAATCCTACTCTTCTTCCTCCCACTCTCAGTAGAATAACAGGTGTGTCTTTCCAGTGTGTGGTGACCTGTGTGAAAATCGGGGTACCTCCCTCCGGGCAGCATCAGTATGATTGTTGTTGCTGATTCCAATCAATGGGGAATCTTGGTTGTTGGCCTGTTTGTTGGGGTCTTTGTTGAGGAAGGTTAAAAGACTGTGTATTTGTGTCTGGTACCTGACTTTGGCCCTGTCTACCCCGGTGCCTCCTGGGCTGTGTACACTGTCTTGCCCAATGTCCTTCTTTCCCACAGTTATAACAACAGTTATTTTGTATCTGATCTTGTGGGTGTCCTTGCTGCCACTGTGTGTTCTGGTTGTAACTAGTATGTCCTCCTCTCCTCCTTCCTCTGCCCCCTCCCCTGTTGTTGGCATAGGCATGTGTGGGTGTGATTTTTCTGATTTCGAAACATCCTGCTGATTCCTTTTCATAAAGGTGTTTTTCAAAAGTGACAGTGTCATCTGAGGTCCATGAGGATACACCTTGTTTCACTGGAAGGGTTAATTTGTCCGACAGATTGTTAATGAATGTGGAGATGATCAGGCTGTCGTTCTGGAGGGTAGGGAGTCCCGCCTCCAGTCTCCAACAGTCCATGAATCTCTTCCAAAACTCAGTAACAGACTCTGTGGGCTTTTGTTTACAAGCTACAGCAATAGGCAGAGATGATTTTTGTTTGAATACCTTATTCATGTGATCCTCAACTTGGGTCCAAATCTTCTTCATTCCTTCTTCTGTATTGCATATGTACCGGCTGGCATCAACAGTTCCATCTACTAGTGTAGAAATGGATGGGACTTCATCCCAATCCCAAGCAGTATGTGTCCCTATGATGCCATCTATTATGAGCCTTAAATCTTCTTGTGTACAATTTCTGCCTTTACAAGCCTTTTTAAGATAGGTGATGGTTCCCAAAGGAGCCACTGTGGGTTTGGGGCAGTGTTTGATAATTTTATTAAGGTCCTCGATGTCCATGGGTTTCTTCATTAAGTGTTCTCCTATTGTTATGAAGGGTGCACTGAGTTCTACCTGTTCTTCTTTAGCTTCTATTCCCTTGCTGCGTGTGTGGTACTTATATTGTTCTGCAGCTTTCTGTTGTTTTTGACTGTATTTTGTTTTCTCTAGGTCGTCATGGACCTGCATAAATGTAGCACCTATATCTTCGTCCTGTATCTCCTGCATGCTTGGACATATGTGTACAGGGTTTAGTGTGAGATGGGGTGCAGGGGCGGACGGGACAGTGTAAGGTGGTGGGTTTGGCTTTTCAGACACGTCTTTTAATTCTGTTCTTTTCTACATTTTATGTAACTGACTGTCATCTTTTGGAATCTTATTAGTTTTCCCTTTCTTCTTATTTGATGGTACATTGTACCAATGTGGGGCTATCTCCAACCATTGTTCACCCCCATGTATCATGTATCATATTCCAGGACGGATCATGGTCAAAATGTGGCCATGCTTCTTTGTCTTCCAGACAAAGACCCTTTATCATGTCCATGTGGTACTGGCTATTATCGCCGTCCCTGGGAAAGGGGCTAGCAGCTTGCATGAACTCAGTCCATCCAGCTAAGTTATCCACCCATGGGTTAACTAGGAAGTAATTTGTGGGACTACACCGTGCAACATAAACTTTGCATGTTTCTCCCGTCTCAGGTTTGGGATAATTGGTTTTAGACTCTTGTGATCCCATTCCGTCTGATATTTTAATGATGCTACTTTCCTAGGACTGGCTGCACTGAACCTTTAAGGCTCAGAGAAATTAATCCTGTCAACTAGGCAAAGGACTCAGGTCTGATCACAATATATCAGAGAGTTTCATCAAACATATAATTTGTTGCTTTGGTCTGCTGCTTGTGTTCACCTATCTGCGGGTTAACGGATTGCTCCCAGCCGGGGGTGGGGCGTATTGCAACACAGTAAAACAACAATGCAATGTCCTTAAAACTCTATGCAAATAGTGAACTTTAGTCCGTACACTTACCACCCGGACATCAGTATCCTTATATCAACTCTAATATTCTTATACTTTAAAACAGCTTTAAAAAGTAAAGAGTCAAACCAAGCTCCGTCTTTGTCTCCCTGAGACAATATTATCTAGTGCGCACTATATTTTCTCTGAGTGATCCTCACGGCGGACTCCCGGAGTCCCCGGGTCACTCCCCCAGACTCCCGGAGTCTGTACCCTATATCCCTGATACAGTAATTATACTAGAAGTTGTAGGTTCTACTTACTAGATCGGGACGTGGTCCTCGGATCGGCCAGAGGACAATAACAGATGCCTTCCTTACCGAACACGAGGAAAACCTTCCTGATCCCGGAAACGAGCCCCCAAACTGATAGGAATCTCTGAGTCCCACTTGGTACCCCTGGCACCAAACTTCTAGTATCGGCTTGGTTTGAGTCCTTTTCTGACGTCAGGAGAGCGCTTCACTCAGTAGGTAACGAAAGACACAACAGTGATGTACTGAATGAACACTCTAAGGTTTATTTTTAATGCACACAGGTTATATAGAGGGGGCTTTACCCTCTTTATTAGCATATCATAGTATGTTATGTATTTAACCTATCATATTAACACGTTTCATTCTACGTTTACAGAAAGAGAAACAAAAACGGAACTTCCATATTAGGAATATTGTCCGGGAGTAGTGCCAAAGAGATAAGATTCAGGGTTACAGAGAATAGAAACCTTACAGTATATTAGTTTCACAGCAATCAGAGTTAGTACCTAACATAGAAATGAAACTTCAGTAAAAAGCAGAATTGATTTTGACATAACAAAGAACATGGATTCCTTTCAGGAAGCATCATTCGCAAATTCAAGGCAAAGGGCACTGTTGAAACGCTACCTGGTCGTGGCAGAAAGAAGATGCTGACTTCGACTGCTGAGGAACTGAAAAAAGATTTGTCAGATGTGGGTACTGAAGTTTCAGCTCAGACAATAAGGCGCACACTGCGTAATGAAGGCCTCCATGCCCGAACTCCCAGGCGCACCCCCTTGCTGTCTCCAAAGAATAAGAAGAGTCGACTGCAGTATGCCAAAAGTCATGTGGACAAACCACAAAAGTTTTCTGTGGACTGATGAAACAAAATTAGAACTGTTTGGGCCCACGGATCAATGCTATGTTTGGAGGAGGAAGAACAAGGCCTATGAAGAAAAGAACACCTTGCCTACTGTGGAGCATGGCGGGGGGTTAATCATGCTTTGGGGCTGTTTTGCTTCTACAGGTACAGGGAAGCTTCAGCGTGTGCAAGGTACCATGAATTCTCTTCAGTACCAGGAGATATTGGATGAAAATTTGATGCAGTCCGTCACAAACCTGAGGCTTGGGAGACGTTGGACCTTTCAACAGGACAATGATCCCAAGCATACCTCCAAGTCCACTAGAGCATGGTTGCAGATTAAAGGCTGGAACATTTTGAAGTGGCCATCGCAGTCACCAGACTTAAATCCGATTGAGAACCTCTGGTGGGACTTAAAGAAAGCAGTTGCAGCGCGCAAGCATAAGAATGTGACTGAACTGGAGGCTTTTACCCATGAAGAATGGGCGAAGATACCCGTAGATCGCTGCAAGACACTTGTGTCAAGCTATGCTTCACGTTTAAAAGCTGTTATAACTGGAAAAGGATGTTGTACTAAGTACTAAGATTTAATGTCACTTGGGGGTTGAATAAAACTGCTAATGATGTGAGCACAGAAAAGACATTTGTGGTTATTTCATTATAAATGTTATGTTATATTTGTCTGACTTACAAGTGCCTCTTTGATTTAATTGTAAACAAGATGACTGAAATGACCAAAATCAATGTCAAACTGGCCAAAACACTCAATTTCAGTGGGGGTTGAATAATTTTGAACACAACTGTATAGAATGTGGTAGAATACCAAAAGGGTTAATTTATCCAACATACCAGCTCAGGATTTATGTGACCCAGAATTCAACAGAGAATGGGATGCTCTGCTACAGGAACAGTCTGTAGCATTGATACAACTAATCATAAAAAGGAGATCGCAGATATTGGAACAAATAACTCCTTAAATTAACCAAACTAAAGAAACGATAGACACTTTGGGATGTTCTGGTGCTCTAATCGATTTTAGAGGAAAAATTGTTAGTAAACATTCTTTCCTATATATTTACTTGTATATAAATTGCAAGTGCTGCCAAAAATTGCAAGGAAGAGGCACTTCGATACAACTTGTATACTACATAAAGGAGGGCCTCATTCCCATTGTGGTACAATTGTTCAGGTAGTGGGACTCCTACACTCATAAAGCCTATGCACTAAGTGAAAGGGCTGCCAAAAATTACAAGGAACCGGCACTCCAATACACCCTTTATTACACATTAAGGAGGGCATCATACACACCCTTGAAAGATTGATATTCTGCTGGTGACCCTCAAAAACATTAGGGGTGAGGGTCTGCTGCTGAGCTGACCATATAAAACATTATGGGGCGAGGACCTGCTGGTGACCCTCTAAAATATTAGGGGTGAGGGGCTGCTGCTGAGCTGACCCTCTAAAACATTAGGGCCAAGGGCCTGCTGCTGATCTGACCATATAAAACATTAGGGGTGAGGGTCTGCTGCTGAGCTGACCATATAAAACATTATGGGCGAGGACCTGCTGGTGACCCTCTAAGATATTAGGGGTGAGGGGCTGCTGCTGAGCTGACCCTCTAAAACATTAGGGGCAAGGGCCTGCTGCTGATCTGACAATATAAAACATTAGGGGTGAGGGTCTGCTGCTGAGCTGATCCTCTAAAACATTAAGGGTGAGGGCCTGCTGCTGATCTGACCCTCTAAAACATTAGGGACGAGGGCCTGCTGCTGATCTGACCATCTAAAACATTAGTGGCGAGGGCCTGCTGCTGATCTGACCCTCTAAAACATTAGGGACGAGGGCCTGCTGCTGATCTGACCATCTAAAACATTAGTGGCGAGGGCCTGCTGCTGATCTGACCCTCTAAAACATTAGGGGTGAGGGTCTGCTGCTGAGCTGACCCTCTAAAACATTAGGAGCGAGGGCAGACTAATAAGCATGTTGATATGATGGAGGAGGAGGAGGATGAGAAAAGGAAGATTGAACCATATACCCTTTTTTGTGGTGGAAGGGGTGCATGGGATGACAGTGTATTCAATACACCATAAAAGCCACATTTAAAGTGCCTTTATGTTCAGCCGCTTTCCTCTGGTTGAGTAGAGAAGTCAGGGGCAATTCAGACCTTGTTCATTTTGACAAGAGTCAACTTGTCAGCATTTTCAGTTGACAGGCGGGTGCGCTTATCAGTTATTATGCCCCCAGCAGCACTAAATACATGCTCTGCCAAAACGCTGGCGGCAGGGCAGGCCAGCACCTCCAAGGCGCAGAGCGCCAGTTCGTGCCACGTGTCCAGCTTGGACACCCAATAGTTGTAAGGCACAGAGGGATCACTGAGGACGCTGACACGGTCTGCTACGTACTCCTTCACCATCTTCCAAAACGTTTCCCTCCTTGTGACACTAGGCCGCGCATCAGGGTGAGGGTGCTGGCGGGGTGTCATGAAACTGTCTCAGTCCTTGGAGAGTTTTGCCCTGCCTCTGATGGAACTGCTGTGGGTTCCCCTCGTCTTTGCCGCCAGCGTTGTCAGATGGATGTTTTTGGAGCAATTTTTTCACAAGGACCTTCTGGTATTGCACCATTTTGATAGTCCTCTCCACCACAGGAATAAGAGATGAGAAGTTCTTTTTGTAGCGGGGGTCGAGACGGGTGAACAACCAGTAATCGTATAACGCGAGGGTCACGGGAAAGGCAGCATAACAAAGTCAGCCATGTGTGCCAGAGTCCCAACAGACAAGACTTCACTGTCCTCATCAGAAGGATGACTCTCAATTTC
Organism: Bufo bufo; assembly: GCF_905171765.1. Taxonomy (NCBI): domain Eukaryota; kingdom Metazoa; phylum Chordata; class Amphibia; order Anura; family Bufonidae; genus Bufo; species Bufo bufo. The sequence continues at coordinate 347,926,855 of NC_053394.1, forward strand.
CTCATCTTCTTCCTCCTCTTCGGCCCATCCATGCTTAACAGATGGAATAAACCTGCTATGGGTACTACCCTCTGTAGCGGAGGCAACCGTCTCCTGCTCCTCCTCTTCATCATCATCCAATTTGCGCTGAGAAGACAAACTGAGGGTCGTCTATCACCCTGTGTACTGTCTTCCCCCATTTCCACCTATTCCACATGCAAAGCGTCCGCCTTCATTGTGACCAGCAAACGTTTCAGTAGACACAGAACTGAGATGGTTACGCTGATAATAGCGTTATCACCGCTCACCATCTGTGTTGATTCCTCAAAGTTGCTTAAAATCTCACAGAGGTCAGACATCCATGCCCATTCGTCGCATGTGAAGAGCGGAAGCTGACTGGAAAGCCGACGACCATGTTGCAGGTGGTATTCAACTACTGCCCTATGCTGTTCACAAAGCCTGGCCAACATGTGGAACGTGGAGTTTCAGCGCATGCTCATGTCGCACAACACTGAGCTGGCAATTGCAAGCACTGCTGCAGCATTGCCAGACCGGCGGCAGCTGTAGATGACTTTCAGAAATGGGCACACACGCAGCGCACCTTCACCAGTAGCTCAGGCAAATTGGGGTAGGTTTTAAGAAGCCACTGTACCACTAAGTTGAACACGTGGGCTAGGCATGGTATGTGTGTGAGCTTGCCGAGCTCGAAAGCCTCCACCAAGTTACGGCCATTATCAGACACAACCATGCCTGATTGTAGGTTGAGTGGCGAGAGCCACAGCTCAGTCTGGTCCCTTATACCCTGCCACATCTCTGCAGCGGTGTGCTGTTTGTCACCTAAGCAAATTAGTTTCAACACGGCCTGTTGCAGCTTCCCCACTGCAGTGCTACACTGCTTCCAGCTACTGACTGATGGCTGACTGGTGCTGCAAGATGAGAATTCAGAGGTGGAAGTGGAGGAGGAGGTGGAGGAGGAGAAGCGGGGTTGCAGCCACTAATGTAGGTGGTGGCAGAAATCCTGATGGAAGTAGGGCCTACAATCCTTGGCGTCGATAGCACCTTTGCCATCCCAGGGTACGACTCGCTCCCAGCCTTCACAACGTTCACCCAGTGTCCCGTCAGGGAAATGTAGCGTCCCTAGCCAAAAGCACTTGTCCATGTGTCAGTCGTTAAATGGACCTTCCCAATAACTGCGTTGGTCAGGGCACGGGTGATGTTACGGGACACATGCTGGTGTAAGGCTGGGACGGCACACTGGGAAAAATACTGGTGGCTGGGGACTGAGTAACGAGGGACGGCCGCCGCCATCAGGCTGCGGAAAGCCTCAGTGTCCACAAGCCTAAATGGCAACATTTCTAGGTCCAGCAATTTGGAAAGGTGCACATTTAGTACTATTGCCTGTGGGTGAGTGGCTGGGTATTTGCGCTTTCGTTCAAAGGCCTGTGGTATGGACATCTGTACGCTGCGCTGGGACACAGAAGTGGATGTGCTAGCTGATGGTGCTTGCAAAGGTCCATGTGCAGGGCGGGAGGCATCCGGGCCTGCATCTTGGACAGGAGATTGGCCAGCATGTAACATAGGGGAAGAGGAGGCAGTGGTGTGACCCGCAGACACTGATTGTGGACCCAGGTGTTTGGCCCACCTATTAGGGTGCTTTGATGCCATGTGGCAGATCATGCTGGTGGTGGTGAGGTTGCTGGTGTTCACGCCCCTTCTCATTTTGGTACGGCACAGGTTCCAAATGACAATTCTTTTATCGTCCGCACTTTCCTCAAAAAACGGCAGACTGCGGAACACATACCCCTTGGCAAGGGAGATTGTCGCAAGGGGGTGCTCTGGGGAACAGTTGCGGGCCTGTTTGTTGTGGCTCGCCTTCTCCCTTGCTACTCCACTGCCTCCTTCAGCCTGTTGCGGTGCTGCAGATCCCTCCCCCTCTGTACTGCTGTCCTCGCTCGGCTTGCCACCTTCCCAGGTTGGGTCAGTGATTTCATCGTCCACCACCTCCTCTTCCATTTCCTGACTCTGGTCATCCTCCTGACTTGTTGACCTAACAAGAACCTCACTTGTTGACAACTGTGTCTCATCCTCATCATCAACCTCTTGAGACACTAATTGCCGTTGACTTATTGGCAACTGTGTCTCATCATCATCATCCACCTTGTGAAACACTAATTGGTGTTCCCCACCGTCATCTTCTTCTGACTGTGTATGCTCAAGAGTTTGTGAATCAGTGCACAAGATCTCCTCATGTCCCTCTTCAAGCGGGCTTGGCAAGAGGCCCAAATCAAGGAATGGCGCTGAAAATAGCTCCTCGGGATATCTGAGTGTGGGATCACTTGTTTGCCAAGACTCTCCATGGTGGGAGGAAGGAATATCAGGGTGAGGATTCTGTTGACCAGACTCTTGGCTACTGAGACTGGACTTTGTGGAAGACAGGGTGGTGCTTAACCGACTGGAAGCATTATCTGCTGCAATCCAACCGACCACCTGGTCGCACTGGTGTGACTTCGAGAGTGGTGTCCTGTGCCGCCCTGCTAACTGGGACATGAAGCTTGGTATTGTGGATGAGTGTGTTTCTTGTGCTCTGGCAGCAGGCACAGTTTCACCGCACCCAGAGCCACGGCCTCTGCTTGCACCATCAGCAGCACAGCCACTTCCCTGTCCCTTACTGCTCGCCTTGAGCATATTAAATGGTATAAGTATGTCACACGTACAGTAGTGCAGGTTTTGTAGGTGTATGCCCAAATAAATTAGACTGAATGTCCCAGATATTTAGGATGCGCAAACATTATACAGGAGATTTAGGTCAGGTAATGTCGCTGTCACCAGCGGCCAAACAATTGCGCTGAATGTCACAGACATTTAGGATACGCTAATGTAACACAACAGATGTAGCAGAGGTTGTGTCACTGTCATCAGCGGCCAAACAATTGCACGCAATTTAGCGCAGGTTACGCTAATAATATTTATTGCAGCCAAATAAAACAATAGTCCTTTAAAAGACTTTTGGGTCTCTAACACTTTTCAACACTAAACATTTCCTGTCCCTACACTATCTGTCCCTTCTGCTACAGCTCTCCCTGACTGAGACTGAGCCAAACCACGTGTCATCGGGTGCTATATAGCACCCAATGACGCGTTCCGACCATCCAATCACTGTAATGCCAGTAACCAACATTGCTGCAGAATTACAGTGAGGGCCACTACCTCCCCGAACGTTTATTGGCTGCGTAGCAGCCAACAAACGTGCAGGGAGGAGACTCAAGCATCGGGCTGGAGCACATGCGAAGCTCGAGTGAAAATGGTGTTCGGCCGAGAAAAGAAGAATATGATACATGGCAACAAAGAATTTGTAACAGTCTCGATACAGTAGAGCAAGAAATTATTAATAAAAAAGGGAGGAAATTTAAAAATAGCTCTAAAACTGAACAAAAAGCAGGAGAACAAACAAATAAACCTAAAAAAAAGATACTGAATAAACATACGAGACGAATACAAATGTACAAAGTAAATTCTCGGTGCCGGTTACCAATAGGTTTGAAGTACTAGCAGAACAACATTTTTCAGACAAAACACCACACCACAAACCACGAATTCGTCAGAGATCACCTCAATCACCAACATGGGCACATCGACCAACATCACCAAAAATGCACCAGTACAATTTAAGACACAGGCACATCAGTCAAGAGCAGTATTCCAGAGTATATCACCAACACGGGACACTACAATTACAAATAATGGACACAGAGAGCTATCAATACAAAATATGGACACACGAAGGGGGAAGAAAAAATGATGTAGAGGAGGGAGAAAAAAAGAATAAGTTACAGATAAGTTAAGTTAGTAGAGGAATCTGACAACACAATAGCTAATCTAAAGCACAAATCTGAAGCACAAATCAGTCTGTTGAATAAGGGTTATAATTTGCATCTACTAATAATCTTAACAAATTTGACACATACCGTACATAGGTGTTGAAAAATTCATTAGGAAACTTTGCCTTAAAAATACCACATCAAAAACCCATTAGCAACAGAAGAAGGTAAAGTGAAAATTGATAAATATCAACTGTAGGGGATTAGCTCTCTTTCGGGGGTCATTCTCACAATTATCTCCACAAACAGCTGGGTTAGGCTACTTTCACACTAGCGTTCTGCTGTCCGCTCGTGAGCTCCGTTTGAAGGGGCTCACGAGCGGAGCAGAACGCTTCCGTCCAGCCCTGATGCAGTCTGAATGGATGCGGATCCGCTCAGACTGCATCAGTCTGGCGGCGTTCAGCCTCCGCTCCGCTCGCCTCTGCACGGCCAGGCGGACAGCTGAACGCTGCTTGCAGCGTTCGGGTGTCCGCCTGGCCGTGCGGAGGCGTGCGGATCCGTCCAGACTTACAATGTAAGTCAATGGGAACGGATCCGCTTGAAGATGACACCATATGGCTCAATCTTCAAGCGGATCCGTCCCCCATTGACTTTACATTGAAAGTCTGAACGGATCCGCTCAGGCTACTTTCGCACTTAGAAATTTTTCTAAGTTATTAATGCAGACGGATCCGTACTGAACGGAGCCTCCGTCTGCATTAATATGATCGGATCCGTTCAGAACGGATCCGATCAAGCGCAAGTGTGAAAGTAGCCTTACAGGGCCAAACTTGTGCTTTAATCTCGCTCCAGAAAAACATAAATAATACAAAACAAACACCTGCCCGGCTGGGCTATAACTAAACATATGATAGAATCCATGACTCACCTATAGGGTCCATTCACACATCCGTGTGTATTTTGCGGATCCACAAAACATGGACATCGGCGATGTGCGTTCCGCATTTTGCGGACCGCACATCGCCGGCACTTAATAGAAAATTAATTGCGGACAAGAATGGGACATGTTCTATTTTTTCTGGAATGGAATTGCGGACCCGGAAGTGCGGATTGCTGCCCCATAGAAATGAATGGGTCCGCAATTCCATTCTGCCAAATACGTAACGAAATTGCGTACATGTGAATGGACCCATACAGTGCTGTTCAGATACAGCATCAGGTCTGGCTTCCTCAGCCAAGCGCAGTGGCGTAACTACCAGGGAAGCAGCTGCTTCGGGGCCCAGGCTGCCAGGCGTCGGCAGCGTGTGTGACAGTTTATTTTCGAATTCTATCTGTCTGGGATTCGAACCCACAACCTCCAAAGTCTGAGTGTATCAGAGGCAAAGCATTAACCCTCACAACCATAAAGGCTGCATTACAACTAACTGAAAAAAAATGACACTTCTACTGTTATAGCTGGCTAAGTGTACATCTATACATATGACAGCTGCCCCAACACACCCAGCACTGCTATATCTCTATATGACAGCTGTCCCAGCACACTCAGCTCTGCTATATCTCTATAAATGAGCAGCTGTCATGTGTATAGATGTACACTTAGCCAGCTATAACAGTAGAAGTCTCAAATTTTTTCAGTCAGCAGCAAGGTGTCTCCTATGGTCTAGTGGTTAGATGCTTTGTCTCTGACACAGAAGGTCGTGGGTTCGAATCCCAGCAGAAACCTTTTCTGAAATATAAGCACTGACTCCATATATGGACATACAGGGCGGGACACAATACAGGAAGAGGCTGCATCACATCGCTGACATGTGTTTATTTATTTTTATTTTTTTAATACCCGACTGTTACTGCCATGGGGGGAGCGGGGGGCACTTGATACTGGCACATGGGGGGAGGCACCTGATACTGGCACCTGGGGGGGAGAGAAGCACCTGATACTGGCACATGGGGGGGAGAGGGGTTGGCACCTGATACTGGCACCTGGGGGGGGGGGAGGGGGGGGTTGGCACCTGATACTGGCACATGGGGGGGGATGCACCTGATGCTGGCACATGGGGGGAGGCACCTGATACTGGCACCTGGGGGGGGAGGGGGGGTTGGCACCTGATACTGGCACATGGGGGGGGAGAGGGGTTGGCACCTGATACTGGCACCTGGGGGGGAAGGGGGGGTTGGCACCTGATACTGGCACATGGGGGGGGGAGAGGCACTTGATACTGGCACTTTTTTTGTGGGGGGGGAGATGGCACTATGATACTGGGACATGTGGGGGGGGGGGGGGAGGAGAGAGGCACTTGATACTGGCACATGATGGGGGGGCATTATGGGGGACACTAGGCCGGCAACCTATCAGAGGCCGGACACTGAGGGGCATCTACTGGGGCACTATATATGGGGCATTTTATACTGGTACATTATGGGGGGCACTAGCAGGAAGGGGGGAGAGGAGCACTAAGGGGCATTTACTGGGGGAACTATATAGGGGTATTTTATACTGGGACATTATGGGGGCACTATGGGGACATTAGCTCAACTGGGGGCATTACAAGGGGGTATTTTTGCACTGTCACATTATAAGGAGAATTATTACTACTGGGGGGGCATTATGGTGGGCTTTATTACTCCCCCATGGTATGACCCCCTAGTAGCAGCACCAGCCTCTCCCTGCTCTGCGACCCCACTGCCCCTTCTCCAAATCCTTATTATGAAATCTTTCTCATTAGGATAAAGCACAACATCAGCTCCGCCGAGCCCCCGGCCAAAGTGTTGAAGTGGAGTCCGAGATCCCCAAGGGCCAAGCCAAGTAACTAAGTTTTCATGTGAAATATGTTTGTTATACACATATAGCCTACACTGTGCCCCACAATATACAGTATACCGCTACACTGTGCCCCACAATATACAGTATACCGCTACACTGTGCCACACAATATACAGTATACCTCTACACTGTGCCCCACAATATACAGTATACCGCTACATTGTGCCAAAGGAGTGGGGTTTACACAGGAGGAGGGAGGTGCGAAGCGCGCTGGGGGGGCCCTTACAAATATTTGCTGTGGGGCCCAGTCACTTCTAGTTACGCCCCTGGCCAAGCGTATACCAGCCCCCCAGGCTGTAACACGGTCAGTCCAGGCTCTGTCCAGCCTCGTGGTTTCCCAGCCTAGCCCGGCTGAAACCACACACCCAGAGCCTCACCTGGCCTCTGTTTGCAACTACGCCCCCGACCGACAGTCTGGGATGGGCTTTTACTCCCCAGTAATGATCCCAGGAGATAACACCTGGGGATCCCTCATGCTAGGGAAAATCTGCCATAGAATGGGAGGGGTGGATTGGGAGATTCCACTACCATATTCACAGTGTGTGGAAACGTTGTAAATGGAATAAAACTACAAAGTTTATTAGGTATACGTTAAAATTAAGGCGGAGGGTATGCAAGCCCTACCTCATGTGTACAAACAAATGACACTACACTGGTCGATACTCTGAACTGTAAAGACAGACAACCAACTCTCCCCTAAGGCTGGTTTCACACAGGCGTTGCGGAAAAAGATGCGGGTGCGTTGCGGAAACATGCACGATTTTTCCGCGCGAGTGCAAAACATTGTAATGCGTTTTGCACACGCGTGAGAAAGATCAGCATGTTTGGTACCCAAACCCGAACTTCTTCACAGAAGTTCGGGTTTGGGATCGGGGTTGTGTAGATTGTATTATTTTCCCTTATAACATGGTTTTAAGGGAAAAATAATACATTCTTAATACAGAATGCATAGTACAATAGCGCTGGAGGGGTTAAATATTTTTTAAAAAAATAATTTAACTCACCTTAATTCACTTGCTCGTGCAGCCAGGCTTCTCTTCTGTCTTCTTCTTTGCTGTGTACAGGAAAAGGACCTGTGGTGACGTCACTACGGTCATCACATGGTCCATCACATGATCTTTTACCATGGTGATGGATCATGTGATGGACCATGTGATGACCGGAGTGACGTCACCACAGGTTCTTTTCCTGTACACAGCAAAGAAGAAGACAGAAGAGAAGCCGGGCTGCGCGAGCAAGTGGATTAAGGTGAGTTAAAAAAAAAAAATTGTTAACCCCTCCAGCCCTATTTTACTTAGCATTCTGCATTCAGAATGCTATTATTTTCCATTATAACCATGTTATAAGGGAAAATAATAATGATCGGGTCCCCATCCCGATCGTCTCCTAGCAACCGTGCGTGAAAATCGCACCCCATCCGCACTTGCTTGCGGATGCTTGCCATTTTCACGCAGCCCCATTCACTTGCCTTGCAAGTATACGAACAAAGAAAGGTCATCAATGATTTCTTGATGATGCAAGCAGATAGGAGTACTCCACTGTGTAACTTCGATGTCAGCCAGTGGCAGCTCATGCGCGCCATCTCCATACTATGTCACCTTGCCACTCTGTGGTCTCTGGATGCTGCTGCCATATCCACACTATGTCACCTTGCCACTCTGTGGCCTCCTGATGCTGCCGCCACCTCCAAACTATGTCACCTTGCCACTCTGTGGTCTCCTCATGCTGCTGCCATCTCCACACTATGTCACCTTGCCACTCTGTGATCTCCGGATGCTGCCGCCATATCCACACTATTTCACCTTGCCACTCTGTGGTCTCCTCATGCTGCTACCATCTCCACACTATGTCACCTTGCCACTCTGTGGCCTACTCATGCTGCTGCCACCTCCAGACTCGGTCATTGTGCCACTCTGTGGCCTACTCATGCTGCTGCCACCTCCAGACTTGGTCATTGTGCCACTCTGTCGCCTACTCATGCTGCTGCCACTTCTAGACTCGGTCGTTGTGCCACTCGGTGGCCTCCTCATACTGCTGCCAACTCCAGACTCTGTCATTGTGCCACTCGGTGGCCTCCTCATTCTGCTGCCAACTCCAGACCCTGTCATTGGGCCACTCTGTGGTCTCTTTATGCTGCTTCCACCTCACCACTATGTCATAGGTCCACTCTGTGGACTTCTCATGCTGTTCCCCCCTCCCCACTTCATGACTGGGCAACTATTTTGCCTTTCGGCCTGGTTGAAATCATGATTTATATGATTTATTTGACCTTTCTTCTGATCTGTCAGAAGGAAGGAAAAATGAGACGCACAACGGATCCTCTCTTTGTAGCAGCTGTAAGGTCTGTATGGCCCCATCAGAATTGGCTTATGATTTGGTAGCCAAAAGCAGGAGTGGGTACAAAACACAGAAGACATGCAAATATTCCATTCACGTGTCATCTCTGTTTTAGATCCACTCCTGTTTTTTTTTGGGCATTAGCAATACTGATGGATTATTGAGCAAATGCTGACCAAGTGAAGACGTATGTTCCACAGACAGGCTCCGTTTTTTGTGGGTTATTGTTCTGATGGATCAGAGGAAGGGCAAATTAATCAGTAACGTCAACACAGACTTACTACTGACACCCTCTCCACTCTGTCAGGGGGCTCTACTTGTATAAGCGTTTAATAGAACAGGTTCTGTAGACATCTATGTGGAATTAGCTGACGAGGGTGTAAAAGTAGTGCGCTTCTTCTTGACACCAACATGGACCTGTAAGGCTGAGTTCATACTTGAGTTATTTGGTCAGTTTTGGTGAATTTAAGTATACTTTCTTATAATTTTAATCAAGTTTTGGTTTAATTTAATATTAAATATTTAATGAATTTTCTAATAAAAAATTACATGTTGCCTAAGACAGGAGAGAATCGGACAGTCTTCTGTTTATTCAACGACGTGGTGTTGCGATAGAGAAAGCATGCCAAGAAAACAATTCCTCTCCACCTGGAGACGAATCCTGTCAAGATTGCCGCAAGTGCGGTATTGGCTGCTCATCAACCAAGATACTTCTGCGGGAAACCTGCCTGGCATGAACAGGCCCCCAGTAGCTACAAACAATGAGAAGACAAAGCTTCAAGATAGCTTGGACCCCGGAAGAGTCGCGATTCGCGAAGTTAGTCAAGATTCAAGCCAACCTACCAGGCCCCGGTCTCTTCGTCCAGTGAAAACATCATGGTTTCCCAGTCATCATGGAAATGAAAAGGAGTGCATCCTTATTATATTTAATTAATTTGATAATAACATATTTTAATACATTTACTAATAAAATAAAATTTTTGTCTACGACAGGAGAGAATTGGCCAGTCTTCTGTTTATTCAACGACGTGGTGTTGCGATGGAGAAAGCATGCCAAGAAAACAATTCATCTCCACCTGGAGACGAATCCTGTCAAGATTGCCGCAAGTGCGGTATTGGCTGCTCATCGACCAGGATACTTCTGGGGGAAACCTGCCTGGCATGAACAGGCCCCCAGTAGCTACAAACAATGAGAAGACAAAGCTTCAAGATAGCTTGGACCCCGGAAGAGTCGCGATTCGCGAAGTTAGTCAAGATTCAAACCAACCTACCAGGCCCCGGTCTCTTCGTCCAGTGAAAACATCATGGGTTCCCAGTCATCATGGAAATTAAAAGGAGTGCATCCTTATTATATTTAATTAATTTGATAATAACATATTTTAATACATTTACTAATAAAATAACAATTTTGTCAACGAATCCTGTCAACATTGCTGCAAGTGCGGTATTGGCTGCTCATCGACCAAGAAACTTCTGGGTGAAACCTGCCTGGCATGAACAGGCCTCCAGTAGCTACAGACAATGAGAAGACAAAGCTTCAAGATAGCTTGGAGCCCAGAAGAGTACCAAAGTTAGTCAAGAATCAAACCAACCAACCAGGCCCCGGTCTCTTCGTCCGGTGAAAGTAAACATCATGGGTTCCCAGTCATCATGGAAATGAAAAGGAGGGCATCCTTTGGTGCATGGAGATGTAGAACGTCTCCGGATTCCCCCTGCACTATACGGACGTCTCAGAAATGAACGGCTGCTCCCGACAGCAGCTCCTTGGAAGGTTATGGAGCGTCCCGTTCATCCGGCATCTATTCGGCCCGCTGAAGGATTATTTTGAAAGTGTGTAGAGGCCACATAGAGCCCTCATGCTGCAGATTTATCACGGAGACACCGGATTTTCTAATATTACGTTATTATTTTGTGCTTTAGCAATACTGATGGATTGTTAAGCAAATGCTGACCGAATGAAGGCGGATGCTCCACACAGGATCTGTTTTTTGTGGGTTATTGTTCTGACGCATCAGAGGAAGGGCAAAATAATCAACACAAACTTACTGCTGACACCACTCTGCCGGGGGGGGGGGGGGGGCTCTACTTGTATAAGCGTTTACTAGAACAGGTTCTGTACATCTATGTGGAATCAGCTGACGAGGGTGTAAAATGAGTGTGCTTCTTCTATACACTAACATCGACCTGTAAGGCTGAGTTAATACTTGAGTTATTTGGTCGGTTTTGGCCCCGTGACTGCCCAAAAAAGTGAAGTGTGATTCTAATAGCATGATTCGAATCTGCATGTCATACTGACTAACAGTATTATTTCACTACCCCAGCGCACTCCCTATGCGTGTTACTGCAAGGCACAGTGTTCTACACCCATAAAAAAGCCTATATGCAGCCCGGAAATAGCAGTTTTTTTATGCGATACATCACAAATTAATTCGGATTGAAGCAAATTTTTCCGGATCGGATTACCGGCCAAATCGAATTTTTGAGTAATTCGCTCATCTCTAGTGATGACATCATTTTGACAGGGATTCGGTTACTAGTAGTGAATGGTAGGGCGCAAGTCAATTTGTTATTTTTCAGAAGTGTGACCAAATTATAGAAGCATAACCTTTTTATCTGTTATTTTTTAATCTCTTGGTTTTAAATCTATGTAGGATTGTAGGAGTTTCTTTTAAATAAATGTCGCTAGCTTGAATTGATTCCGGATGTAGAGTGCCTATCATTTACAGTGCATACTGTGTTCAGCCGCGAATAGGACCAAGGTATTAGGAGATATTGGATTCCGACTCGAAGGGCCAATTTGTTGAAAGAATTTTCTTTACCAAGGGGGATCACGATGTCATCTGAATTTAAGGTTAAAGGAGGTACTTTATCTTTGTTCTTATATAAGAAGAGACAAACACACTGTATGGAGGTGCAGCAGAATGTCTGCGGTATATTGTCGAAGTTGAGTTTATTTAGACAATCTTGATATTATGTGAGTACAAATCATTACAGTTGAGGTCGGGCAGAGACAAACAGCATCATAAATCATTCATTATAAATCCGGTCAAAGGAGCAGAGTTCACTATAGGAATTCACGTCGTCACACGGGGGCGTGTTTCATGCAGTAACTATGCTCGTCTGAAACTGGCCTTAAAGGGGTATTTCCTTCTGGGACATTGGGGGGAATATCGCTAGGATATGCCCTCAATGTCTGATAGGTGCTGGTCCCACCTCTGGGACCTGCACCTATACTTAGAACGGAGCTTTCAAAAGTTCTGGAGGACGCATCGCGTATCACAGACTGCCGTCCATTCATTTCTGTGGGACTGATGACAATAGCCGTGTACTGGCTTGGCTATTTTCGGCATCTCCATAGAAGTGAATGGAGCAGGGGCCGCACTTGTGTGGTGCGCTTCTCATTCATTTTAATAGGACTTTCACATTTTTGGTGCTCACATAGAAATGAATGGGCGGCCACGCATGTGCGTTGCGCTCTCCATCCTAAGTATAGGTGCAGGTCCCAGAGGTGGGAACACCCCTATTAGACATTGGGTGATATGTCCCCAATGTCCAAGATGGGAATAACCCTTTAATGACCGTGCAGTTTTATGGGTTAGTTACCCCACAGCCAGTAACAATGCTCAATCAAAAAGTAATCAGTTTTTAATGAATTATTTGAAGGTTCTTACTGCACGACAGCCACATCATGTGGCCATACCTTTAGGGGGTATTCAGTAGAAAATAGTAATACGTTTTCATTCTTAGGTATTAAAGGGGTTGTCTCTTGATGATAACTCCTGTCCATATGCCTGATTAATAGGGGGCGTCCCCTGCCCAGAACCTCTATCTATGAGCCAGAACAGAGAGCTGCTGTGTAGTACTGCATGTACTGCATGAACAGCCATTAATCTGCATGACCATTACGTACTACTAAATTTCCTCTCCCACATACTGAAGTACTTTATTGAGGATGAGAGTTAAGCTTGCTTGTTCAGCAGACTGCTATTCCTGCTGACCAGGCTTGTCTAACTTAAAGGGGTTCTCTGGGAATTAAAAAAATGAAAATACTTAAATATTACTTTATTAGAAATATATTTCCAAATAAATATATTCTTTCATTAGTTATAATGGCTCGTTTTGTCTAGGGAGCAATCATTATGAGAAATAAAATGGCTGTTGTTCTATTAGTACACACAGAACCTGTCCTAATCACACAGGAAGACAAGTTAATTTACGACACTGAGCTAAAAAGCTTCCTCATCCTCCTCTATGACCTATAATATAGTTTAATATGATGTTCAGCTGAATCTCTGTAGGAATGGAGTTCATGAAGAGACATTAAGTACAGAAAGGAGGGTGAGGGGGATGTGACTGATGAGCAGCAGCACTTGTATGCAGTCTCCATTACCACAGCCCCACATTACCACAGTCTGTCCTGTCTGACCTCTCTGTACTTCATGTCTCCTCATGAACTCCATTCCTACAGAGATTCAGCTGAAGATCATATTAAACTCTATTCAGGATCATAATTCCTGACCAGTAGAGCAGAGAGGAGGATGAGGCAGCTCTTTGGCTAAATGTTGTGAAGTAACTTGTCCTCCTGTGTGATTAGGACAGGATTTATGTGTACTAATAGAACAGCGGCCATTTTATTTCTCCTGATGATTGCTCCCTAAACAAAATGAGCCATTATAACTAATGAAAGATATTTGGGAATATATTTATAGTAAAATAATATTTAAGTATTTTCATTTTCTAAATTCCCGGAGAACCCCTTTAAGAACAAAAAGATCGGGCCTGTCTAAATTCAACAGCCTGATCCTTCTTTCCTCTCAACATCTAACATCAGGGGAAAGTCTGGACACCCTCTTGCACATTTGATGGTCAGATAGTCATGCCAAAAGATGGTATCCATGTTGACTAGCTCTATTTGTGCTGTTTTAATTTTTATATTCTGAACCATTTGAAAAAAACTAATGTTGGCAATTCCAAATTGTTGTGGGGGACTCAAAAGCATGCTCTTGACTTTATCGGAGGTCAAATCAGTCATTATTTTTACACACCTGCATTTGTGGCCAGCATTTTCTCCAACTGAGCTATAATAAGTGTTTATAATGTCAGAGAGCAGAGATAAGGAGCCCGTCAGATTCCCAACAGACAGAGGGTGCAATTACAGCATCTCAGCTCTGCACAGATAAAAGGGCTCCATATTTTTAATAAAGACCAATTTAAAAAAAATATTTTTAGCTCAAAATGAGTACAATGCAATAATAAAAATCAAAAACCAAATAAAAAACCAAATGGTGTACATAGCCTTTAAGATAGGTTTGATCTGATTAGAAGAAAAATCATTTCAAGAGTAGATCCTGTGAGGTTTGTTCTTGCACCGTCCAGAAAACCTACACAGAAATATATACAGTGACCCCATAACAGTGTAGAAATAGACAAATTCTTATCTCTATGGTTGGGCAGTTCACTCGACGATTATGCCTGCTCATAAACCTGAGGAAGGCAGCTACAATAAATAAATTTGCCTTCCCTTGGGGGCCACACATCGAGCATGTGGAGACCATCAGTTGAACATCACTAATCCATGCCTAATCCAAGTTTGGGACAAACTTGATGGAACAGCCCATTTATGGGTAGGGTTTATACAAGCCCCACCCATTTCAGTCCAGGACTATTAAGAATAGTCTCTGCAAATTTGGGACTGTTGTTACTATGTGGATCCATATGGAGATAAATGTAACCAATACATCAACACTTATTTTTATGATAAAGGAATAATCTTAAATGAAACCTCTGAACCACAAATTTAAAAATTTCCTCCAGAATGTGAGTTACCATATTTTCCAGCGTATAAGACGACTGGGCGCATAAGACGACCACCAACTTTTCCATTAAAAATATAGGGTTTGGGCTATACTCGCTGTATAAGACTACCCCTGCCTGCCCAGCCGTCCCTGTCTCCAAGACGATCTTCTCAAGTCCAGGGAACTGGCCATGGTAACCTATCTTTTTCTTTTCACATTCCCAGTTTCCCACATAGGAACTACTAGGGGCTGGGAAAAGATGGTGCGTCCATTGCCATGGGGGATCTGTGGATGGCACTGTTATGGAGGGGATCTGTGGATGGCACTGTTATGGAGGGGATCTGTCTATGGCACTGTTATTGGGGGGAGGGGGATCAGTGGATAGCACTGTTATTGGGGGAAGGGGGATCAGTGGATGGCACTGTTATGGGTAGGGGGATCAGTGGATGGCACTGTTATGGGGAGGGGGATCTGTGGATGACACTGCTATGGGGAGGGGGATCAGTGGATGACACTGCTATGGGGGATCTATGGATGACACTATATAGCATCTTATGCTATATGTGTCATCCACAGATCCACCCCATGACAGTGTCATCCACAGATCCCCCTGCCTATAACAGTGTCATCCACAGATCCCCCTCCCATAACAGTGCCATCCACAGATCCCCCTCCCTACCGCTCACAGGAGTATACATTTATAAACTGTAATCCGTATCCTGAAGTAACTTTAACTTTAAATCAGTGCTCACCTCTTTACTACCTTACACTCAGCTCCGGTAACAGGCAGTGCGGGCGGCAGCGCTCACTCACTGATGTTGCGTGCCTGTGCCGCCTAGTGGAAAGAGCAGGCGCGTGACATCAGTGAGTGAGCGCTGCCCGCACTGCCTGTTACCGGAGCTGAGATTAAGGTAGTAAAGAGATGAGCGCTGATATAAAGTTAAAGTTACGGATTACAATTTATAAATGTATACTCCTGTGAGCGGCGGGGCCCTGTATATTCTAACCCCCATCACCATGGGAACGCCTGGGGGTTAGAATATACTATCGGATCTGAGTTTTCATGATCTCACTGAGATCGTGAAAACTCAGATCCGATGGTATATACTAACCCCAAGGCAAGCGTCCCCGTCACCAGGGCCGTCTTTACCAAGGGGCAAAAGGGGCAGCTGCTCCAGGGGCCCCAAGGCAGCTGCCTCTTGAGCCCTGCTAGCCACTGCCCCGGGTGTCAGGCTGTCAGCTCTACCAGGATTCCAGGCATCATGATCGTACTGTGTTAAAGTTGTGATTTAGGACCTTAATGACATCATCACCATGTGACCAGTAACCTAGCAATTACTAGTCACATGGCTATGAGGTCATCACAGGTCCTGTGGAGTGTTGCAGAAGTTAACTGTGGAGCTTTTTTGTGTGAAGATTACATCAGAAAAAGGTGACAGGGGCTGTTATGTTAATATACTGTAAGCTACTGTATAGTGGGGTGCTGTATACTGTGGGGGGCTGTATACTGTGTGGGACTGTATACTGTGTGGGGGCCTGTATACTGTGTGGGGGCCTGTATACTGTGTGGTGGGCTGTATACTGTGTGATGGGCTGTATACTGTGTGGGACTGTATACTGTGTGGTGGGCTGTATACTGTGTGTGGGGGGGGCTGTATACTGTGTGGGACTGTATACTGTGTGGTGGGCTGTATACTGTGTGTGGGGGGGGCTGTATACTGTGTGGGACTGTATACTGTGTGGTGGGCTGTATACTGTGTGGTGGGCTGTATACTGTGTGGTGGGCTGTATACTGTGTGGGACTGTATACTGTGTGGTGGGCTGTATACTGTGTGGGGGGCCTGTATACTGTGTGGGGGGCCTGTATACTGTGTGGGGGCCTGTATACTGTGGGGGGGGGGCTGTATACTGTGGGGGGGCCTGTATAGTGTGGGGGGCTGTATAGTGTGGGGGGGCTATACTGCTGTACTGTATACTGTGGGGGTCTGTATAATGTATACTGAGGGTGCGGTATAGTGTGGAGTGCTATACTGCTGTACTGTATAGTGTGGGGGGCTGTATCGTGTATTGTTTGGGGTGCTGTATACTGTGAGGTGTATACTGTGGGGTGCTGTATACTGTGGGCTGCTATACTGCTCTACTATATACTGTGGGTTACTGTATAGTGTGGGGTGCTAAACTGCATACTGAGTGGTGCTGTATACTATAGGGTGCTATACTGCATACTGTGGGTTGCTGTATACTATAGGGTGCTATACTGCATACTGTGGGGTGCTGGGGTGCACTGTAACACTAGGGTGAGCCGAGCCCCGGTCTCCTTCCTGCAGAGCGGTGCCCACTTCCAGCCTGAGCCCAGCTGCCCAGAGCACTGATCCTGAGCCGCTGGAGTCTTCAGAACTGGAAGTATTTACAGTCATTCACTGTACTCTACCAGATGTGGGGATTTTTTGTGTGTGTGTTGTGGTGGAGGGCGTGATTGCCTGCTAAGGTGTGGGAAAGCGGGATCCAGGGGGCCCAAGTAAATTTTTGCCCAGGGTCCAATCAATATTAAAGACGGCCCTGCCCGTCACCGTGGGAATGCCTGGGGGTTAGAATATACCAACGGATCTGAGTATACCCGGCGTATAAGACGACCCCCGACTTTTGAAAATAATTTCTAGTGTTAGAAAGTCGTCTTATACGCCGTAAAATACGGTACATCTAAAATTATAGGGTAGATTTATCAAAAGGAGCTCTGAAAAATGAAAGGTGGGATCTGATTGGTTGCTATGGGCAACTAAGTCAATTTTCCCTTACACAAATTTTGATAAATACCCCCCCCCCCCCATCCATCATCAAGATGTCAAAAACATCCTTCTGGATCTTGACAGACTGATGAACTAGAATGGACCATCTGTTGGGCGCTGTGATGCAATACGAAGAACAACCTGTAGATTAGAGTGTTGCTGTTTCTGGAGAAGTAAAACATTTTTTTTACCCACAAATCTTCATGGGAGTATGGTATGATTATATCTGGGATGCTCTTCTGAAGAACTTTCAAGCTGGAGATCTGCATTAGATGTTCCTACATGAAATGGGTTCTCCAGGACCATCACATTTATCAATTATCCATCAATCTGAGATTGTGGGGGTCTTACGGCCGAACCCCCTTGATCAGCTGTAGTGGCAGCCTTAGGTTTCAGAAGTATGCAGTGCATGGATTCAGAACACTGCAGCTCCGTACACTATCACATCAGCTACATCAGCTTGTACAGTACATGGGGCCTGGCGAGACAACCAGCATAATTGGTCCTGTATATTGACTATAAGCTGAACAGTCGCTGCCAGTACACTCAATACGTATGTCTGATTATGGAATCAGGTAACTCAAGGCCAGAACTGCTACCAGTCATTTAATTATCCATGTGACTTCATTCTGTGACCACACCCCACATGAACAGGTGTGCATATTACATGAGTAATATGGGAATATTAAAATACCTTGGTGCTTTGTTCATTTATAACCTTGACACTGATACGGCTTTCCAAGAAAGGGAAGGAAAGTCATGCACTGAAATTCATTAAAAGAGGATTAATTCTATTAAATCAGGCATGCTGCCGTTAGGGTTGCTCTTTCTGATTGAAATGATACCTGTTCCAGTGAAAATAGAGTTTTCTTCTATGTGTAAATTATGGCTTCAGTGCAAGGGATGGACCCTATGTGCACCTCAGTTTTTTGCATTTTTACACCCCCCTCCCCATGACTGATAGGGTCAGTCATTAGCATCCTCTCGTCTTGCCCTGGAGTAGCACGCCTGCTAACCCAATTTCAGTACATGTTCCACAAGCATCTGTTCAGTCAAAAAAGATGTACTACTGCTCGTGCGCCCAAATTGTGAAGAACAGCCCAGGCACGCTACTATAGGGCTAGGTGAGAAGATGCCAGGCCTTTTCAGTTGTGGGGAGAGGGGCTGTGGAAAATGGAGGAGTTGAGGTGCACCAAGGGGCTCGCCCTATCCCTCAGTGCACCAAAGCTCTATTTTACATATGGAAGAAAACTTTTGTTTTCATTGGAAGGGTGAGGCAGATTTTCACCATCCAGGTATCATTTTCATCAGCAAGATCAGGCAGTATCCCTGGTTTGATACAATTGATCCTGCTAACATGCCCTCTTTAAAGGGGTTCTCCACTTTGGACAATCCATACTTGGAATCAGCTGTTTCCCCTTGGTAGAAATCCTGTTGGAAAACCTATCAGTAAGTGTTCAGTTTCCCTACAGCACCCCCACAGGGGAAATTAAACATTATACCATTCCCATTTAAGTGAACGAGTCTATGTCACACAAAGGACCTCTACTGCAAGAGACACTGTTTGTAGCCTTTCTTTGACCAGAAGATGAATATCCTGAACAGAGGAGCGCCCTCTATTAACTCAGAATCCCGTAATAGAGTTTACAAAAATGTTTTTTTTTTAAGTAGACAACCCCTTTCATTTGGGTTGGAGCTTCAAATTTGATTTTTTTTTTTAATTTAGACATGGCCATAGGGTAGTCATCTGGGACTTGCCCTGTAAATGGGTGTACTTGGCATTTGGTAGTTGTCAGATTCATATTGACTTGTACTAAGCATCTGGCCATAACACCATTGAGTTCAGTCTACAGCTTTTTGTCATGGTTACAGGAATTTAGTACTGCACTGAGACTTCCTCATTCATGGAATCGGATGGAGATTTTTGAAATTACAAAACCCTAAAAGAAAAACATTCTTGTAAAATATAATTATACAGGGATTTAATCCCCATAGCTATGTAATTAAGAGCATTGTTACAGTAGTTGTAAACAGTGTTAATCTAGTTCTTATGTAAGATATAGGGACGTGGAAGTCTTGAGATTCATCCTCATAAACAAGCTTAGACAGGCATTCAGACACATTTGGCATGTGCCAGAACGTCTGGTGTGTCTGCTAGTAAAGCTGGGCTCGCCCACATGTCTAAAAATCAGAAAATCTGTAGGCTCTGTAATCATAGTGAATGATGAGATTACACTTGAATTATGTCAAAACAATATTTTTTTTAAGTAGTAGATACTTGTCAGCTGTAGTTAGCTTGGTAGGGCTGCTATTTAGTACCAGTGGCTTCCATTTTGGTATCCTCTTGCTAGAAGCCTCCCTGACCAACTGTCCTTGATACATTATAGTGGCGCCTAGACTTCTGATCTTCTGAATGATGCTTGTCAGGTGGCAGCAGTCTCCACCCCAGGAATAACAGCTGATCAGCCCACTGTCGGCTTGCTTTTGGATTTTGTCTTTGCCTCTTCTCTTGTACTGACGTGACCTGACCTCCTGGACTGACCCCGGCTAGTTGACCCGCCTCGCCCTTCCGTTTTTGGTGGTACCTTGCTTGTTCCACCTCTCTGTCCACTCTAGTGCTACCTCTCATTGGCTGTCCGCTTCCCTGCTGTCTCTATCTCTCTGCTTGCACTTACTCAGGTCAGGGACTGTCGCCCAGTTGCGCCCCATCACCTAGGGCGGGTGGTGCAAGTAGGCAAGGACAGCGGACCGGGTGGCAGCTCAGGGGGTGCACATCCGCTCTATCTTTATACCCGCGACTCTACCTCGTGACAGGATGAGTTGGACCTTACCAAAAGGTACTGGCAGGTACCCTTGTCGGAGGCTGCCAAGGAAAAAACGGCTTACATCACACCAGAGGGGCTGTAGCAGTACACGGTATTACCCTTTGGTCTACATGGCGCTCCTGCCACGTTTCAAAGGCGAATGGACATTGTACTCCGTCCACCTCGTCGCTACGCTTCCTGTACGATATCGTTATCCACAGCACTGACTGGGAAAGTTACCTACCTAAAGTACAGGCGGTAGTGAACTCCCTTAGGAAGGCTGGCTTAACCGCTAACCCAAAAAAGTGCGTGATAGGGTTAGAAAAGACCAAGTACCTGGGGTATGTAATTGGGCGTGGAGATATCAAACCTCAGGTTAACAAAATTGAGTCAATTTGGAATTGCCCCCGACCTGTCACTACTCGGCAAGTAAAGTCATTCCAGGGAATGGTGGGGTACTATATGAGGTTTGTCCCCCACTTTGCTACTGTCGCTGCACCATTGACAGGCCTTTTGAAGGGACGCAAGTCAGTGATGGTCCACTGGAATGAGCAGGCGGAAAAGGCTTTGTCCGCTTTGAAGTCGGCCCTGTGTGGGTCCCCGGTTTTGGTGACGCCCGACTTCAAAAGGGAGTTTATAGTGCAGACCGATGCCTCCGAGGTAGGTCTCGGTGCTGTACTGTCTCAGGAAGTCATCGGGGAGGAGCATCCCGTTGTCTTCCTCAGCCGGAAGCTTACCCCAGCCGAGACCAGGTATAGTATAGTGGAGAGAGAGTGCCTGGCTATCAAGTGGGCACTCAAGTCTCTCCGCTATTATTTGTTGGGGAGAAAGTTTCGTCTGGTGACCGACCACTCCCCTTTCAAATGGATGAGCCACGCCAAGGACAGAAATGCCCGGGTCACCCCGTGGTTTCTGTCTTTGCAGAATTTCAAGTTTTTAGTGGAACACAGGGCAGGCCGGTTACTAGGAAAAGCTGATGCCCTGTCCCGGGTACACTGTTTAATGTGTGTCCACCCCTTTGAACAAAGAGAGGAGGTATGTAGGAAGGAACAAGGAGTCGTCATTGATGGGCGGTATGTGTCACCGAGGTTTCTGGCCTTGGTGAGGTAAGAGCCATTTTTTTCCCTGAAATGTCATTATTGCTGTCTGATACTTCAGCTGGTTAGTATGGCTGTAAAGCTGATCCGGGACGGCTCTTACTGGGAGTAGCCAAAGTGCTGGGTGGGTGGCTTCTTCCCACGTTCCAGGCTGGGTCTTGGGAGGCTTATAAAAAGCAGTCAGCACTGTCAGGTGGTGTGGATTATCCTCCATCTCACAATGAAGCTGTTGAGTCTCTGTGTTTTGGGATCTGAAGATGTGCGCTGTGCTGAAGGGCTGAGAGCCGCATGCTGGAAAACAGCCCCCTAAAGCCTGCTGCGGACCGCTGATGAAAAACTGCTAACAAGGTGAATGTTTTGTTCTGTGGACTTTCCATGGTGTGAACGAACACCAATACTGCAAACTGTCATTTTGTTTTGCCTTCTGTGTGGATAAACACTGAACTGTTTAAGTTAAAGACTTTGTGGTTGCCTGTATACTGCGTCCTCTAACCTGCCTACCAGAGCAAATCCCCACACACCCTAATATGTCAGGAGAAATCTGAGTAGTACTTGACTCCAGTTCACAATATGAGGGAGTCTCTCTCGATGATGTTCTTTTGACAGGACCAGACCTCAACAACACACTTCTCGGTGTCCTCATCAGATTCCGTAAAGAATCCATTCTGTAGTTGTCGACATACAACAAATGTTCTATTGTTTCCTAGTTAAAAAAGAGCACAGGAACTTCTTAAGATTCTTTTGGTTCAAGGACAATGACCCTACCCAAGACAACATAGAATATCGCATGAAGGTGCATGTTTTCGGCAACAGCCCATCTCCTGCAGTCACTATTTATGGACTTTCTGCCCAAGAAGGTGAAAAAGACTATAGGGAGGACGTTAAGAAGTTTGTTGAAATAGACTTCTATGTAGATGATAGCTTAAAGTCGCTTAACTCACCAGAGGCTGCAATCAGTCTACTCAAAAGGACTCAAAGTATGCTCTCCTGTTCAAACCTCAGACTACATAAGATAGCTTCAAACAGCAAAGTTGTTATGGAGGCCTTTCGTACTCAAGATCATGCCGGTGATTTGAAAGATCTAGACTTGGCGACAGACCGGATTCCCATGCAGCGCAGCCTAGGGCTTTCCTGGGACCTCAAGATCTTTCAGGTCAACCAAGAACAAAAACCCTTCACACGACGTGGAGTCTTATCCACCATTAACAGTCTGTATGATCCACTTGGATTTGCAGCCCCCATGACCATCCAAGGTAAGGCCCTGTTCAGAGAGTTAACCACAGATTCATGTGATTGGAATTCGCCACTTCTGTCAGAGAAAGATCCACTATGGATAACATGGAGAGACTCTCTAACGGCATTATCTAACTTACGTGTATATATAGGCCATATGCCCACTTCTCTCCTGCAGAGGTTCAGTCCAGGCAGCTGTGCATATTTTGTGATGCTTCAGTAAAAGCAATCACTGCAGTCGCTTACCTTAATACTTCAGACATTAAATGTCAAGTCCAATGGGCAAGGCAAAGCTGGCACCAAGTGCTGAGCTTACCATACCAAGACTGGAACTTTGTGCTGCTGTTCTGGCAGAAAAACTAGCAGACCTTATTGTGTCAGAAATAGATATAAAACTTGATAGTACAGTATTTCATACAGACAGCAAAGTAGTGTTGGGCTACATTTACAAGGAGACTAGGAGATTTTATGTCTATGTTCATAACAGAGTTCAAAGAATTAGTAGGTCAACACAGCCTACCCAGTGGTGCTATGTACCAACTGACCTCAACCCTGCAGACCATGCTACAAGAGCTGTTCGTGCAGCCCACCTTAAAGATACTACGTGGCTCACAGGGCCACCATTCCTCTACAAACCTGCACTTGACACTCTTGAGAAAGACACATTTGAGCTGCTAGAACCAAATGTTGATGCAGAGATTCGTCCTCACGTTTCTGTACTTACCACAAGAGTTTCTAAAAGATTTTGGTTTGTTTTTGAATTGAGTTGTACAGTTTATAGGTCACATTAAAGGTAGAAAAAGTTCTGAAATGATTTATCTTTGTCTAATTTTTTTACATCCCAATAACCTGACATTTTAACAGGGGTGTGTAGACTTTTTATATCCACTGTATATGTCTGTGTTTGTATGTGCATTGCCATGCACAGTAATGTATTATATGCATTGACATACAGTACAGACCAAAAGTTTGGACACACCTTCTCATTCAAAGAGTTTTCTTTATTTTCATGACTATGAAGGCATCAAAACTATGAATTAACACATGTAGAATTATATACATAACAAACAAGTGTGAAACAACTGAAAATGTCATATTCTAGGTTCTTCAAAGTAGCCACCTTTTGCTTTGATTACTGCTTTGCACACTCTTGGCATTCTCTTGATGAGCTTCAAGAGGTAGTCCCCTGAAATGGTTTTCACCTCACAGTTGTGCCCTGTCAGGTTTAATAAGTGGGATTTCTTGCTGTAACGGTCACGTACACACACACACACACACACACACACACAGGGGGGAAGGGAAGTGACCACTGCGCTCCACCCTTACCCCTGGCCCTGCCTACTTGCCTCGCGAGTCCTAATGACAGGGGACAACTGGACGGCAATCCCTAACTTGGAATAAGTGCAGGGATGACAGACAGACAAACAACAGGACGTGAACGGACCGTGTCAATACCAGGAAAGCTACAAAGTACAAAGGATTAAGCAAAGAATGGTCAGGAGAAGCCGGGGTCAAATACCAGGAGAGCAGAGAAGTACAAGAGGAGTCCTAAGAGAGTAGTCAGGTGGGAGCCGAGGTCACAATACCAGGACGGATGCGCAGTACAGGAGGATCAGGCAAAAGGATGGTCAAGGAACAGGATCAGGTAAGTATTCAGCAGTCCAACAAATAGCCAGGAACCTAGAAATTAACAGGCAACCTGTAGCCAGCAGGCTGCCTGTATTTATAGTGGGGAGTGAGGGTCATGTGACGTGGCCAGCGTCACATGACCGACAGACCAACCAGTCGAGCACCGAGTGATCAGCTCGGCGCTCAAGGCAGACTTAGGAGCAGGGAGCCACCCAGCTAGTAAAGCCGCCCTGGGAATGAGGTCAAACACAGATCCTTATTCCCAAAGCTAAGCAACAGGTCTGCGGGCGATGGGTGACCGAGTGCACCTTCGGAACCCTGTGACAGTACCCCCCCTTTTACGAGGGGCCACCGGACCCAAGACTTCAGGCGATGGCTTTTCAGGGTGTTCTAAATGAAATTTACGAACAAGTCTAGGAGCATGAACCTCCCTGGCAGGTACCCAAGATCTCTCTTCAGGTCCATACCCCTTCCAGTGAATCAGGTACTGCAAGGAATTACGCACCTTCCGGACATCCACTATTTTAGACACCACATACTCGACAGCATCATTAACAAGAACCGGCGGAGGCGAGGCTTTTGATGGTACTACCGGTTCAAAATATTTTTTAAGCAGAGATTTATGGAACACATTATGAATGTGGAATGACTCGGGCAGCTCCAACCTAAAAGATACCGGATTAATCACTTCCGAGATCTTATATGGTCCAATAAAACGAGGAGCAAATTTTTTAGAAGTTACCTTGAGAGATAGATTCTTGGAGGACAACCATACTTTATCCCCAACCTGAAAGTTTACCCCCCTTGAACGTCTCCTATCGGCCTTGAGTTTCTGAGAACATTGAGCCTTTTCTGTGCACAGTTCGGAGGAGAGTTTATCCGCTTCAGGGTTAGAGGAGGAGACGGACGACCCAGAATGAAAACGGGGATGGAAACCATGGTTACAAAAGAAAGGGGAGACCCCAGCGGAAGAATTGACACGGTTATTCAAAGCAAATTCAGCCAATGGAAGAAATTTCACCCATAATTGCTGGTCATCAGCAACATACGACCTCAAGAATTGTTCGACAAACTGATTAAGGCGTTCAGTCTGCCCATTACTCTCAGGGTGGTAGGCAGAGGAAAAAGACAATGAAATTTTACATTTTTGACAGAAGGCCCTCCAGAATTTGGACACAAACTGCACACCCCTGTCAGAAACAATATTTTCCGGGATACCATGCAATCGAACAATTTCTTTCACAAAAATAGACGCCAGGGTTTTGGCATTCGGGAGTTTAGACAGGGGAATGAAATAGACCATCTTGCTAAACCTATCCACCACTACCCACACTACAGTCTTACCCTCCGCCGGCGGTAGGTCAGTTATAAAGTCCATCGAGATATGGGACCAGGGTCTACTGGGAATGGGTAGGGGTCGTAGGTTACCAGCAGGGCGAGTCCTAGGTGTCTTGGACCTGGCACAAACCTCACAGGCTGACACATAGGACTTGACATCCCTAGTTAGAGTGGGCCACCAATAAGATCTAGAAACCAGATCCTTAGTGCCCTCAACACCCGGATGTCCACAAAAGGCAGAATCGTGACACTCACCCAACAGCTGGAGACGAAATTGTACGGGAACAAACAACTTATCTGTTGGGGTGGATACCGGTGCCAGATGTTGTTCCGACCTAATGCGAGCCAAGATATCCTGGGTAAGAGCTGCTAAGAAGATTTTTGCTGGTAGGATGGATTCAGGTGGTACCTCAGTAGGTTGAAAAGCCTGGAAGCTCCGAGATAATGCGTCCGCCTTCACATTTTTACTTCCCGGCCTGAACGTGATGGAAAAATCAAAACGAGTAAAAAACAGAGCCCATCTGGCTTGACGGGGATTCAACCTCTTAGCAGACTCGAGGAACATAAGGTTTTTATGGTCAGTGACAACAGTTACACAATGCCTTGCCCCCTCCAGAAAATGCCTCCACTCCTCAAATGCCCATTTAATGGCCAGCAGCTCCCTATTCCCTATGTCGTAGTTTCTCTCCGTGGGAGAGAATTTCCTGGAGAAGAAGGCACATGGTCTCAGATTAGTGAGGCTAGCAGGACCTTGTTAAAGGACTGCTCCTGCGCCGTCCTCGGACGCATCCACCTCCACAATAAAAGGTTTCTCCTGATCAGGCTGGATCAAAATGGGAGCGCTACTGAATGCCTTTTTTAATTTTTCAAATGAAGAAATGGCCTCAGTAGACCAATTCTCCAAATCCGCCCCTTTCTTAGTAAGGTCGGTCAACGGTTTAGCAATTACGAAAAAATTCATAATAAATTTACGATAGTAATTGGCGAAACCTAAGAACCGTTGTAAGGCCTTTAAGGATGAAGGTCTTACCCATTCCTTAATTGCTAGTACCTTACCAGGATCGATCTTGAAGGCGTGAGGAGTCAGAACATGCCCTAGAAACAGAATCTCCTGCACACCAAAGACACATTTCTCTTGTTTAGCGGATAGCTGATTCTCCCTCAACACCTCTAATACTTGTCTAACATGAGACACATGGGATTCGAAGTCAGGAGAGAATATCAAAATGTCGTCAAGATAGACAATAACAAATTTACCTAAGAACTCCCTAAGAATGTCATTCATGAAGTTTTGGAACACAGCTGGGGCATTGCTGAGTCCAAAAGGCATCACCTGATATTCAAAGTGTCCTACCGGAGTATTGAACGCCGTCTTCCATTCGTCTTCCTCCTTGATTCGGATTAGATTGTATGCTCCTTTCAGGTCAATTTTGGAAAACCAGGTTGCCCCCAGGACCTGGTTAAATAAATCCGGAATCAATGGGAGGGAGTATCTATTCTGGACAGTGATTTTATTTAATCTCCGGTAATCGATACATGGCCTAAGACCACCATCTTTTTTCTTAACGAAGAAAAACCCCGCCCCCATAGGAGAGACAGAAGGTCTAATATGCCCTTTACCAAGGCTCTCCTTAATATAATCTTCCATGGACTTGCGTTCGGGCATAGAAAGATTATAAATTCGTCCTTTAGGAAACTTGGCCCCCTCTACTAGCTCTATAGTACAATCATAAGGTCTATGGGGGGGTAGAACCTCCGGGGTTGGTGATGAGAATACATCAGAATATTCTCTAACAACAGAGGGTAAAGTATCAGACTTTACTGAGACCCCAGCCTGTACCACGGACAGGCACGAGTCACACTTAGGCCCCCATCTCACCAACTCCCCATTGGACCAATCTATAATGGGGTTATGAAGTCGGAGCCAAGGCAACCCTAGTACCACCTCAGCAGGTAGGTTCTCCAGGACTAGAAGCGAACATCTCTCTGAGTGGCACACACCCACGGTTAGAGAAATCTCCGAGGTACATAAGCTCACCGTACCACCAATAAGAGGAGTAGCATCAATAGCCATGACATGGATAGGAGTTGGTAAGGCAAACATAGGAATACCCAATCTTACAGCATACTCAGAGTCAATAAAGCTAGCCGCTGAGCCAGAATCAATAAAGGCCTTACCCGGCCATTTATCTACTCCCAGAGAAATTGTAATGGGTACCGAAAGCTTACATTTAGAAAATTCAGGGTGTACCTGGTCTTTAGGTTGCCTTGCCTTAGGAGACTTGAAAGAGAGGACCTTCTTAGGACACTGGTTGATCCAATGGTCAGAATCTCCACAGTAAAAGCATTCTCCACGTCTGCGGCGAAGATTCCCTCGGGTCATGCCAACCTGCATGGGTTCCTCGGTGGAGACCTCAGCATTGTCTCTGGGATAGGCCTCTGGCTGGACCACCATCTGGGAAGAGAACTGTTGTTCCTGTCGTCTCTTTCTAACCCGTCGGTCAAGTCGGACAACAAGGGTCATCATCTCCTCTAAGGTCTCTGGAAGTTGATAACTGACCAGAAGATCCTTTAATTTATCAGACAGACCTGACCTGAACTGACTCTTCAGGGCTGGTTCGTTCCATCCTGAGGGGACACACCACCTTCTGAATTGGGTGCAATAATCCTCCGCTGGTAAATTGCCCTGAACCAGTGCCTTTAGAGCCGTCTCGGCTACTAGAGCCCTGTCTGGTTCATCATAGAGGGTACCTAGGGCCTGAAAGAACCCCTCCACAGAATATAAACAACTGGCGCCAGCAGGTAAAGAGAACGCCCAGTCCTGGGGATCACCCTGTAATCGGGAAATGATAATGCCCACACGTTGACTCTCGGGCCCAGAGGACACGGGGCGCAAACGGAAGTAAAGTTTGCAACTCTCCTTAAAAGAGAGAAACTTCTTCCGGTCTCCAGAAAAGGTTTCTGGGAGCTTAATCTGGGGCTCAAAATGCGGACTGGAGGCCTGAGGAGTGGAAGAGCCTTGCCCTAACTCAAAAGAGCTGAGTATTTACCGTAACTCCTGCACCATCTGCGTCAGATTAGAGACATAGTCAGTCAGGGTCACCAGAGGATTCATAATACAGTGGTTATTGGGCCTGTTAATCTGTAACGGTCACGTACACACACACACAGGGGGGAAGGGAAGTGACCACTGCGCTCCACCCTTACCCCTGGCCCTGCCTACTTGCCTCGCGAGTTCTAATGACAGGGGACAACTGGACGGCAATCCCTAACTTGGAATAAGTGCAGGGATGACAGACAGACAAACAACAGGACGTGAACGGACCGAGTCAATACCAGGAAAGCTACAAAGTACAAAGGATTAAGCAAAGAATGGTCAGGAGAAGCCGGGGTCAAATACCAGGAGAGCAGAGAAGTACAAGAGGAGTCCTAAGAGAGTAGTCAGGTGGGAGCCGAGGTCACAATACCAGGACGGATGCGCAGTACAGGAGGATCAGGCAAAAGGATGGTCAAGGAACAGGATCAGGTAAGTATTCAGCAGTCCAACAAATAGGCAGGAACCTAGAAATTAACAGGCAACCTGTAGCCAGCAGGCTGCCTGTATTTATAGTGGGGAGTGAGGGTCATGTGACGTGGCCAGCGTCACATGACCGACAGACCAACCAGTCGAGCACCGAGTGATCAGCTCGGCGCTCAAGGCAGACTTAGGAGCAGGGAGCCACCCAGCTAGTAAAGCCGCCCTGGGAATGAGGTCAAACACAGATCCTCATTCCCAAAGCTAAGCAACAGGTCTGCGGGCGATGGGTGACCGAGTGCACCTTCGGAACCCTGTGACACTTGCCTTATAAATGGGATTGGGACCATCAGTTGTGTTGAGGAGAAGTCAGGTGGATACACAGCTGATAGTCCTACTGAATAGACTGTTAGAATTTGTATTATGGCAAGAAAAAAGCAGCTAAGTAAAGAAAAACGAGTGGCCATCATTACTTTAAGAAATGAAGGTCAGTCAGTCAGCCGAAAAATTGGGAAAACTTTAAAAGTAAAGGCTAGAGTGATGGGGTGCTGTGCCAGATGACCTGGCCTCCACAGTCACCGGACCTGAACCCAATCGAGATGGTTTGGGGTGAGCTGGACCGCAGAGTGAAGGCAAAAGGGCCAACAAGTGCTAAGCATCTCTGGGAACTCCTTCAAGACTGTTGGAAGACCATTTCAGGTGACTACCTCTTGAAGCTCATCAAGAGAATGCCAAGAGTGTGCAAAGCAGTAATCAAAGCAAAAGGTGGCTACTTTGAAGAACCTAGAATATGACATATTTTCAGTTGTTTCACACTTGTTTGTTATGTATATAATTCCACATGTGTTAATTCATAGTTTTGATGCCTTTATAGTCATGAAAATAAAGAAAACTCTTTGAATGAGAAGGTGTGTCCAAACTTTTGGTCTGTACTGTATGTCTGACTGGATTAGTAAGTGCATTATTTTTCTGTTCCTCAGTTTCACCTGATATATATCTTTGCAGTAAAGACGAAGTTGGACATTACTCCATTGTCAATTCATTGCCGGGAAAGATTTAGTTGTCTATGTACCATCACACATAAGGAGGACAGAACAGTATTTG
Organism: Bufo bufo; assembly: GCF_905171765.1. Taxonomy (NCBI): domain Eukaryota; kingdom Metazoa; phylum Chordata; class Amphibia; order Anura; family Bufonidae; genus Bufo; species Bufo bufo. Next base: position 347,957,110 of record NC_053394.1, read on the forward strand.
TAAGTCAAATGGATTGTAATGGAAATATTTGTATCTCATCTGTCTTGAACCCACTCCTGCTTTTGGCTTACAAATACTTACCGTGTGAAAGAGGCCTTACGGATGCTCAAAATACAGGATTTTTTTTCCTGTTCTTCTGACGGATAAGAAGAATGGAAAAATAAAACGTTATGTCAACACGGACAAACAGGGACAATAGTGACCCGATAACACAGTGGGGATAGGGGACAACAGCAGTGGCAGTAACAGGGACAATAGTAAACCCATAAGTGAGTGGGGACGGTGTCCAACAGCAGTGGCAGTAACAGGGACAATAGTGGACCCATGACAGAGTGGGGAGGGGGGCAGCAGTGGCATACAGCACAAGATGGTGGCAGATCACAGTAGTAGCAGAACCCTAAAACAGCAGTGTGATAACAAGGTCCAGTGGCATGGATATCCTTTTAAAAATTTAACAAGTATATATACACAGTCAGGTCCATAGATATTGGGACATTGACACAATTCTAACAATACAAGAGAACCAGTTCCATTGGCAGCCATACATGACCACGCCATGACACTACCACCACCATGCTTCACTGATGAGGTGGTATGCTTAGGATCATGAGCAGTTCCTTTCCTTCTCCATACTCTTCTCTTCCCATCACTCTGGTACAAGTTAATCTTGGTCTATCTTTCCATAGGATGTTGTTCCAGAACTGTGAAGGCTTTTTTAGATGTCGTTTGGCAAACTCTAATCTGGCCTTCCTGTTTTTGAGGCTCACCAATGGTTTACATCTTGTGGTGAACCCTCTGTATTCACTCTGGTGAAGTCTTCTCTTGATTGTTGACTTTGACACACATACACCTACCTCCTGGAGAGTGGTCTTGATCTGGCCAACTGTTGTGAAGGGTGTTTTCTTCACCAGGGAAAGAATTCTTCGGTCTTCCACCACAGTTGTTTTCCGTGGTCTTCCGGGTCTTTTGGTGTTGCTGAGCTCACCGATGCGTTCCTTCTTTTTAAGAATGTTCAAAACAGTTGTTTTGGCCACGCCTAATGTTTATGCTATCTCTCTGATAGTGACAGCTCTTCGGATCTCATCTTGAGAGTTGACAGCAACAGATTCCAAATGCACATAGCACACTTGAAATTAACTCTGGACCTTTTATCTGCTCATTGTAATTGGGATAATGAGGGAATAACACACACCTGACCATGGAACAGCCGAGAACAAGTGGTCCCTTAACAAGTGGGAGGCACATATGCAAACTGTTGTAATTCCTACACAGTTCACCTGATTTGGATGTAAATACCCTCTAATTAAAGCTGACAATCTGCAGTTAAAGCAAATCTTGTTCGTTTCATTTCAAATCTATTGTGGTGGTGTATAGAGCCAAAAATGTTAGAATTGTGTTGATGTCCCAATATTTATGGACCTGGCTGTGTTTATATATATATATATATATATATATATATATTTGGAAAAAAATTACCAGCAGCACCACCAAGCCAAAAGACAAGTAGAGAGGGTGCACTGTCCGAGTATGGTAACTGGTGCTTACCCACTAATACGAAATAAAGAAATCGGACTGCACTCTAGTTGAATCTTCAGTGAAAAAAGGATTTATTCACCCATAGGTGGCACAAGCGACGTTTCGGCTCGCATATGAGCCTTTCTCGCTTGAGAAAGGCTCATATGCAAGCCGAAACGTCGCTTGTGCCACCTATGGGTGAATAAATCCTTTTTTCACTGAAGATTCAACTGGAGTGCAGTCCGATTTCTTTATTTTATATATATATATATATATATATATATATATACACTGCTCAAAAAAATAAAGGGAACACTTAAGCAACACAATGTAACTCCAAGTCAATCACACTTCTGTGAAATCAAACTGTCCACTTAGGAAGCAACACTGAGTGACAATCAATTTCACATGCTGTTGTGCAAATGGGATAGACAACAGGTGGAAATTATAGGCAATTAGCAAGACACCCCCAATAAAGGAGTGGTTCTGCAGGTGGTGACCACAGACCACTTCTCAGTTCCTATGCTTCCTGGCTGATGTTTTGGTCACTTTTGAATGCTGGCGGTGCTTTCACTCTAGTGGTAGCATGAGATGGAGTCTACAACCCACACAAGTGGCTCAGGTAGTGCAGCTTATCCAGGATGGCACATCAATGCGAGCTGTGGCAAGAAGGTTTGCTGTGTCTGTCAGCGTAGTGTCCAGAGCATGGAGGCGCTACCAGGAGACAGCCCAGTACATCAGGAGACGTGGAGGAGGCCGTAGGAGGGCAACAACCCAGCAGCAGGACTGCTACCTCCGCCTTTGTGCAAGGAGGAACAGGAGGAGCACTGCCAGAGCCCTGCAAAATGACCTCCAGCAGGCCACAAATGTGCATGTGTCTGCTCAAACGGTCAGAAACAGACTCCATGAGGGTGATATGAGGTCCCGACGTCCACAGGTGGGGGTTGTGCTTACAGCCCAACACCGTGCAGGACGTTTGGCATTTGCCAGAGAACACCAAGATTGGCAAATTTGCCACTGGCGCCCTGTGCTCTTCACAGATGAAAGCAGGTTCACACTGAGCACATGTGACAGACGTGACACAGTCTGGAGACGCCGTGGAGAGTGTTCTGCTGCCTGCAACATCCTCCAGCATGACCGGTTTGGCATTGGGTCAGTAATGGTGTGGGGTGGCATTTCTTTGGAGGGCCGCACAGCCCTCCATGTGCTCGCCAGAGGTAGCCTGACTGCCATTAGGTACCGAGATGAGATCCTCAGACCCCTTGTGAGACCATATGCTGGTGTGGTTGGCCCTGGGTTCCTCCTAATGCAAGACAATGCTAGACCTCATGTGGCTGGAGTGTGTCAGCAGTTCCTGCAAGATGAAGGCATTGATGCTATGGACTGGCCCGCCCGTTCCCCAGACCTGAATCCAATTGAGCACATCTGGGACATCATGTCTCGCTCTATCCACCAACGTGACGTTGGTGGATAGAGCGAGACATGATGTCCCAGATGTGCACCACAGACTGTCCAGGAGTTGGCAGATGCTTTAGTCCAGGTCTGGGAGGAGATCCCTCAGGAGACCATCCGCCACCTCATCAGGAGCATGCACAGGCGTTGTAGGGAGGTCATACAGGCACGTGGAGGCCACATACACTACTGAGCCTCACTTTGACTTGTTTTAAGGACATTACATCAAAGTTGGATCAGCCTGTAGTGTGTTTTTCCACTTTAATTTTGAGTGTGACTCCAAATCCAGACCTCCATGGGTTGAAACATTTGATTTCCATTTTTTTTTTTTGTGTGATTTTGTTGTCAGCACATTCAACTATGTAACATAGTAACATAGTACATAAGGCCGAAAAAAGACATTTGTCCATCCAGTTCGGCCTGTCATCCTACAAGTTGATCCAGAGGAAGGCAAAAAAAAACCCTGTGAGGTAGAAGCCAATTTTCCTCACTTTAGGGGAATAAAAAATTCCTTCCCGACTCCAATCAGGCAATCAGAATAACTCCCTGGATCAACGACCCCTCTCTAGTAGCTATAGCCTGTAATATTATTACACTCCAGAAATACATCCAGGCCCCTCTTGAATTCCTTTATTGTACTCACCATCACCACCTCCTCAGGCAGAGAGTTCCATAGTCTCACTGCTCTTACCGTAAAGAACCCTTTTCTATGTTTGTGTACAAACCTTCTTTCCTCCAAACGCAGAGGATGTCCCCTCGTCACAGTCACAGTCCTGGGGATAAATAGATGATGGGATAGATCTCTGTACTGCCCCCTGATATATTTATACATAGTAATTAGATCTCCCCTCAGTCGTCTTTTTTCTAACGTGAATAACCCTAATTTTGATAATCTTTCAGGGTACTGTAGTTGCCCCATTCCAGTTATTGTAAAGAACAAAGTATTTCAGAAGAATATTTAATTAACTCAGATCTAGGATGTGTTATTTTTGTGTTCCCTTAATTTTTTTGAGCAGTGTATATAGTGGTAAGGTGAACAGAAAAGTGTATGGTAAAATCCTGGAAGGGGTGTATGTCCCACCCAGCTTCCTCAACTGGGTGAGGTAAATAAAATTCAGAAGGTTAAAATGGTCTCAGCAATGTATAGGTTGCTGAGACAGTTTTGTTAAGTTTATGGGCTGGATTTTATTGGACTGGAAGAAGGTAGGCATGGTAGAGGGACCTCCCCAGTCCCCCCCATCCCGGGGCAGGCTTTCTCCTAGCCTGAGGGATCCCCAGCTGAAGCCAGCTGGGATCGTTAAGGGGAAATAAAGCACAGTCCAGGCTGTCAGTCTGAGGAGAGTAATGCCTGGAGAAAGTCTGGGAAGATGGCTGCGCTGCTGGCTAGAGAAGCCGAATTCTCTGTGTGACCTGTGTTCAATAGGTGAGCTAGGATCTTCACTGTATTAGCCAGAGCCCAGACGGGCAGGCAGGGGCATTGCTAGAGTCTGAAGAGATCCGGGGCACGAGCCCATGTGAAGCCACACCCCCACCCCATAAAGCCATGCCCTCATCACCACCGGGGGGGGGGCCTTCACAGTAGTTATTAACCCCTTTCAGCAGTCACCCCTTCAGTGAATGGGGGACTGCTGAATGGGGTTAATAACTACAGTGAAGGGCCTAGCCGTCTGGGCAACCCCACAGATCATCCATAACAGTGTCATCCACAGATCCCCATCAGTGTCATCCGCAGATCCCCATCAGTGTCATCCGCAGATCCCCATCAGTGTCATCCGCAGATCCCCATCAGTGTCATCTGCAGATCCCCATCAGTGTCATCCGCAGATCCCCATCAGTGTCATCCACAGATCCCCATCAGTGTCATCCACCACAGATCCCCATAAATGTCATTCACAGATCCCCCTAAGTGTCATCCACAGATCCCCTCCCTGCCCAGCGCCGCCTCCTAGCTAATTTATTCACTTCGCTTGCCTCTGTGTAATCTCGCACAGGCGCACTGGCAGAGGCATCGCCGAACGAGGTGCGCTGGAAGATGGCGCATGTGCACTTTGCTCGACGATGCCTCTGCTAGTGCGCCTGTGCGAGATTATACAGAGGCAAGTGAAGTGAATAAATTAGCTAGGAGGTGGCGCCGCGGTCCCCCGCTGGCCCTGCGTTCGGGCCACTGGTCAAAACATCCAGGGCTCCAGCCCCGAATGTTTTGACCTAACGACGCCCCTGCGGGCAGGTGTTTATTTTGGTTTGGTTTATTTTTTGTGGTGCTGGACCTTCACCTTACCCAGTGATTTACAACTGGGTTTGCCTGTATTGCCGGAGTGTTATAAAAATAAAGCAACGTTTGGACTTTAACCCTGTGGTCTGCAAGAGAATCTGTCATCACCGCCCCTTACAACATATACTGTATATATATATACACAAACCGGATTCCAAAAAAGTTTGGACACTATACAAATCGTGAATAAAAACTGAATGCAATGATGTGGAGGTGCCAAGTTCTAATATTTTATTCAGAATAGAACATAAATCACGGAACAAAAGTTTAAACTGAGAAAATTTACCATTTTAAGGGAAAAATATGTTGAATCAGAATTTCATGGTGTCAACAAATCCCCAAAAAGTTGGGACAAGGCCATTTTCACCACTGTGTGGCATCTCCCCTTCTTCTTACAACACTCAACAGACGTCTGGGGACCGAGGAGACCAGTTTCTCAAGTTTAGAAATAGGAATGCTCTCCCATTCTTGTCTAATACAGGCCTCTAACTGTTCAATCGTCTTGGGCCTTCTTTGTTGCACCTTCCTCTTTATGATGCGCCAAATGTTCTCTATAGGTGAAAGATCTGGACTGCAGACTGGCCATTTCAGTACCCGGATCCTTCTCCTACGCAGCCATGATGTTGTGATTGATGCAGAATGTGGTCTGGCATTATCTTGTTGAAAAATGCAGGGACTTCCCTGAAAGAGATGACGTCTGGATGGGAGCATATGTTGTTCTAGAACCTGAATATATTTTTCTGCATTGATGGTGCCTTTCCAGACATGCAAGCTGCCCATGCCACATGCACTCATGCAACCCCATACCATCAGAGATGCAGGCTTCTGAACTGAGCGTTGATAACAACTTGGGTTGTCCTTGTCCTCTTTGGTCCAGATGACATGGCGTCCCAGATTTCCAAAAAGAACTTCGAATCGTGACTCGTCTGACCACACAGAACAGTCTTCCATTTTGCCACACTCCATTTTAAATGATCCCTGGCCCAGTGAAAACGCCTGAGCTTGTGGATCTTGCTTAGAAATGGCTTCTTCTTTGCACTGTAGAGTTTCAGCTGGCAACGGCGGATGGCACGGTGGATTGTGTTCACTGACAATGGTTTCTGGAAGTATTCCTGAGCCCATTCTGTGATTTCCTTTACAGTAGCATTCCTGTTTGTGGTGCAGTGTCGTTTAAGGGCCCGGAGATCACGGGCATCCAGTATGGTTTTACGGCCTTGACCCTTACGCACAGAGATTGTTCCAGATTCTCTGAATCTTCGGATGATGTTATGCACAGCTGATGATGATAGATGCAAAGTCTTTGCAATTTTTCGCTGGGTAACACCTTTCTGATATTGCTCCACTATCTTTCTGCGCAACATTGTGGGAATTGGTGATCCTCTACCCATCTTGGCTTCTGAGAGACACTGCCACTCTGAGAAGCTCTTTTTATACCCAATCATGTTGCCAATTGACCTAATTAGTGTTAATTGGTCTTCCAGCTCTTTGTTATGCTCAAATTTACTTTTTCCAGCCTCTTATTGCTACTTGTCCCAACTTTTTTGGGATTTGTTGACACCGTGAAATTTTGAATCAACGTATTTTTCCTTTAAATGATACATTTACTCGGATTAAACGTTTGATCTGTCATTTACGTTCTATTACAAATAAAATATTGACATTTGCCATCTCCACATCATTGCATTCAGTTTTTATTCACAATTTGTTTAGTGTCCCAACTTTTTTGGAATCCGGTTTGTATATATAGAGATATATATATATATATATATATATATATATATATATAATGTATGTGTGTATGTGTATGTGTATATATATATATTGGCCCTGTATGGCCACTGGACACACATGTGTGTGGATATATATATATATATATATATATATGTTAGTAAGGCTGATTAGTCAGCCTGCATTTGTGGGAGGGGCGGAGGCTCTTCATATACGAGCCACAGCCTCACTCACAGGCGTGGGTTCTCAGGTGCACAGCTGCTGCTGGGTGTCATTAGCAAACTAGCTTCTCTGGTGGTAGGATTCTTTCTTTGCAGCATGGAGCCAGAATAGAGCTTGTTATTTTGCTCTCTGCTACCGTAGCATGCACGCGCCATACTAAGTAAGTAGGTTGGGCGAGGGCCGTCTCTCCTGGCTGGCTGGATCCGACTTTGCTAGCAAACGGGAGGCTTCGCCTCAGAATCTGCTACCTCAGGTTTGCTCGTTGGGGCTAAATACTTCTATTTCTTTTCAACTTTGTTTGTTGGTAATAGGAGTTAGTTCCTATAAATCTTACAAGTTTTACTTCGCTTTGTTCATCTCGTATAAAAAGTTACTTCAGCCGGTTTGCTGTAAAAAAAGAGTTACCCGGGCTGCACGTGACGTCATGTTTGGAGATCGGACGCAGCGTTTATTGTTTAGGCCTCTTGCTGTAGCTGTTCCTTGCCACGTGTCTCCCCCTTTCCCCGCTACCACCATCCTTAGACTTCACGTATTTCACTGCTCCATGTACTTAAAAACCCTGCCGCACTTTTATGCTCTGCTGTTATCCTGAGCGGCATTTACACTGTCGGCTTTTATTTCATGTCTTATGCTGCATCCGCACGTCTTTACTGTCCAGCACTTTCCTACTCTTGGTTCGTATTCACTCAGATTGGTCTCACATTCAAGCTGCGATCACCTGTTGGCTGTTAGATCACATTCTGTACCCAGCCGACAGCCGGATCCGTATTACATGCCTGTTATTACATGTTGTGTACTCGGTTTACAGCTGCTACTGTTACTCCATTTTTATTCTCGGGACGCACCACCCTGGTGTTCACACCTTGCTCCACTCACAACCAGAGCTGCGTTCATGCGTCAACTGTTATTCCATGTTTGCTCTGCTCACGGTGAGAGCTGTGTTTACACGTCCGCTGTCACAACATGCTCATACTAGGCTTGTTTCAGAGCTGCATTCACTTTCACTGTTACATCATGTTTATGCTCCACTCACATTTAGAGCTTCTGTTCTACCAATTTCATTCTCTGCCACACCCAGAGGTGCATTCACACTACGCTGTCAAATCATTTTTTGCACTCCACCCTCGACCAGAGTTGAATTCATTCGTCTATCGATATATCAGGTTTACTCTACTCGCACCCAGAGCTGCGTTCACACGTCCTATGCTACTACAGGGTTCTTTCCATGTCTGCTGTCACATCAAGTTAATATTCCGTTCACATCCAAAGCTATGTCTGCTTTTACATCTTGTCCTATACTCCATTCCCATACTCAGAGCTGCGCCCATACCATGTTTTTTAGGTACCACTCACATCCAAAGCCCCATTTGTTGTTACATCATGTGTTGTACTCTGCTTCCACTCAAAGCTGCATTCTCCTGTTCATTGCTACATCATTGTTTTACTCAATAATCTCACCGGGGCAGTCTGCACCCACCGCTCTGGTACCTCTCTCCCGACAAACATAACTGCGTTGTTTTCAGGCTTACGTTCCTTTCCTCGGTGGTCTGTTACATTCCATAGGCCTACTTTTCTGTTCACCTCAGGGAGAATTTTTTATTTTTTTTGGTCTTCTTTAATCCTGGTTCATATTCACTCAGACTGGTCTCCTTTAAAAAAAAAAAAAAAAAAAAAGAACTTGCTTTCACTACTGCAGTCCGAGTTGTACACCGCTTGTACGTGTCTCCAGGACGGGTAAGCTACTTCCCTCAGTCCATCCCCTCCACAGGGCTCCTCCGATCAGCGCTCATGTGTTTCCCTGCTTCCGGTCGCGGGGTCGGCTTGCGTTCCAGCGTGGAACGCATGTTGAGAACCACTGCCGGACTTGTGTGTTTTGGATTACAGGTGGTGTCCTGGTTAGTACTGTGTCATTGCTGCCCAAACTTACCGGTGCTCGCCCCTCCCGGTTCCTCTATGCTTCCTACAGCGGCATTTTGCAGATCAGGTTCACACACACTGACATCGCTCTTGATAGTGGCTTGCAGCTAAACCAGCTCCTCTATTCCTTGTTGTGGTTGCTAGGAGCTGGTCATACAGTGCAAAATCCTCACGTTGGAGCGCTTGCTGAGCTGTGTTTTACATGAATACGACTCACCTGGGTTGGAAATACACAGCTTCAGCCTAGACACTATGCACAGTCACTGCAAGCCATTTGCCTGCTGTCATCTGTACTGATATGTAGTGGTAGCAGGGCCGTTCTGTATGTGTATGTTCATTTATTCATATGCTACTGTATGTTTTTTCCTGTTTCCCACTGCATCACCCAGGCTCGTACCTACCTCTGTCTCCTGGATCGCCCAGGCTCGTACCTACCTCTGTCTCCTGGATCGCCCAGGCTCGTACCTACCTCTGTCTCCTGGATCGCCCAGGCTCGTACCTACCTCTGTCTCCTGGATCGCCCAGGCTCGTACCTACCTCTGTCTCCTGGATCGCCCAGGCTCGTACCTACCTCTGTCTCCTGGATCGCCCAGGCTCGTACCTACCTCTGTCTCCTGGATCGCCCAGGCTCGTACCTACCTCTGTCTCCTGGATCACCCAGGCTCATAACTACCTCTGTCTCCTGGATCGCCCAGGCTCATAACTACCTCTGTCTCCTGGATCGCCCAGGCTCATAACTACCTCTGTCTGCTGGATCGCCCAGGCTGTCATCTCCTCAGTTATTCCTCCTTCTGACTCGACTAGATTTTGTTCTCCTGGGAATGGGTACGTTCGGTTTATTTTTTATGTATCATTACCCCGGGTCCGTCCAGGCCCTGTTCTTCCTTCTCTGCCTGGTACGTTCAGGTCTGGTCTCCCTGCATGTCTACTATTCCGGGTTTTTCCAGGGTCTCCCGCTATCAGCGGATCCGTCCAGGCTTAGCCTCCTATCCATTACGATACTTCCCCATGATCTGCACAGGCCCACCTACTCTTTCACACTCGTCTCACCCATGCCTGTCCCTTCCTGGTTTACTTTTTCCTGGCACTGCCAGGGCAGTCCTTCACCGGGCTACGTGGTGCGGTATTTCTGAGTCACCCCCTTTTTTTTTCCAGGTGATGCCAGAAGCAGAAAGCAGATCCCGCGGGGTCCCCTCTCCCAGCCTTCAATTCCTGGGTGATGGATTAGAGTCCCTCCTTTCTCACGCCAGGAACCTGGTACAACATTCCCTCTCCTCCAACACGGCCAGGAATTATCAAGCCGGCTATAAAATATGTGAAGAATTCTCGGCCCCATGGCTTTGGGGGCCTGATGATGGCTTCGGCCCCATGGCTTTGGGGGCCTGATGATGGCTTCGGCCCCATGGCTTTGGGGGCCCGATGATGGCTTTGGGGGCCCGATGACTGTTTTCAGTCCTGCTGGGCTGATTGCCTGGTTGGTTGTCCATCTGTGCATCTGTGCTGATTTGGCCTGTATGTATCACATACATACCTGCTTCCCTAATTTCCTAATAATCCATGTTGATCGCTCACTTTATGTTTTGACCCTACAGCATCATTGTCATGTCTTACGCAGATATTTCATCTTGGTTTAATTGTTCATGCTTTCGTTCAGGTCCTGCCAGAGGAGGAACAAGTAGGGTTATTCCCTCTAGCATGTCAGTCTCTGATCGTAGTCGATCATATCTTGCCAACCAGGTCCCCGCGCAAAGTCTTTGCCTTTTTACCACGACCAGGAATTCATTTTCGCTGGTAGCTTCATTGCAATTGCATTCCCTCACTCATGGGAGGGCATAGACAGAATCTTGTATATTATGGCTTCGTAGCTTCTTACCGCACTAACCTCAGACTCCCTACAACCACGTTGAATCGGGTTTTGGACAAAGTTCAGCATTTCCTCATGGTAGAAGATTCAGATAGTAGGTCGTTCTTCTCGTCTCAAGCGTTAAAACAATTCTCAGGGGCACACACTAGAACAACGCGCGGACCACGGCTAGCAGATAGCTGTTGTCCGGGGAACTATTCAAGGATTATCTTCCTATCTACATAGTTCTTTTTGGCCCTCATTCCTGCATAGTCTAGGCAGTTAGGTTTCGGTCCCATGATCTCCTGAGGCTAGGGCATTGCCAGTACTCCGTAGAACCAAAACTTTACAAGGTTCATTTGGTTTTCATGATCCATTTCACAACGTATTCCCGGTCCTCCATTCCGCTTTGGGGCAGTATCCGCAATATTGAGCATCATGTCTCTGGCCTTGTCATCCACAAGATGGGTTGTAGGTCTCCTTCTGGCCTTGCCTCATACACCCCAAATTTTTCGCTCTAGATCCCTGACGCCTTGCAGTTGGCTTGGGGATTAGTTTGCACATGCCATTCGAGTTCCTTTTCTACCCTACTTGGCTTGGTTTTTGCCCACTTATAGGCCTACCCACGATCATGGCTTAGGGCACACAACAAGCCATTTAGTCAGGTTAGCTAGGACACGCCTAGCTGGGTTAGGTTGTTCCCGTTGTTTCTCTCCCCAGGGTTCTTCGGATATCTCTTGGCCGTAGCCATGACCACAAATATATATATATATATTTATACAGTTATGTGCCCCAGGATGTGTAAATATATACAGTACAGACCAAAAGTTTGGACACACCTTCTCATTCAAAGAGTTTTCCTTATTTTCATGACTATGAAAATTGTAGATTCACACTGAAGGCATCAAAACTATGAATTAACACATGTGGAATTATATACATAACAAACAAGTGTGAAACAACTGAAAATATGTCATATTCTAGGTTCTTCAAAGTAGCCACCTTTTGCTTTGATTACTGCTTTGCACACTCTTGGTATTCTCTTGATGAGCTTCAAAAGGTAGTCCCCTGAAATGGTTTTCACTTCACAGGTGTGCCCTGTCAGGTTTAATAAGTAGGATTTCTTGCCTTATAAATGGGGTTGGGACCATCAGTTGCGTTGAGGAGAAGTCAGGTGGATACACAGCTGATAGTCCTACTGAATAGACTGTTAGAATTTGTATTATGGCAAGAAAAAAGCAGCTAAGTACAGAAAAACGAGTGGCCATCATTACTTTAAGAAATGAAGGTCAGTCAGTCAGCCGAAAAATTGGGAAAATTTTGAAAGTAAGGGCTGTTTGACCATGAAGGAGAGTGATGGGGTGCTGCGCCAGATGACCTGGCCTCACAGTCACCGGACCTGAACCCAATCGAGATGGTTTGGGGTGAGCTGGACCGCAGAGTGAAAGCAAAAGGGCCAACAAGTGCTAAGCATCTCTGGGAACTCCTTCAAGACTGTTGGAAGACCATTTAAGGGGTATACCTCTTGAAGCTCATCAAGAGAATGCTAAGAGTGTGCAAATCAGTAATCAAAGCAAAAGGTGGCTACTTTGAAGAACCTAGAATATGACATATTTTCAGTTGTTTCACACTTGTTTGTTATGTATATAATTCTACATGTGTTAATTCATAGTTTTGATGCCTTCATAGTCATGAAAATAAAGAAAACTCTTTGAGAAGGTGTGTCCAAACTTTTGGTCTGTACTGTGTATATATATATATATATATATATATATATATATATATATATATATATGTGTGTGTATATGTATATATATATATATATATATATATATATATATATATATATATATATATATATATACATATACATATACATATATTTAAAATGCTGGCCAAGATTCCCCCCAGTTCCGGGTGCCCCCCCCCTTCCCCAGCTGAGGAGAGGCCGACAACTCAGAGGTGTAGCGTGGGGGAGGGGGCCAGGGGGGGCGTTGCCCCGGGCGCCAAATTGTAGGGGGCGCTAGGCAGAAGGCAGTAAAATGAGGGTGATGGAAGCCTATGGCTCCCATCCCCTCCGATCCGCCTGGCCTGAAGCTTTAAGAAGCAGCAGAGCGGCGCAGGAGTCCAGGAGATCACGACTATATCACTGAGACCTCCTGCGCCGGGTCTCGCGAGATGATGCGATGACGCGGCGCAGGAGGGCAGTGTGATGTGTTCCTGACCGCCTGCGCCGGGATCCCCACTCAAAGACTACAAGAAGTGATGAAGAGAGGTGAATATTATTATATATTTTTTTTTATGTAAGAATTGGGGGCACTATGGAGGTGGAGAGAAGAGATACAAAGGAGGCCAATGTATTTTGAAAGAATGGGCACCATTTTATATTATACAGGGTGGCCATGATATATTATACAGGGGGCCATTATATATTATAGTTATACAGTGGGGCCATAATATATAATAATTATACAAGGGGGCCATCATATATTATACATAGGGGACATTATATATTATAATTATACAGAGAGGCTTTTAATAATGGCCCCTCTGTCTCTGTATAATTCTAATATGTAATGGCCCCCCTGTATAATTATTATATATTATGGCCCCCCTGTATAATTAATATATATTATGGCCCCACTGTATAACTATAATTTATAGTTATACAGTGGGGCCATAATATATAATAATTATACAGGGGGGCCATTACATATTAGAATTATACAGAGGGCCCATTATTAATAGCCTCTCTGTATAATTATTATATATAATAACCCCTCTGTATAACTATAATATATAATGGCCTTCTGTATAATATATAATGGCCCCTTTGTATAATTATTATTTATTATGGCCCATCTGTATAACTATAATATATAATTCCCCCCCTGTATATTATATATTGTGAACCCTCTGTAATATTAGGATATATAATGGCCCCCTCTGTATTATTGTTATATATATATATATATATATATATATATAATGACCCTAGGAGTGGGCGATATGGCCTAAAATCTATATTGCGATATAATTTTAAGCATGTGCGATATGCGATATATATTGCGATATATTGGTTTCTATATTGGGGGGGGGGGGGGTTTTAAACTTTTTTTTTTTTTTACTTTTTATTTAATAACTATTAGCCTCCTTAAGGGCTAGAACCCTTGTCATATTCACCCTAATAGAGCTCTATTAGGGTGAATAGGACTTTACACTCTCCCTGCTGCCCTGTGCTTTGTGCACACAACAGCAGGGAGCTGACCATGGCAGCCAGCCTCTGATGTGCCCCCCCAGCCTCTAATGTGCCCCCCCCAGCCTCTAATGTGCCCCCCCCCAGCCTCTGATGTGCCCCTGCCCAGCCTCTGATGTGCCCCCCCCCAGCCTCTGATGTGCCCCCCCCCAGCCTCTGATGTGCCCCCCCCCAGCCTCTGATGTGCCCCCCCCAGCCTCTGATGTGCCCCCCCCAGCCTCTGATGTGCCCCCCCCAGCCTCTGATGTGCCCCCCCAGCCTCTGATGTGCCCCCTCTGGTGACTCAAACCCACCCCCTCCCTCCCTCCCTCCCTCCCCAGTATTAATCATTGGTGGCAGTGGCCACAGGGTCCCCCTCCCCCCATCATTGGTGGCAGTGGCCACAGGGTCCCCCCCTATCATTGGTGGCAGTGGGCAGTTCCGATCGGAGTCCCAGCAGTGTAATGCTGGGTCTCCGATCGGTTACCATGGCAGCCAGAAGTCACGCTACTGAAGTCCTGGCTGCGATAGTATGTTAGTGAACAGCATTATACTCACGTGCACTGTGGCCGCCGGGCGCTCCTTCTCATAGGTCTGTGCGGCGCATTGCTAATGCTATAAGCATTAGCAATCCGCCGCACAGACAGAAGAAGGAGCGACCGGCGGCCACCGCACACGTGAGTATAATGCTGCTCACTAACATACCATCGCAGCCAGGACTTCAGTAGCGTGACTCCTGGCTGCCATGGTAACCGATCGGAGCCCCAGCATTACACTGCTGGGACTCCGATCGGAACTGCCACTAATGATGGGGGGGGGGGGGGAGGGGCACCCTGTGGCATATGGCCGGCACATTCATTGGTGGTGCAGTGGCCACAGTCCCTCCCCTCCTCCTCCTACTCTGTCCTCATTGGTGTTCAGCGGCAGCCGCGCACAGTGGGGAGGGACTCCCTTATTCTCCCTCCACTGTGCCAGCCGGCTCATCAGGAGAAAATGGTGTGCGCAGAGAGCGCGATCATATCGCGGTCCGGCGATATGGCGAAAATCCATATCGTGGCCCAAATTTATATCGCATATCGCATATCGCCTATATCGCCTATACCGCCTATACTGCCCACCCCTAAATGACCCCTCTGTATAATTATTATATATAATGACGCCTCTGTAATATTAGGATATATAATGGACCCTTTGTATAATTACTATATATAATGACCCCCCCTGTATTATTATAATATATAATGGCCCCCTCTGTATTATTAGGATATATAATGGCCCATTATATATCCTAATATTATAGAGGGACCATTATACATTATACAGAGGGGGCCATTATATATAATAATAACTAGATGAGAAGCGGCTGAAAGAAGGTGTCATGGCGGTCTTATCTCCGAATGAAGACGCTGAGGAAAGTCTACATCACAGGAGATGTCACTGGATGGATGAGGTATGTGATGCTGTATTCTCCTGTATATTTTGTAGTGATGCATGTAATGTCCAAACACATTTGTTATACGGTAGGGTTGGGGGGTGTATTGAGAATTTGGCCCACCCTGCCGCATCCTGGCCCCAGACTTCAGGCCACACTGTGCGTGTTCTGAATTCTGGGGCCTTATACCCATCTACTACATCATCTGTACTTAGAAAGTTACCACCATGTTATCTGTGGTGTTATATAGGGCTGCTACATTATCTGTAAAAGGGTCGTGTCCACAGGTTGGGAGGAAGGGGGCGCAATACATGGCTCGCCCCGGGTGCTGGCAACCCACGCTACGCCACTGCTCGGACAACTGGACAATTATGTCCAGTTTCGGCCACTTTAAAGGACAGAGAATCAATTTAGATCCTCTGTCCTTTGATAACATCTCCAGCAAGTCCAGAGATGTTCTGCACTACAAGGGCGGGGGAACAAAGAACTCCCCCGCCCCTGTAGGACTCATACCTTCGATGCTGTAATTACAGCAGCAGGAGGTATGCGGGCGCTTCACAGGCGGGAGATTCAAATCATCCCCCGCCTGGAAGCGCGCTCACGCCTGTAGTGCAGAAAAATTGATTCAGGTGTTATATAGGGGTGCGATATGCCTGCATCTACAAAATACTGATTAAGGGGTTCTATATACCTGCTTCCACAAAATACTGATTGAGGGGTGCGATATACCTGCTTCCACTAAATATTAATTGAGGCCTGCGATACACCGGCTTCTACAAAATATGATTGAGGGGTGCGATATACCTGCTTCCACCAAATATTGATTCAGGGGTTCTATGTACCTGTTTCCACAAACTACTGATTGAGGGGTGCGATATACCTGCTTCCACAAAATACTGATTGAGGGGTGCGATATACCTGCTTCCACAAAATACTGATTAAGGGTTTTGATATACCTGTGTCCACAAAATACTGATTGAAGGGAGCAATATACCTGCTTCCACCAAATATTGATTCAGGTGTTCTATATACCTGTTTCCACAAAATACTGATTAAGGGGTGGGATATCCCTGCTTCTACAAAATGCTGATTAAGGGGTTCTATATACCTGTTTCCACAAAATACTGATTGAGAGGTGCGATATACCTGAGTCCACCAAATATTGATTGAGGCCTTGTGATACACCGGCTTCTAAAAAATACTGATTGAGGGGTTCTATATACCTGCTTCCACAAAATACAGATTGAGGGGTGCGATATACCTGCTTCCAGAAAATACTGATTGAGGGGTTTGATAAACCTGCTTCCACAAAATATTGATTCAGGTGTTCTATATATCTGCTTTCACAAAATACTGATTGAGGGGTGCGATATACCAGCTTCCACCAAATACTGATTGAGGCCTGCGATATACTTGCTTCCACAAATGCTGCTCTTCTCTAGGGACTTTGGCACAGGTTCATTTTGAAAATGACAGGCAGGGGAAGAGGCAGGCCATTCCACAGGGGTGGTAGGGGTCGGGCAGGTGCGCCAGGCTGGAGCTTAAGTGGGAAGTTGGAGAAGGTGCATGCAATTTCGTCAAAGGACGCCCCAGAGTTGGTTGGGAGTCTCACTCACCCTTTCGCTTCTGCACCCTCCTCACTCTCTGCTGTGTGCACCCCCAAAGACACCACCACCACAGCCCCTCCACTCGAGTCAGAGGAATTATTTTTCCATCCATTCCCAGACTTTACCAATGCGCAGCCATTCTTGGCATTGGATGAGGAAGAGGAGGTAGCAACTGCCGCCACCCAGTAGTCTGATGACAGTACGCAGATCAGCCCAAGGAGGGTGGTCCCCATTGTTGCTGCCTACTCCGAGATCTCTAATGTCAGTGGTGGTGAAGGTGACGAAGATGACGTGTCGATGGAAGTCGCGTGGATGCCCACAAGAGAGGAAGAGGAGGGGAGTTCAGAGGGAGAGACGGAGCAGCAGATAAGGAGGAGAAACAGGCAGAACTCGCAGTGCACAGGAGGCAAAAAGCAGACTGCAAATGTATTTGGAGCGAGCCATCCACCATGCACGGTCACATCTTGCATTCCCAGGGCGCCGGCACATGGCTCCACAGTGTGGGCTTTTTTTAATGTGTCAGCTGCTGACAATAGTGTTGCCATTTGCAGACTGTGCTGTCAACGCATAAGTCGCGGTAAGCCCAACACTCGCATAGGGATGACCGCCTTAAGAAGGCACCTGTCCTCCCATCACCGAGCCCAGTGGGAGCCACGCCGTCAGAATCCACAAAGCCATACTCCCGGCGCTCCACTTCCTTCCTTTTCTCCTTTTCCTTTCTCCTCCCATGTGTCCTCCACTCCACTTTCCACCGTGCTGTCGTCGCGTTCATCTGGCAGAAGGCAGGCTTCCGTGGGCCAAATGTTTGAAGGTAAAAAGTTGATGACGCCGGATAACCCTCTTGCCCAACGGCTGACCGCTGGCTTGTCGGAACTGCTAGCCCACCAACTACTGCCATATAAACTGGTGGACTCTGAGGCTTTTAGAAAATTTGTGGCCATTGGCACACCGCAATGAAAGGTCCCCGGAAGGAAATATTTCTCCCAGAAGGGCATACCAGAGCTATATGGCCACGTTCAGCGGCAATTGAATATATCTCTGGCACACGGTGTCGGTGCCAAGATACATCTGACCACAGACACGTGGTCTAGCAAACACGGGCAGGGAAGGTACATAACTTTTACTGCCCACTGGGTGAACCTTCTGACGGCCGTCAAGCCTGTAACCAGGGGCACCCGTGTGGATTTTCTTCTTCTCCTCCTCCTACTCCATCCTCCGTCTCCTCCTCGGCTGACTCCTCCTTTTCCACTGGTACCGCCTCTTCCGCTGCACCCCCCAAGCTCCCCAGAACCTATTTGACGTGCCAGATGAGACGTTGCCATGCTGTGCTGTGGCTTTTGTGCCTGGAAGCCAAAAGCCACACCGGCCTGTGATTGCAGAGCTGAAAGCAGTGCGGGACCGATCAGTGGCTAACCCTGCTCACTTTGACAGTTGGTCAAGTGGTGTGTGACAACGGTGCCAATCTGCTGAGCGTGCTGAAACAGGGCAAAATGACACACGTGCCGTGCATGGCACACGTCCTGAACTTAGTCGTGTAGCGATTCGTTGCCAAATACCCCGGGGTCCAGGACGTCTTGCGGCAGGCCAGGAAAATCTTTGACCATTTTAGAAGATCTGACACGGTCATGGCTCGCCTTGCTGACGTTTAGTGGCGACACCACCTGCCCGTCAGGCGTCTTATTTGTGACTGCCCGACGCACTGGAACTCCACCTTGTATATGCTTGATAGGCTGCTCCAGCAGAAACGTGCCATTAACGACTACCTGTACGAACTCTGCGGCAGGACAGGTTCTGGGGAGCTTGTTTTTTTTTTCACCGCGCCAGTGGCTGCTCATGCGCGACGCTTGCAGACTTCTGCGGTAATTTGATGAGATCACAAAACTGGTCAGTCACAGCCAGGGCGCCATCAGTGAAATCGTACCTTACACCTTATTTCTGTAGCGTGCTTTGCGTTGTGTCATTGATCAAGCCGTCGAGGAGCAGGAGCAGGAAGATGAGGAAGTGGCAATCCTGAATGACTTCCCAGGGGGGCTACTCTATCTGAGACAAGTCAGCAGGAGTCTGAAGAGGAGTCAGAGGAGGATGGTGCCTGGGGGAGGAGGAGGAGCAAGAAGAGCAGGCTTTAAACTATTCTGGGATCCCTGGTGTTGTCCATGGCTGAGGGGAGGAGACCGAGGACGACATTCTCCTGGGTGATGAGCAGGAGCCAGGCCGATTCACCGCTTCCAATTTAGTGCAAATGGGGGCCTTTATGCTCCAGTGTTTGAAGAGGGATCCCCGTATAAAAAGCATAAAGGGCAGGGACCAGTACTGGGTGGCAACGTACTTAGACCCCCGGTACAAACACAAAATGACGGACATGTTACCAGTATCACAGATGACTGTTAGAATGCAGCATTTCCAGGCCTTGCTGCGAGAGTAGCTGCATTCTGCTGTTGCGGGCGCTGGCAGAGGAATTTCCACCCACAGCAAAACAGGTGCGGGTACCAATCCTACCGCACCTGCAAGAAGAGGGCGGATTGAAGGTGTGTTGGTCACTACGGATATGAGATCATTCTTGCAGACAACCCATCGAGAGCTGCCCTCCAGCCCCTTGTCCAGTGTCCTGTCCGAAAGGACGTTCAGCGCAGCAGGGGGGATCGTGACCGCCTAGCTCATGACAGTGTGGACTACCTCACAATCCTAAAAAGTTAATGAGGAATGGATGGATCTCGGAGGAATTCAACACCTGTGACGACCACGTGTAATTGAATTTCCTCATGCCAGCCCACACATATCCGCCACCACCAGAACAAAGAATGGTCCTTGATTAAATGTTGATTTACCTTACGGTAAAAGCTTACACTGGCGCTGGTAGGTACCTACCAGCGCCAGTGTAAGCTTTTACCGTAAGGTAAATCAACATTTAATCAATTTTGTACCCTGGGCGTCAGCAGCAAAGCCCATTATATACACTGTGCAGCGGACCTTCAACTATAGGTTGGTAGATTTTTTTGTATGGGAGCGCAGGAGTGTTTTTGATTTCTCTAATAAAGAATGGTCCTTGTCTTATGTCTTCAAATGCTTTCAGTACACTTGCGTTTTTCCGGATCCGGCAGGCACCTCCGGCAACGGAAGTGCATGCCGGATCCCAACAACGCAAGTGTGAAAGAGGCCTAAGGCTACTTTCACATTTGCGTTGTTCTTTGCCGGCATAGAGTTCCGTCACAGGGGCTCTATACCGGAAAAGAACTGATCAGTTTTATCCCCATGCATTCTGAATGGAGAGTAATCCGTTCAGTTTGCATCAGGATGTCTTCAGTTCAGTCGTTTTGACTGATCAGGCAAAAAAGAAAACCGCAGCATGCTACGGTTTTCTCTCCGGCGAAAAAAACTGAAGACTTGCCTGAATGCCGGATCCGTCATTTTTTCCCATAGGAATCTATTAGCGCCGGATCCGGCATTCAGAATGCCGGAATGCCGGATCCTTCCTTCCGGCCTGCGCATGCGCAGACCGATAAAAATGTGAAAAAATGTACAAAACGGATCCGTCTGTCCGCATGACAAGCGGAGAGACGGATCCGTCCTTGCAATGCATTTGTGAGATGGATCCGCATCCGGATCCGTCTCACAAATGCTTTCAGTCAGCGGCAGATCGACGGATCCGGCGGGCAGTTCCGGTGGACCCATTGAAATTAATTGTTCCACATACGGTCTGCAAAAAAAAAAACAACGGACACGGAATGAAAATACGTTCGTGTGCATGAGCCCTAAGGATCATGTTATTTTTACCAGGGCTTGTAACCTGTCATTATCTTATAAGAATGTTAGCCAGGGATGTCTGTGCAGTTAAGCTGCATAAAAATTATAAAATGATAAATAGTAGTGTTGAGCGAGAATGCCCGGCCGAACACCTTTTTCACTCGAGCATCGCGATGCTCAGCACATGGCGGTGTTCGGCCGAACACAGTGTGTGCTCGAGCGCGATGCTCAAGTCTCTTCCCCTCACGTTTGTTGGCTGCTCAGGGTGAGCTACAGCAGCAGGGGCAGATAGTGTAGGGAGAGGAATTGTATAT
Organism: Bufo bufo; assembly: GCF_905171765.1. Classification (NCBI taxonomy): domain Eukaryota; kingdom Metazoa; phylum Chordata; class Amphibia; order Anura; family Bufonidae; genus Bufo; species Bufo bufo. The sequence continues at coordinate 347,978,388 of NC_053394.1, forward strand.
TTTTTTTAGGAAGTTTTGAGTATTGAAAGGTGTTAGAGACCCAAAAGTCCTTTTAAGGACTATTGTTTTATCTGGCTGCGAAATATATTAGCGCAACGTGCGCTAAATTGCGTGCAATTGTTTGGCTGCTGGTGACAGCAGCGACATTACCTGCGCTACATCTCCTGTATAATGTTAGCCACTGGTGACAGCAGCGACATTACCTGTGCTACATCCCCTGTATAACGTTTGAGCATCCTAAATATCTGTGACATTCAGTTTAATTTTTTTGCGCATACACATACAAAACCTGCGCTACTGTACGTGTGACATACTTACAAGCATATATACCATTTAATATGCTCAAGGTGAGCAGTAAGCAGGGGAGGGCAGGCAGCCTTAGTCCTGGGGGGCAAATCCAGTCAAGTGGCCCATTTTAGCCACGCCCATTATTAACAGCCCCTCCTACATATAATAGGCCACTCTGAACAAACACTGTACAGCTGACATTCTATAGTTGAGGCCTGTCTCTACACATCATACGGAGAGGGGAGGGTCTGTCCTGGCTGCACTGCCTGCTTATATAACAAGCTACAGCCAGGAAGCTCCTCCGCTCTCCTCCCTCCCCAGATCCTGCTCAAGGCTTGTGGTTCCCCCCCACCATCTGCCACCCGCCCGTGGCCTGCTATCCCCCTTTGCCGTCCTCACCCAGCTCTGAATCCTCCTTCTGCAAATGGCAGGGGGAGGAGCCGGAGCATCTCCTCTCCTACATAGCACCACATACCTCTTACATCCAGTGATGTCACCTTTGTTGTAGACGTTGTCTTTCCTCATCTTCTCCATTCAGACCAGACCGCCATGATGATTTTTCTGCCATCTCCCGTCTCTGCAGAGATTGACAAACAGACATTAGTTTCCCACATTTCCATCATCTTCACATCTTCTGAACACCCTTTTCTGCCACCCCCAATACTATACTGCAGAAACAGCCCCCCTGGAAATACTAATACCACACAGATAGTGCCCCCAATACTGTGCTCACTGTGCCCCCAATACTATACTGCAGATACAGTCCCCCTGGAAATACTACTACCACACAGAAAGTGCCCCCTTCAACAATTATTGGCACACAGTGCTCTAAAAAATAACTGCGTCCAGACACTAATATAGTATAAAGATAATGTCCCCCAAAAATAATTGTGCTAAGCTGATACTATGCCAGGCTGCCCCCAAAGTAACAGTGCTCCCCAAAATCTCACCAATAGAAATAATTCTCTGCCAGAGCACACTTATTAGTAATAATGCCCCTATAGTGCCCTAGTAATCATGTTCCTCATAGCCCCCCAGTAGTAGTAAAGCTCCCCATAATACCCCCTAGTAGTAATAATTCTCCCTATAATATGACAGTACATGAAATACCCCCGCTTAGTGCCCGCAGTTAAGCTAATGTCCCCATAATGTATGCCAGTATAAAATACCCCTATATACTGCCCCAGTAAATCCCCTCATAGTGCTCCTCTCCCCCTTCCCCATAGTGTCCCCCATAATATGCCAGTAAAAAAATGCCCCTTCTTAGTGCCCCCAGCAGATGCCCCTATAGTGCTCCTCTCCCCCTCAATGTGCCAGTAAAAAATGCCCCTTCTTTGTGCCACCATATACCCCAATAGTGCTCCACTCCCCCATAGTGCCCCAAAATAATGCCCCATAATGCCGCTCTCCCCTATAGTGCCTCCCATAATGTGCCAGTAAAAAATGCCCCCTTAGTGCCACCAAATGCCATAGTGCCCCCCATAATGTGCCAATAAAAAAGGCACCTTTAGAGCCCCCACTTCCCCATAGTGCCTCCAAATAATGCCCTATAGTGACACCAGATGCCCCATAGTGCCACTCTCCCCTATAGTGCCCCCCATAATGTGCCAATAATTACAAAAAGCTCCTTTAGAGCCCCCAGATAACCCCATAGTGCTCCTCTCCCCCATGGTGCCCCCCATAATGTGCCAGTAAGAAATGCCCCCATAGTTTCCCCCCCATAGTGCCAGCTCCCCCCATAGTGTCAGCTCCCCCAATAGTGTCAGCTCCCCCAATAGTGCCAGCTCCCCCCCATACTGCCAGTTCTCCCCCCCATAGTGCCAGCTCCCCCCCCATAGTGCCAGTCCCCCCTATTGTGGAAGCCCCCCATAGTGCCAGCCCCCCCATAGTGACAGCGCCCCCCCATAGTGCCAGTTCTCCCCCCATAGTGCCAGTTCTCCCCCATAGTGCCAGCCCCCCTATTGTGGCAGTCCCCCCATAGTGCAAGTCCCCCCCATAGTGCCAGCTCCCCCCCATAGCCATAGTGACAGTTCCCCCCCATAGTGACAGCCCCCCCAATAGTGCCAGTTCTCCCCCCCCCATAGTGCCAGCTCCCCCATAGTGCCAGTTCTCCCCCCCATTGTGCCAGCTCCCCCATAGTGCCAGTTCTCCCCCCCATTGTGCCAGCTCCCCCCTATTGTGGCAGTCCCCCCATAGTGCAAGCCCCCCCCATAGTGCCAGCTCCCCCCCATAGCCATAGTGACAGCTCCCCCCGCAAAGAAAGAAAAAAAAAAAACCCACTAATACTTACCTTCATCAGCAGCGATGCAGGCCTCTTCCGGCCTGTGTCCCTGCTGTGTGCTGCCCGGCACGCGCTACCTGAGCCGGCCTCTGATAGGCTGCAGGCATTAGTGCCTGCGGCCTATCAGAAGAACAGGGGAGGGACACGCCTCTCCCTCCCCTGCCCCACAGCACAGCTATCTGTATCGCTGTCCTGAGGATGGCGATACAGATGAATATGGAGATGAGCGCTTCCACAATAGAAGCGCTCATCTCCTACTGCCCGCCGCCACTACCGCCGCAATTACATCCAGGGCCGCGCTGCCTGTGGTGATCGGCGGTGTGGCCCTGAGGAATAAAAAAAAAAATATATATATATATATATATATAAAATTTGTTAAAGACGGCCCAGCGCCCATTTTTTTAGGGCGGCCTGGGGGGCAATTGCCTCCCTGCCCCCCGGCCCAGCCCGCCCCTGGCAGTAAGGGACAGGGAAGTGCCCGTGGCCCTGGGCGCGGTGAAACAGTACCTGCTGCCAGAGCACAAGAAACACTCATCCACGATACCTAGCTTCATGTCCTAGTTTACAGGGCGGTGCAGAACACCACTCTCGAAGTCACACCAGTGCGACCAGGTGTTGGATTGCAGCAGATAATGCTTCCAGTCGGTTAAGCACCCCCCTGTCTTCCACAAAGTCCAGTCTCAGTAGCCAAGAGTCTGGTCAACAGAATCCTCACCCTGATCTTCCTTCCTCCCACCATGGAGAGTCTTGGCAAACAAGTGATTCCACACTGGTGACAGCAGCGATCCTGTATTAGGAAAAGAAATCCCGGACTGTCCGGATACTATTTTTAAAAAAGCCCCCAATCTTGGAAACCATCTGGTGCATAGTGCCATTCCCATAGATGACGTGAGGAAAGGAGATGATAAATTCTCCTGGTGTGGGTTCTGTCTGTCATGTAAAAATAGGAATAAGAACAACAGACAGTGTAGAGTGTCAACTGTCCATTCTAAGAATAGAAACAAGGACTTCAAAATTAAGGGGAATATCACATGCTAAACTGCAGGAGTGGTCTACATGCTGGAGTGTCCTTGTGGCCTCAAGTATGTAGGCCGCACCATGCGGAAGTTAAAAACGCGTGTACAAGAACTCATTCGGAACATTAGAAAAGGATTAGAGACACATGGAGTATCGTTACATTATAAAATTGCTCATCAAAAAAAAAACAAGGGGACTTACCTTTGCGGGGATTGAACTAGTGAAGGCAAACTGGCGGGGGGGGGGGGGGAGATGCTGTGGCGAAGATAGATCGTACAGAGGTAAAATGGATCTATGAATTAGATACAATCCAGCCCTAGGGATTAAACATAGAATTCGATTTAAAACCCTGTCTGATAGACTAGCACATGGAAGGTAGAGGCCCCTATGCTCTGTAATTTGAAGTATGGATAATAATAGACTCAGATCGGCCCACCTGAATGGAGATTGGTGGATATAAATCACGTGATCAACCACAGAGGCGGATCAAGTAGTGGAGCAACTATATGAATGAGGCCTCCTGCACACGACCGTTGGGTGCACCCGTGGCCGTTGGCCCGTTGAACGTTTTTTTCTGCGGTCCCATTGACTTTCAATGGGTCCGTCGAAAACTCGGCTACTGCACCGTTTTGTCACCCGCGCCCGTGACCCGTCTTTCCTGGCCGTCAAAAAATATAACCTGTCCTATTTTTTTCACGGCTAACGGTTCGCGGCCCCATTCAAGTCAATGGGGCCGTGAAAAACGCGGTTGCATACCCGTTTGACATCCGCAGCCGCGTCCGCGCCCGTTTTATTTCATCTTCTGGCATGGCCAAATTGTCTGGCAAAACTTGTGGCAATAAATTGAAAAAAATAAATAAATTAGGAAGTTGAAGGTCACAGGATATGCTAATTTCCAGCCATCTGTGGTAAACAGCTTGTGTGTGATGAGGGTGGCATTTCATCAGGTAAAAATTTCATCCACCATGCCGCGATGGAATGTGGAAAAACTAATAACCCTGGTACAGGAGAGGCCCGAGCTATGGGATAGCAGGCAAGATGCGTACAGTGACCGCCTATAAAAAGATGCTTCGTGGGAGCAAGTGGCACGGACCATGCGCCGAAGCGAATGGTCCAAAGCGGATAGCCGAGTCCGGGCCAAATTAGGTAAGTGATAGTAATGTAGTTGGGCTGTCCTTGCCCCCTGTGTGGCCAAAAGATGTAGTTTTAATTTCCCTGAGGTGACAATAGTATTTATTTGGTGGTCCAGACTCGTTGGGCATAATGGCCTGTACATGGTTTTTCAAACTGACATCTTTTTTTCCCCTTTCTAATTTTTGGAGCTCACAAATGTGTATTATTTCATTTCCAAACAATCAAACAAACCAAAACCCGCTGGGCGAGTTGCCGGGACCAATTCCGGCGGGAGATGTCCAACAAAGGCCGGAGTGGTGAGGGAACCTCCCGGAAACGGGCCTACATTTATACGGCCCAGTTGCAGTTTCTGCGGCCAGTAATGGAATTGAGGCCGTAAGTATTTTTAATGTATTCTTTAAAATGTTTACAATTTTCTCACTTACCTTTTGAATTTGGACTTGCAAAAGTGGCCAATAAACTAATGGATACAGTAGTGTTCTTGTATTGAAGACCTATTCTTTCGGTAGGGCAGCCATGTCCTAACTGACTACATTCAGCTCTTTTCCAACTGAAACTCCCAGCATGGGCGAATAGCTGTAAGCTACCCAGTCCTGCATGGAGTTGTAGTTGGGCATCAGCTGGTGGGCAACAGTTTGTACATGCCTGGTGTTGGATGTCTACCTCATTTTTGTGGTGGAGTCAAACCAGGGGCCACCGCTTTTGAGCTGTGTATGATGAGACGACACGTGTAGTGTGCAGATGTCGCCTCCCCTCTCTGTTTTGGACGTGTCGAAGCAATTTATTGTCCCTCGTGGAACATAGATGTTTGCAATTCAAACCAGAAAAGAGAATGGAGATGACAATTGCGCACTGCACGCATTTTTTTCCTCATACTGTAGATCATTGGGTTTTGCGGCTCCTAGTCACACAGCAATAGTTTTAAAAGCTTTCCGAAACCTACACGTTTTAATGGGAGCCCTGACTAGTGTTTTTTGGATGTAATTGTTGGGGCAACGTGAGATTTGGACCATTGAGACCTATTATCTAACTTTGGGATGTTTAAGAAATGGTTACCCTATAGGGATTTCCAATGTTGGTTATATACCTTAAATGTTAGTGCACCAAACCCCTTCATGGATTACTTACATTGGTCATATAAAATGTCCAAAACCAGCTCCTATGAAAAAGGTTAATAATGTAGTTCAAACTATGCTTGACCAGCAGGAATCAAACTACTACTCTCACCCTGGTCAAGTGTGTCCTGGTACATGTTGTTTCTCATTAGATGTTGTTATACTACGTACAAATTACATCTTGTAACTTTGGATGGTGGTAGCGGGCCACATACAGACGACCTGGACTGAATTTCAGCACTGGTTTTGGTCCTTGAATGAGGATCCTCTTCTGAGGCTGGACAGCTCCAAACAGCAAACACTGTTTTGCCATTACAGTAACATTCTGCCTTTCCAAGACTTATACCATCAATAGTTTTTAAATGCAATCCAAATGTGATTTCCCATTTTCACATAGAAGCTGGTATTCTTTGTGTAAAAGCAAATCTATGATGTATGCTGCCAGTCCGTATATATATTTAATTCACACAGCTGTTTTATTACAATAATATACTTGATGTATTTTTTAAAATGTTACAATCAAATTAGCTAATGGTTTATTGTTTTTATTTCAAATACAGTACTGTGGACAGTCTGGATCCGTCCCCAGATTCGGACACGTCGGGGAGTGAAACCCCTGCGGTTTTCTCCCCCCAAGGAAGTCCTGCTCCAACTCCGGCTGAGGACCCAGAGGACTCCACACTGGCCGAGGCCCCCCTACCACTGGCCAGTCCACCCCGGATTGGACAGCCCCAGCCAAGACGTCGCCGACAAGTCCCTCCCTCTACCTCTGGGCAAGAGAGTCGGGAGCTTATTAACGCCCGGCTCATCGAGTTTCTTGCCCAGAGGAGGAGTGATGGTGTGGAGGAAAAAATAATACGGGGCTTAGAGCCGCTAATGAAGCACGTCACTCCTTTGGAGCATCATGAGTGCCTTGCTTCATTAGCGGTCGTAATCAAAATGTTTGCACTCCCCAACCATGGGGACATTCTGGCAAAGATTAATGCCATGAAAGTGGAAATTGAAAATGCTGGCCAGCAGCAAAGGGCAGGAGCCTTTGAGGTAGCGCCCCAAACATTTCAAGGGCCTTCTTATCACCCTCAACCCCAGTATGGACCACACCAGGGCCCAATGCAACAAGTGGGTCAGCCCCTTTACCCGGGCAGTTTCTCTTCTGTGGCACCTCCACAGGCCCATGTAAGGCCACGGTCCTCCTTTACACCGGGTTCCTTCACTCAGGACCTTCTTAATTTGTAATCTTTTTATTCGTTTTTGCACTTTATATGGTTTTACCTTAATGTTTGTCCCATTGTTTACCTTTGGATTACGGTACTAACAATATTCCACATAAATGTTGTTTATGCCAAAAAGTAGGCGACTGTTTTTTATTTCGCACACTCCACCGAACATTTCCATGACAAATTTCTAATTGTATAAAAAAACCACACACACTGTAACTGACAAAGCCACACTTTATTTAGATGATCAACATGTTTATTTTGGGATACTGTCATGATGAGGTATTAGAAAAAATTTTGGAACGTTCCAAACAAAAAGAAGATGATTAAGTCAAATTACATTTGGCCCAAATCATCTTTTATATTACTTTATATGCCAATTTAAATTTTGGTTGTCCAAAAAATCTCAGCCCGCAAGCCCACGTCAAGGGTCCTCATTATCTTGCGAGTCCCTACACTCAACTACCACAATAAATTTATAGTATTCTATCTAGAAAATAATAAAAAAACTAAAGAGCCCAGAAGATTTCAAAAACTGCCACGAATAGCGTCCCTCTGCCATGGCACGGACCCCTCTGAGCTGGAAAAGTAGTCTGCATAGAGTTCCCGAACTGCAATGCCTGCAGTCCCAGGTCGTCTATGCAGGGTCCTTTCCAAACCCAAATCTGAAGACGTAGGGTATCCCGAAAGCGCACTCAACATACCGACGGGCACGAGTCAACCGGTAGTTGTAAATACGCCTCCTGACATCCAAACCACGCTTTGGAAAGGGCCGCATAACATGTGGAGTCAATGCAAACCCTTCATCCGCCACGATGACAAATGGAGCCGGCGGACCTGCATATCCGGGCAGTCTTCTGGACTCCGGCAGGGCAAGCTGGTTGGCACGAAGCCGCTCACCCATTCTAGAAGCACTAAAGATGCGAGCATCCGCAGTGCTTCCATAGGCCCCGATATCAACCATTATAAACCGGTAGTTACTGTCAGCAACTGCCATCAGCACTACCGAAAAATACTGTTTATAATTGAAGAAACGGCTCCCTGAGTGTGGCGGTTTCTTTACACGGATGTGCTTGCCATCCATTGCCCCGATGCAGTTTGGAAACTGCGCAGAATTTTGGAAGCCCTCAGCGATCCGAACCCAATCGTCCACCTTGGGCTGCGGCATCACCGTCTCTCGGAGTTGCTGCCAGATGACATGGCAAGTGTGTCGTACAATACTCGAGATCGTCGAGGTTCCTAAAAGAAACTCAAAATGCAGGGATGCAAAAGAGTTCCCAGTTGCAAGGAATCTGTAGAGAAAAAGAAAAGTCAAACAGTCAACCGAAAATCTAAGGGAAGAACAGATTCGACATTCAAGTATAATGTGGTATACACTCCATGCTTGAAAGCACCCTATGTCTAAGGGTGTGGCACGTATGGGACGGGTGCCAGAGGCGGGCACTCAAGGCCCACTCTGTGGGCACCCACAGCCATTGAAGCGACTATGGTTTATAAATATACACCCATGAGTTTGCCAAGCATTCATCAGCACAGGGCACACTATGAAATCTACTGGCAGCACTGGATTGAAGCCACAAATTCGTGCAAAATGCTAAAATGCAATTACAACAAACTATATTCTCGTACAGTATTCTTGCCAAATTGCTGGGTTGACATTTTGTAAAAAAAGCTACGGAACTGGATACAACATTGCCAACTCTGTCTGATAACGTCTCCACAACACTGCCCTATGTCCTCGGTTGATTAAACTGTCACAAAAAAAAGGTGTATCTGCCCGAAACACTACCAGCTATTGGGGTGTGGGCAGTACTAACACAACTAAGTTACATCATCTGAGGTTAGCCCCTTTAAAATGCTGAGAGTGTTGTGCACGTTCGAAATATTGACAACATTAGCCATGATGAGGACGTTTGATGGAAATCGCAGGGGTTGGGACCAGCACAATCCTACGAAATAGGGTACAGACCGGTATACAGCCTTCTAACAGGGTGGTGCACGCAGATAGAGATCCTGACAGAGGGCCCAACTTTTTCCCAAACCAACAATAATCCCCTGCACTCGCCAGTAATCCCTGAAAAATAAAAAAAAAGACACTCAGACAGGCAGGTTACAGACTGCAGTAACATGGCTGACTGACTGAATCCAACTACTTTAGAAACAAACTACTGGCGAGTGCAGGGGATTCATGGATTGTCTGGAGGCCTGTAACTGAACTAAAGTTTGAAACTTGCACAAAAGCAAGTTAAAAATAAACAATACTGGGATGTTAGGTGCCAGGGATTAAGGGGATAAAAAAAACAACACCAACCGAATGAATTAAAAACCCAAAAAGGGTAAAGAAACGTTACTTCGGGAAACATTAGCACATGTCTAACAGCAGCCATTTTAGAGCACATGTTCCTCCTGACCAAAGTACTGCACATTACTGTTTAAACTTTAAAAGTACTTTCCTGCTTACCTCAACGTGACGATGAGCCTTTCCTCAGGAGAAATGCTGCGCCTCATCATGGTGTCCATGAAGGTAAGGACAGTACGTAGAGACGACAGCAAGCGATCAAATGTAGGCACTGTCATCCGACAGAAGGAATAGAACTTCGCAGGATGCAGGCGCAGATCTTCGTAGAGGGAATGAAAATGTCCTTTCCGGTACCGTTGGGAAACTAACGGATGGACCCAAAATCGTCGCCTTCTACTCGGTTCCTCAGGCAACAAAGGACTGCGCGGACCACATTGCCCGGAAACAAGCCAATGCAGTAAGAACTCTTCCTCTGAATCAGACATGGTGAAACAGCAAAGAGAAGCAGCCAAATGAACCTCTGTACTCTGTGAAGACAACAGAAAATGGCCACAAATGCATACTCAGGTGACCCTCATTTATACCAGTATCCTGGGTGGAGTTATTAAAATTACATTTTTTTCACCATGCAAAGGAATTCTGGCGGGCCGCAAAAAAAACGGGAACACGGATACATGGAAGCACAACGGAAGCAAAAACGGTCACGGATCACGGAACAACGGAACCACGTTTTGCGGGACGTTAAAAAATACTGTCGTGTGCAGGAGGCCTGAAAGTATAGCGGCTGAAAAAGGAAAAAAATAGAATTAGCGGTGGGGAGTATGAAAATGACAAAATATATTTTTTTTACTTTTGTTGCGGTTTGTTTTATAATATTAATGAGGTTTTACAAGTAGTTTTTAGATAAATACGGGCAGTATAAGAATAGGATTTTGTGAAAATAGGGGGACGGGAATTGGGAGGATATTTAAACACTTGTGCGGATGATTGAGGTATATGCCCCTGACGAAACTTGGAGCGAAACCCGGGTCGGACGTGCACAAGGGCTCGGTGTTTTATCTGTTTTGATCTGTATTACTACTGATGTTTGTGAGCATAATAAAAAATCTGTTTATATACACATTGGTGACAGTGCTTCACTATCAGATCGAATTTTCTGTAGAATTGCCTATCTGAAGAAAAGAACAAGAGGAGCTCGTAATGACGGTTTTCGTCTGATGTGCTTCTATACCCACGTGCGCTTGTGAGTATATTACCAGGAGAGCATGGGGTTAATGATAGCAGTACTTCACTATTAGTGCGTTTTTTGATATTCCACAGGAACGAGTGGAGAGGGAAGTTGTCTGTGGAAACCAATATTTTACCTATATACGCAGAGGTGGATGGTTCTGACTTGGAGTGGTTATTCAGAAAATTGTTGTTAATCGTGCGGTCCTATAAGACGCATTGAACTAAGTGTGAATTAAGCCCAAATCACCATTGGGACCTGCTGCGGCAAACTATCCAGGCAACGTACTGGAGGACTTTTATTTTATATTTATATTTTTCATGGGGACATAGCTGCTCAATCCTCGGATCACCCAGGAGGACCAAGCACCATCTGGATACCCCGATCCCCACTAGGAGGAGCTGTTGCACGGCCTGGAACAAGCCCTCACGTTTTTTGAGCTCCCAGATGCTGTAGTCACATTTGACCATTAAATGTGTATGACTGACGTTATTGTAGATTGCATACATTAGCCCTCGGTGTCTTCTGTTTAAAACAGCAAGCAATTAGCGGCTATAGCGCATTCTGCACTCGAGACCGGGCGGCATCTTTAAATAACCAACTCCCAACGTATATTTAAAGGGGTTTTCTGAGACATTATAACTGATGACCTTTCCTCAGGATAAGTCAACAGTATGTGATCAGATGTGATCTGTGGGGGTCCGACACCCGGGACCAGTGGCGCACCTACAGGGGGGGTTCAGCGGGTCTGGACCCCCCCCCTAGAACAACCAGCCCAAATTTATTTATTTTAATACATCAGGGCCGCACCGCCAATCACCACAGGCGGCGCGGCCCTGGATGTAATTGCGGCCGCGGCGGTGGTGGGGCGGGGGGGGGGGCGGGGGGCAGTAGGAGTACTAGGAGATGAGAGCTTCCATTGTGGAAGCGCTCATCTCCATATCTAATCCATCTGTATCGCCGTCCTTAGGACAGCGATACAGATGCCTGTGCTGTGCTGCGGCAGGGGAGGGAGAGGTGTGTCCCTCCCCTGTTCTTCTGATAGGCCGCAGGCACTAATGCCTGCAGCCTATCAGAGGCCGGCTCAGGCGGCGCGATGACGTTATCATCACGCGCCTGAGCCGGGCAGCACACAGCAGGGACACAGGCCGGAAGAGCCTGTATCGCGTCGCTGCTGATGGAGGTAAGTATCAGTGTATTTTTCTTTTGTTTTTTTTTGTTTTGTTTTTTTGGAGGGGGGGAGCTGGCACTATGGGGGCACTAAAGGGGAGAACGGCACTATGGGGCATCTGGTGGTACTTTTTTTTTTAGGTGGCACTTCTTACTGGCACATTATGGGGGGGTGGGCACCATGGGGGAGAGGAGCACTATGGGGGCTCTAAAGGGGCTTTTTTTTTTTTTTTTTACACATTATGGGGGGCACTATAGGGGAGAACGGCACTAGGGGCATCTGGTGGCACTATAGCGGCATTATTTGGGGGGCACCATGGGGGAGAGGAGCACTATGGGGGCTCTTAAGGGGCTTTTTCTTTTACACATTATGGGGGGCACGGCACTATGGGGCATCTGGTGGTACTTTTTTTTTAGGTGGCACTTCTTACTGGCACATTATGGGGGGGGGGGCACCATGGGGGAGAGGAGCACTATGAGGGCTCTAAAGGGGCTTTTTTTTGCACATTATGGGGGGCACTATAGGGGAGAACGGCACTAGGGGGCATCTGGTGGCACTATAGGGGCATTATTTGGGGGGCACCATGGGGGAGAGGAGCACTATGGGGGCTCTAAAGGGGATTTTTTTTTTACACATTATGGGGGGCACTATAGGGGAGAACGGCACTATGGGGCATCTGGTGGCACTATAGGGGCATTATTTGGGGGCACTATGGGGAAGTGGGGGTTCTAAAGGGGCCTTTTTTTCTTATTGGCACATGGGGGCATTATGGCATCTGGTGGCACTAAGGGGGCATTTTTTACTGGCACATTATGGGAGGCACTATAGGGGAGGGCGGCACTATGGAGGAGTGGAGCACTATTGGGGCATATGGTGGCACTTAGAAGGGGCATTTTTTACTGGCACATTATGGGGCGGCACCATGGGGGAGAGTAGCACTATGGGGGCATCTGGGGGGTCTAAAGGGGCTTTTTTTTATTGACATATTATGGGGGCACTATAGGGGAGAATGGCACAATGGGCATCTGGTGGCAGTAAAAGACTCAGCGCAACACACTACACCCCTTCCCTGCATTTTTAAATATAAAGGGGGCTTTGAAAAATTGAATTAGCACAGCGCACTACACATGCCACATTTTTTTGCCTTTTGGACCCCCCCTAGACAAAATTCCTGGGTGCTCCCCTGCCCGGGACCCCCACCGATCAGCTGTTTGAGAAGGCAGCGGTTCTCCTGTAAGCTCCACGGCCTTCTCCTAAGCTAGTGATGACACGTTCATTGATCAAGTGGCCTAGGCGCAGCTCAGCCCCACAGAAGTGCATGGGGCTAAGCGCGATAACAAGCCCAGCCATCAATGTACGACTTGCTGGAGCCTTCTCAAACAGCTGATCTGGTATCAGATCCCCACCAATCAGATACTGATCACCTATCCAGAGGATAGGTCATCAGTAGTAAAATTTTGGAAAAACCTTTTAAGTTTATCGGAGTGATAAAGACCCTATAGGGGTAGATACCTGGTGGTGTATGGCATATTCACTTCAATAAACTTATCCTTTTGAAGATGCCGGCAAACATTTCCTTCACTTTGGATATTGTTTTGGCTGGTTGGGGAACTGGGTAGTTCATCTAGGACAGGGGTGTCAAACTCAAATTCATCGGGGGCCACATCAGCAGTTTGGTCACCCTCAAAGGGCCGGAAAACTTACAGTTACTTGGCTTGGCCCTTGGGGATCTCGGACGCCACTTCCACACTTTGGCCGGGGGCTCGGTGGAGCTGATGAGGTGTTTTATCCTAATGAGAAAGATTTCATAATAAGTATTTGGAGAAGGGCAGAGGGATAGCAGAGCAGGGAGAGGCTGGCGCTGCTACTAGGGGGTCATACCATGGGGGAGTAATAAAGCCCACCATAATGCCCCCCCAGTAGTAATAATTCTCCTTATAATGTGACAGTGCAAAAAATACCCCCTTGTAATGCCCCCATTTGAGCTAATGTCCTCATAGTGCCCCCATAATGTGCCAGTATAAAATACCCCTATATAGTGCCCCTAGTAAATGACCCCATAGTGCTCCACACCCTCCTTCCTCCTAGTGCCCCCCCATAATGTACCAGTATAAAATGCTCCAGTAGATGCCCTCAGTGTCCCCCATAATTTGCAAGTATAAAATACCCCTTCTTAGTGTCCCCCGTAGATGACCCCATAGTACTCCTCTCCCCTCTTCCCCATAGTACCCACCATGTGTCCCAGTATAAAATTGTACTGTACAGAGAGCCCATATAAAATACCCCTTCTTTGTGGCCTCAGTAGATGCCCCTATAGTGCCCCCAATCATGTGCCAGTATTAACAGCCCCCCCCCCTGTGCCAGTAATAATAGCCCCCTATGCCAGTAATAGCAGCCCCCAGTAATAACAGCCCCCAGTAATAACAGCCCCTCTGTGCCAGTAATAGCCCCCAGTAATAAGAGCCCCTCTGTGTCAGTAATAACAGCCCCCAGTAATAAGAGCCCCTCTGTGCCAGTAATAACAGCCCCTCTGTGCCAGTAATAACAGCCCCCGCCAGTAATAACAGCCCCCCCTTTGCCTGTAATAACAGCCCCCGCCAGTAATAACAGCCCCCCCCTTTGCCAGTGTAACCCTGTGAAGTTACACCGGCTGCGTTATCTGAAATGCCCAGTAGATGGACTCAGTATGCTGTTAATAAGACATTGAGCATTGATCACATGACTGGCTGAAATGAGTCACATGGTTAGTGACATCATCGCAGGTCCTAAAACGACGCTGGCTGCACAGCTCTAAGGAGGAAGGTCCTGGAAAAGTTTCTAGAAGCTACGATTTGCTCAGCCAGAGAGAGGACATGGGTCTGGCATTGAGAGACTGCAGCACAGAGATAGAACCTGACGGAGAGAACTTACTTCACCCAAGATCACACCTGCTGAGAGAGGGACCGCTGGCAAAGACAAGCACTGAGTCCAGACGTCTGGTGAATCCAGTGAAAGGCGATTGCTGCGGACTGGCCTGGTAAATGGTGTTGTGAGAGTAAGTCAAACCTCTCCCTGTATCACCACAGGGCACCTGTCTCCTCACCACAATAAAGACTCTGAGGTCCAGTGACGGACATTACACAGCTCAGGCTGCTTCAGTGACCCTGCGGAGCAAGAGCTTATAAGGGCCCCAACTCTCCTATGTGCACCAACGGCCATTAGGGCGAAGATAGGGGGTGGGACGCAGGTGTGCTAGTGGGTGGGTGAGGAAGAATCCACATTACCCTGTTATTTGTGTTACGCTATTGTATTTTCCTATGTATGTTGGTTCATTTTGTTACGCCCTATATAAAGTTAATTCCAGTTAGGCTGTGTCAGTCTCATTTGCACCAAGTATGTTCCCAGTGGAGCCTCACATCCCTACCCCGGATGCTCCACTGGGTGGAGGCACTGCCGCAGACATGTACCCCAACTCCCAGATAGCGGAGGCTCAGGATCCGCCTGTCAGGCATAGTGAATTAACTAGGGTTAGGGACCCCATAGACACTAGGGGGCGCCCCCAAAACCCCGTTACATATGGAGGCACTGCTGAGATGAATTGGGGTACAACCAGTGAGAATAGATTAAATCCGCAGGCCACTCCCTCCTTTGCAAAAGAGTGGGCCCAGCAAAGAAATGTACCATTGCAGCAAGCTGTGATGTTATGCAAAGTTCCATCCTGCTGTGAGATGAATCACGTCATCTTGTGTATAGAACTTCGATTGGGAATAGGAATGGCGACCGTCAGGGATATCCTGCAGGATTCTGAAGGACAAACTTACATGTTAATATATTGTCATACGGACTTGGGAGACCATGAGATGCCTATCAACATTCATTTATATGGAGCCCCGGATGAAGGATGCTCTTTAGTGTACGCTCTCCTTGATAAGAAAGAAAGGGTCTCGCTGCAACAACCTTTTAAATTAGAACAGAGAGATTATGTCACAGAAAATTATTCTAAGCTCCTGACTCCCATCTCCGGAAAGGCCGGAGCCATTCCTAAACAAGCTGCCCATCCTCCTAGAGAACAGGGGATGATTACTCCTAAAGCAGAATTTCATCCATCTACAGCATTACTGAAACCAGACAACCCTGAAGTCCGCACCCCGCCTACAGGAGGTAGTGATGTATCGGACATACTCCAGAAACTCTCAGAAGCCATAGTGACGGCAAACCACACCCATAGTTACCGCAAACTAAAGGTGTTTTCTGGGAATCAGCCTGTTCCTTCAGGAGAAGAGCCTTTTGAGGTCTGGAAGGATAATGCTATGCAGTTGTTGGAGGAATGGTCTTGTACGGATACCATAAAGAAACAGCGGTTGGTGGAGAGTCTTCGTTTTCCCGCTACAGACATGATAAGACTGTACAAGGGAGTAAATGGGCAAGCTACTGTGCACGACTATCTACAAGTTTTGCAGGATGCTTATGGGAAATCAGAAGGTTAAGTTCCTAGCCACTAAGCAGAAGGAGCATGAAAAAGCCACTGACTATATCAACCGGTTACAGCTATCGCTTGGAAAGTTATTCCATAAAGGAGCAGTTCCTGCCTCTGAGTTGGATGCTCGGCTATCTAAGCAAATTCAGAGAGGTGGCTTAATCAATAATCCAATTATGATTCTGCTGAGAGCCAAGTTGGATGATAAAGTCCTGCCTTATTCCACCTTAATAAATACAGCCAGGAGATTGGAAGACCAGATGTGTCCACCCCTACAGAAGGAGAAAGAGGATACAGAACTGTCAGCTCTTAGGAAGAAGGTGGCTGAATTGGAGTTCTTATGCAAGTCACCACCAGAGAGAGCAGATCCTCCCCCTGGAAGTGGGGGGCAACACAGGAAGATTCAGAAAAAACTGTTTCCTGAGGATTCACCCCGCCGAGGGGATTGCTTTAAATGTGGAAAGTCAGGGCAATTTCAGCGGGAGTGCCCTGCGAACTCCATGGAGGTGGATGTGGAGGTGCTGGCAACCGAGCTTGAGGAGACTCAAATGACCAGGTCTTACAAGCGAAGGAAGACCCGGCCTACATATGGGTTATCTGTAGGAGCCAAGATTGGGCCTAAATCTTTGATACACGTGCAAGTAGAAGGAATTCAGGCTTCAGCATTGCTAGATACAGGTTCTCAAGTCACCATTATCTACCGAGACTTCTATGAACGTCATTTGAAACACATTCCTATGGAACCTGCAGGAGAGTTTCAGCTATGGGGCGTTGGTTCTCAAGCTCAACCTGTGGAGGGATGCATAAAAGTGACCATAACTATTCCCCAGTTAAACACTGGGATAATATGTCCTATGGAGCTGGAAGCTTTAATATGCCCTGCAGCCAGGAAAGTGTGTGCCCCAATAATATTGGGCACTAATGCAAAGATGGTACAGGATGTATTCAAGGCCTATCTGACAGAAGTGGGAGATGTCTCCTTAGACCGACTGATGGAGGTCAGCCCTGTCCTAGGGAAAGAGTGTAGACGACTAGCCCTTGAAACAAAACCAGGGTCGTGCCACTATTCAGGAACAGAACCTGCATTTGTGAAGCCTGGTGAGACCAAAACCTTACGAGCCATAGCCTCAATGCACCATGAAATGTTGGGGGGAACTGGACAATACCTTATTGAGTCTCTGCCTGAAGAGGATCAGAAGAAGGGGTGGACTCTCATACCTGAGGTAAAAGATTGGCGGAAAAGGTGGTGTCGGAGCTTTCCTGTGATGGTACAGAATTTAACCCCCACGGAAATCCGGATTGATCGTCATCAGAAGATTGGTGTGATACACCTTTTAGATCAAGTTTCGTCCATCATGTCTGTGAGTGCAGAACAGAAGGATCATGTGAAAGCACCTTTAGATTTTGATCTAGAAGATTCTCCTCTACCACAGGAGTGGAAAGACAGCCTTCGTTCAAAACTGGTCACCCGAGAGGGAGTGTTTTCCAGAGCAGAGATGGACGTGGGGTGTTCTAAGAGTGCCACCCATACTATAAGACTTGCTGATTCTACTCCTTTCAGAGAAAGGTCAAGAAGAATACCCCCTCGAGATGTGGAAGATGTCCGGGACATACTCCAGCAGATGGAAGGAGCAGGCATCATCACAGAGTCTCGGAGCCCCTATGCCTCACCTATTGTGGTAGTGAGAAAAAAGAATGGTTCAGTTCGGCTATGTGTGGACTACCGTACTTTGAACAAGAGGACTGTGCCAGATCAGTACACCTTGCCCCGGATAGAGGATCTTCTGAACGCCCTATCTGGCAGCCAGTGGTTCAGTATGCTTGACTTGAGGTCTGGATATTATCAGGTACCCATGAAGAAGGAGGATCAGGAAAAGACAGCTTTCATCTGCCCTTTGGGGTTTTTCCAGTTTACCAGAATGCCACAGGGAGTCACAGGAGCTCCTGCTACTTTTCAGAGGCTGATGGAGAAAACTGTGGGGGATATGAATCCCAAAGAGTGTCTAGTGTATCTAGATGACCTGCAGGTAAGTAAAAGAAAACGGTCCTGGAGACATATGCGGTTCCTCTTTCAGCTTTGCTTTAATGGTTGATCAATTCACAGACATCACCACATTCCACATGAACGCTATGTCATGTGGAATGTGGTGATGTCTGTGAATTGATCAACCATTAAAGCAAAGCTGAAAGAGGAACCGCATATGTCTCCAGGACCGTTTTCTTTTTTTTTTTTTTTTTTTTTTTTTTTTTTTTTTTTCTTTTACTTACCTGCAGCCTGTCACGGGAACACTCCCCCAGGGCCTCTGGAGCCGGGACTATATTTATTACGGAGGTGAGCTGGATAAAGTTTTTCTGTATCTAGATGACCTAATTGTTTTCGGGAAGACACCAGAGGAGCATGAACAAAGACCTGAAGCTATCAGTGGACAAATGCCGATTTGCCCAGAACTCTGTCACTTATGTGGGGCATATAGTCTCCGCTGAAGGAGTAGCCACAGATCCTGCTAAAATTGAAGCAGTGTTGAATTGGCCAAAACCAGATAACATCAGTGAGTTGCGGTCCTTTCTCGGATTCTGTGGTTACTACCGATGGTTTGTGAAAGACTACTCAAAGATTGCTCGAGAGTTACATGACCTACTGAAGATTACCTCTGACGTAACGGGTGCTAAGGCACCATCTCCTAAAGACCCCTTTGGAGAGAAATAGACTACAGGATGTGAAGATGCCTTTCTGACATTGAAGAAGAGACTTACAGAAGCTCCTGTTTTAGCCTATGCAGACCCTGAGAAACCATATATCCTCCATGTGGATGCCAGTATGGAAGGTCTAGGGGGTGTACTGCACCAAAGTTATCCAGAAGGATTGAGGCCGGTGGCTTACATAAGTAGAAGTCTTACAGGTGCAGAGAAGAACTATCCAGTCCATAAATTGGAATTTCTGGCACTCAAGTGGGCCATCGTGGATAAGCTACATGACTATTTGTATGGAGCAACATTCGAAGTAAGGACTGACAACAATCCACTTACCTACATTCAGACTACAGCTAAGCTGGATGCCACAGGGCATAGGTGGTTGGCTGCCTTGCCAAGCTACAGTTTCAGCCTGAAGTACAAGCCTGGGCCCAAGAATGTCAGCGCAGATGCCCTGTCCCGCAGACCTAGACTCCCTCCTCACATTGAAGAAGAGGAGTGGGAAGAGATCCCTGGGCCGGGGGTAGGAGCCTTTTGTCAGATGTATGTGGTGGCCGAGAGACAAGAAGAGTTTGCTGAGCTAAGGGGGATAGACTCCATTAGCCACTCTCCAGAAGCCGTGCCTGAGGTGTTCCATGCTCCAGTCATGCTTCAACAGTGGTCCAGTATAACCACAGAAGACAAGAAGAAGGCTCAAGCGCAGGACTGGTATATTGGGATAGTTATCAGAGCAATAAAGACTAAGAATCCTAAATTGCTGACTTCTCTACCTGTGAGTCAAAGAGAATTATACCGAAGAGAATGGAGCCGACTACATCTTGAAGATGGAGTACTCTATAGGGTCGTGAAGTATCATGATCACCCTGACAGAAAACAATTGGTACTACCCCACAGATACCTTGGCATGGTCCTGAGAGCTCTCCACGATCAACATGGGCATCTCGGGGTGGACAAGACCTATGGCCTAGTACAAGATCGGTTCTATTGGCCTCGCATGAGGGAACATGTCGAGCAACATGTAAAGACATGCAGGAGGTGTATCCAGAGGAAGACCCTGCCTGTGAGAGCTGCCCCTATGGGTCATCTGAAAAGTACGGGACCCATGGATCTTGTGTGCATGGACTATCTCGGCATTGAGAGCGATACAGCGGGAATTGGAAATGTGCTGGTGGTAACGGACCATTTCACCAGATATGCTCAAGCCTTCCCTACTAAAGATCAAAAAGCCGTGACTGTAGCCAAAGTCCTTTGGCAGAAGTATTTTATTCACTATGGACTACCCAATCGGATACACTCTGATCAAGGTAGAGACTTTGAGAGTAAGTTGATCAAGGAGCTGTTGGACATGTTGCAGGTGCAGAAGTCCAGAACCACACCTTATCATCTGGAGGGTGATGCACAGCCAGAACGGTTCAATAGGACCCTCCTAGATATGCTAGGGACTCTCAAGCAAGTCGAGAAGCGGTCTTGGAGTAAACATGTGGAAGCCATGGTCCACGCATACAACTGTACAAGGCATGAATCTACAAGGTTCTCACCCTATTTCCTAATGTTCGGAAGAGAAGCTCGATTACCGGTAGATGTCCGTTTGGGAGTCTCTCCTGATGGAACACATTCAACTTCACACTTTCAATATGTGAGGAACCTCAAACAAAACCTTCATTGGGCCTATGAGTTGGCCACCCAAGCTGCAGCAAAAATGGAAGAACGGAACAAAAGAATGTATGATTCTAAGGTGAGATATCTGGAGATTCAAGCAGGGGATAAAGTTCTTCTCCGGAATCTAGGTGTGCCTGGAAAACACAAACTGGCTGACAGATGGAAAGATACCCTGTTTGAGGTTGTGTCCAAACTGGAAGGACTGCCAGTGTACAACATTAGGGGCCCGGAGGGCCGAATAAAGGCTTGGCATAGAAACCATCTTCTTCCAGTTGTGTATGCTGATGAAGAGGAAGAGAGTAGTGAAGAACTGGAGGAAAACCCAGCAGAGAGTCCTGGAAATGGGGCAGAGGAGACCCCGGGAACTCCCAGTGCAGAGGATCAGTGGTGGTCATCACCCGCAGAAGAAACACAGCAATTGCCTCCTTTAACTCCGGTGGTTCCACAAAGTCCCGGAACCTCTCCTGGGTCACAAAGTTCTCCAAGGTTGAATCCAGAAAGTCCATGTTTTGTGCCTGGAACTTCCCTTAGAGACTCTACTTCGAAGGCAGGAGTCGAAGTCCCACAGTTGATGTCCCAAGATCCTCTCCCACAGCGAGAACTGAGACACAGTACCAGAGTGCGGCAACCCCCTAGGGCCTTAGTTTATGATAATATAGGAGAGCCCAGTTATGCCCCGCTGACACAAGCAGCATCTAAAATGGCCACTTTCCTACATGCACTAGCTGAAGTGGTCAATGTTAGTGACTCTTTACCCTAAATAAATAGCTAGCTAGGATATTACTGTGCCAACTGTACTGTATGTATGCTAAACATGTTTCTGTTGAATTTTTGTTAAGCCCCCTGGCTCGGACTTGCCAGTGGAAGGCAAGTATTTTTCAAGGGGGAGCATGTAACCCTGTGAAGTTACACCGGCTGCGTTATCTGAAATGCCCAGTAGATGGACTCAGTATGCTGTTAATAAGACATTGAGCATTGATCACATGACTGGCTGAAATGAGTCACATGGTTAGTGACATCATCGCAGGTCCTAAAACGACGCTGGCTGCACAGCTCTAAGGAGGAAGGTCCTGGAAAAGTTTCTAGAAGCTACGATTTGCTCAGCCAGAGAGAGGACATGTGTCTGGCATTGAGAGACTGCAGCACAGAGATAGAACCTGGCGGAGAGAACTTACTTCACCCAAGATCACACCTGCTGAGAGAGGGACCGCTGGCAAAGACAAGCGCTGAGTCCAGATGTCTGGTGAATCCAGTGAAAGGAGATTGCTGCGGACTGGCCTGGTAAATGGTGTTGTGAGGGTAAGTCAAACCTCTCCCTGTATCACCACAGGGCACCTGTCTCCTCACCACAATAAAGACTCTGAGGTCCAGTGACGGACATTACACAGCTCAGGCTGCTTCAGTGACCCTGCGGAGCAAGAGCTTATAAGGGCCCCAACTCTCCTATGTGCACCAACGGCCATTAGGGCGAAGATGGGGGGTGGGACGCAGGTGTGCTAGTGGGTGGGTGAGGAAGAATCCACATCACCCTGTTATTTGTGTTACGCTATTGTATTTTCCTATGTATGTTGGTTCATTTTGTTACGCCCTATATAAAGTTAATTCCAGTTAGGCTGTGTCAGTCTCATTTGCACCAAGTATGTTCCCAGTGGAGCCTCACATCCCTACCCCGGATGCTCCACTGGGTGGAGGCACTGCCGCAGACATGTACCCCAACTCCCAGATAGCGGAGGCTCAGGATCCGCCTGTCAGGCATAGTGAATTAACTAGGGTTAGGGACCCCATAGACACTAGGGGGTGCCCCCAAAACCCAGTTACACCAGTAATAACAAACAGCCCCCCCTTTGCCAGTAATAACAAACAGCCCCCCCTTTGCCAGTAAAAGTATTGTACATAATAAAAAAAATTAAAAAAATCACATACTTACCTCCATGTCAGTGATGCGATGCAGGCCTCTTCTGACCTGTGTCCCACGCTGTATGGCTCAGGCCTCTGATAGGCTGCCGGCCTAGTGCCTGCAGCCTATCAGAGGAAGGGAAAGGGACACGCCTCTCCCTCCCCTACCGCAGCACAGGCATCTGTATCGCTGTCCTGAGGACGGCGATACAGATGACTGGAGATGAGCGCTTCCACAATGGAAGCGCTCATCTCCCTGTGCCCAGCCGCCGCCGCCGCCAGCTCGCTCGCTGCGCGGGCCACATGACGAGGTCTGGCGGGCCGGATTCGGCCCGCGGGCCTTGTGTTTGACACCCGTGATCTAGGACATGGAATGTCCACGTGTGAGTACTGTCCAAACTACTGACTGTAAATAGCAGACAAAGTTATCAACTAAATGAGTTGCTCAATGAGAAACAATTTGATATAGTGCAGTGTACAATACTGTTCTGGTTTGCACACTGTATTAGGTGCTAAAATGCATACATTCATGTGCGTGTGCCTGAAAAATAGTAATATCTCCATTTATGGTAGCTCTAGGGAGGGCCCTTAAAATCAATTCCACTGGTGGGCCCTAGGCACCCCAGTCCGACACTTTAAATGGAAGTGCCAGATTCGGTACATAACTGTTGCCTGAACGCAGGAAGGGGCCAAGGAGGATTTTGGGAGTGTACTAGTGTTTCTGGGAGTGTACTATGACTTGATGCTGTGCGACGTCAGGTCAGAGTGTAGTACGGGCCTAGACACAGTGCTGCACGAAGAGCGGAGGCGCCTGCAGGAGGAGAAGAGAGGTACAGTAAAAAAATAAATTTGGCCTGGTCTGATGTCTGCATTTAAAGGGACCGAGGTTGATCCTTGACAACCATTTTCAAATGATTAAGGGACGCAACAGCAATGGCTTTTCAATTATGAAATACTTGAGAAAACAGCATGATAGATGTAGTACCCTGTTTCCCTGAAAATAAGAGACATACCCATAAAATAAGCCGTACCAGGGTTGCGGCTTATATGCTCAATATAAGACATACCCGAAAATAAGCCATAGTGATGGGCGTGGCTATGTACCGGCAAGAGCGGTAAAGAAGACGCGGGCAGCCCTTCTCATCTGCCGCATCGTGACAGCCGCTGTAGGTGCTGTCTCACCTACAGTACCCCACCGTGACAGCTGATGTAGGTGCTGTCTCATCTGCCGCACATCTGTAGGTGACGGGAGAGTTGCGGGCAGCCCCATCAACACGGTCGGCTCCCCCTCTCATGTCCCTGTCGTTCTGTGCACAGCAAGCTGAGGGAGAAAGTGAAAGTAAAAGTCTCCTCAGCATCAGTGTGCAGATTGGACCCAGTTCTCACTAGATCCCTGATAAATAAGCCATGACATCCCCTGAAAATAAGCCATAGTGTGTTTTTTTGAGGAAAAATAAATATAAGACAGTGTCTTATTTTCGGGGAAACACTGTATCTGTTTTCCAAGACCCATGTGGCCTGTGGGTTTATATCCTCCACGAATATAGACTTTTAACCCCATCCTGACACAGCCATTTTTCATTCTTGTGTTTTTTTTTCAACCTGACTTCCAAATGCCATATTATTATTTATTCACATAGTCGTATGAGGGCTTGCTTTTTGCGGGACATGCTGTATTTTCTAATAGCTTCATTTAATATCCCATACAATGTAGTGGAAAGCTGGAAAAATGAGATAGAATTGTAAAAAAAAATGAGATAGAATTGTAAAAAAAAAAAGGATGTCATTGTTTTACAGATTAAATTTTTATGGCATTCACTGTGCTGTTAAATGTGCGGTTAAATGACACATTACATTTAATCTGCAGTTCAATAGGATTACAGTGATACCAAATTTGTATAGTTCATGTTATGTTTTATAAGTCTAAAAAAGAAGACACACCTAGATTTTAGATAGAGGAAAAAAAAACAAAAACAAAAATCAGACCTCTAATCTTCCTCAGAACTCAATTCAGACACCCACCTTTATTACACCTCAGATCAGACCCCAAAATCAGACCCTCAATCTTCATCAGACCTCAGATCAGACCTCTCAATCTATATCAGACCCGTAATCAGACCCCCAAACTTTTAGACCCCCCAATCAGACCCCTAGTCTTTACTAGACCTCAGATCAGACACCCCAATCTTTATCACACCTCAGATCTGACCCCCCCTTCCCCAGTAGGGTCCCATTCAAAGAGGCAACCTTGTCGTGGTGAGTGGGCCTATGCTTTTTGATCAAATGGTATACCAATGCCTCATGTACAGCATGCAACATAGGGGTAGGCATACTATATATTGCGCTGAGAAGCAATGTTAATTATGCTGAGAAGCAGTTATTAGATTAAAGCAAAGTATTGAGGATGTGCAATCCAGTTTCATTCTTATATTTTACAAGTCTTAATATGTAAAGTGTAGTCATTTAATCCTTAACCAGTGGGTTACCTTTGTTACAGTAGTACAATCCTCTGTAGTAGTACTCACTATCAAACTACCGTAGCAGGCCAGCCCGCAGCGTAACGTCACTCACTCCCTCATGCGCCTGCTCCACCTGCTTCATTAATAAAGTGGGAGGATAAGGCGTGTTAGGGAGCGAGTGACGTTATGCTGCCGGCCGGCCTGCTACGGTAGTTTCCACAGATCCCCCATAACAGTGCATCATCCACAGATGCCCCCATAACAGTGCGTCATCTACAGATCTCCTCCATAACAGTGTCATCCACAGATCCCCCATAATAGTGTCATCCACAGGCCACCATTAGTTCAAAACCCACCAAGAGCACACCTTTTGGTTCAAAATATATTTTTTCTTATTTTCCTCCTCAAAAACCTAGGTGCGTCTTATCATCAGGTGTGTCTTATAAAGCGAAAATTACGGTACCCATTTTTTGTGTACACCTGCACTGCATCCGTGACAGGGAAATTAATATAGTTAATCCGTCTGTTAGTTCGGTGGGTGACATATACCCATTTTTTGTGTGAGGTACACCTGCAGTGCATCCATGACAGGGAAATTAATATAGTTAATCTGTCTATTAGTTCAGTGGGTGACCTCAAAGAATGAGGAGAGCGTCAAATAAGGGACGTAGCCCTGGTTGTGGTGCTACTGGTGTTGGTGGAGCTCCTGTTGCAGGGAGAGGACGTGGTCGATCTGTGCCAGCTACACGCCCAAATGAAACACCTTCCTCAGGTGCACATAGGCAACAGAATATTCAGTGTTATTTTGTAGGCCTGAATACCGGTGTACGAATGGTGAGGCCAGAACAAGTAGAGGTGGTAGTAGATTGGGTGGCTGACAGTGCCTCCAGTTCCTTCACATTGTCTCCCCCCCTGTCCCCTGCTGAAAGTGCAGAGTTGGCACCTGCAGCCCATTGGCATCTGTCTTTCACCTTACCCCCTTGCAAATCAGCCAAGCAGTTTGAGCCCCAAGTCATGCAGCAGTTTCTTATGCTTTTTGATGACTCTGCTGGCAGGGTTTTCGTGGGCCATTCACCTAGCCCTGCCCCAGAAGTGGAAGAGATTGAGTGCACTGATGCCCAACCACTTATGTTTCAGGATGCGGACATGGAAGGACCACTGCAGCATCTCTGATGATGACGAAACACAGGTGCCAACTGCTGAGGCTTTCTGCAGTGTGCAGACCGGCAAGGAGGGCAGGGGTGAAGTGTGGGTGGAAGATGATGTGGAGGATGATGAGGTCCTAGATCCTACATGGAATCGAGGTCATGCGAGTGACGTGTGCAGTTCGGAGGAAGAGGTGGTGGTCACACAGCACCAGCCGCACAGCAAAAAAGGGAGCAGGGTGCAAAAGCAGAGTGGCTGTCCCCTAGCTAGTACGCCTGCTACTGCCTACTGCACCCAGGGACTGGGCACACCAAGGCCAGCTCCAAGTAGTTCCCTGGCATGGCAGTTCTTCAGACATTGTGCTTTCGACAAGACGCGAGTGGTTTGCATGCTGTGCAATCGGAGCCTGAAGCAAGGCATAAATGTTCTAAACCTGAGCACCACCTGCATGACCAGGCATCTAAATATAAAGCACGAGCTGCAGTGGAGTAGACAACTCAAAAACCAAGAAAGATCTCAGGCTCCTCCTGCTCCCTCTTCTGCTGCGGTCTCGGCCTCTTCCTCCCCCTCTGGAGTGACAGTGGCACTTGCCGCCCCACAAACAGAAGATGTGGCAGCAACACCACCACCTCCACCACCGTCACCAAGCATCTCCACACTGTCCCATGGAAGCGTTCAGCTGTCCATCCCCCAAACACTGGAGAGAAAGAGGAAGTACCCTCCTACCCACCAGCGATCCCTGGCCCTGAATGCCTGCATTTCAAAATTCCTGGCCCTTTTAAAAACCTTATGGCGGTGGCTATCCCACAGTATGTGGTTCCCAGGCACCATTACTTTTCCAGGAAAGCCATCCCTGCCCTGCACAACCAAGTGGCGGACAAAATCAGGTGTGCACTGCTCAATGCCATCTGTGGCAAGGTCCAAATAATCACCGATACGTGGACCAGTTTGCACAGGCAGGGACGTTATATCTACCTAACAGCACACTGGGTAAATGCAGTGGCGGCTGGGCCTGAAGCGGATAGAAGTTTGGCGCATGTCCTTCTGCCACGGAGGATTGCAGGATGTTTCTCATTGCCTCCTGTTGCCTCCTACTCCGCTTCCTCCTCTACTGCCTCTTCATCCGGTCCACGTAACACCTGCACCACCAACTTCAGCACAGCCAGGGGGAAACGACAGCAGGCTATTTTGAAACTTCTGTTTTGGGGAAAAAAAACCAACACCGCGCAGGAGCTGTGGACAGGCATGGAACAACAGACTGATGAGTGGTTGGTGCCACTGAGCCTCAAGCCCGGCCTGGTGGTGTGCGATAATGGCGAAATCTCGTAGAAGCTCTGGGCCTAGCCGGCTTGATGTGCTGAATTTGGTGGTGCAGAGGTTCCTGAAAAATTACCCCGATATGTCAGAGCTGCTGCAGTAAGTGTGGGCCATCTGTGCGCATTTTTCGGTGTTCTCACCCTGCTGCTGCTTGCCTGTCTGCGCTGCAGTGTAACTTCGGCCTTCCCGCTCGCCACCTCATATGCGACGTACCCACAAGGTGGAACTCCATCTTGCACATGCTGGAGAGACTGTGTGAGCAGCAGCAAGCGATAATTGAGTTTCAGCTGCAGCACACACGGGTGAGTTGCTCTGGGGAGCAGCACCACTTCACCACCCACGAGTGGGCCTCCATGCGGGACGTGTGTGCTGCGTTGCGCTGTTTCGAGTACTCCACCAACATGGCCAGTGCCGATGACGCTGTCCTGAGCGTTGCCATCCCACTTCTATATCTCCTTGAAAAAACGCTTCGGGCGATGATGGAAGAGGATGTGACACAGGAGGAAGAGGAGGATGAAGAGGGATAATTTCCACTGTTAGCACCACCAGCACCTCAGAAGGGAGGGTTAGCATAGTCGAAATGTGCAAAAGCTTTGTCAGCACACCACAGCAACCAGCACCAGCACCTGATACAGGAGGGAGCATTTCAGCAACATGTTGGAACAGTACGTGTGCACACGCCTACACGTACTGACTGATGGGTCTGCCCCATTCAACTTCTGGGTCTCCAAATTGGGCACATGGCCTCAGCTTGCCCTTTACCTTGGAGGTGCTGGCCTGCCCTGCGGCCAGTGTATTGTCCAAACGTGTGTTTAGCATGGCGGGGGGGGTGATCACAGACAAGCGCAGCCGCCTGTCCACAGCCAACGTGGACAAGCTCACGTTCATTAAAGGGGTTGTCCGGGTTCAGAGCTGACCCCGGACATACCCTTATTTTCACCCAGACAGCCCCCCTGAGGCTAGCATCGGAGCATCTCATGCTCCAATGCACTTCCGTGCCCTGCGCTAAATCGCGCAGGGCATGGGCTTTTTTGTTTTCAATAACACACTGCCGGGCGGTAACTTCCGCCCGGCAGTGTGTTCGGTGACGTCACCGGCTCTGAGGGGCGGGCTTTAGCTCTGCCCTAGCCATTTTACTGGCTAGGGCAGAGCTAACTCCCGCCCATCAGTGCCGGTGACGTCACCGGGGTTCCTGTCAGCCCCATGGAGTACCCCGGTACATCACTGGAACTCCTAAAAAGGCCTTTGCCCTGTGCAATTTAGCGCAGGGCAAAGGAGAGCATCGGAGCATGAACTGCTCCGATGCTCATGTCAGGGGGGCTGTCGGGGTGAAAATGGAAGGATGTCCGGGTTCAGCTCTGAACCCGGACAACCCCTTTAAGATGAACCAGGCATGGATCCCACAGGACTTGTCCGTACCTTGTGCTGAATAGACAAGTGTACCGGCCGCACCCAGCCATTGTTATACTCCAGCGCACTTTCTCTTTGCGTTTTGTTTTCCATTTTCCAATGTTTTGGGGCCTTCCCAAATTTAGAAAAAATAAATAAATAATAAAAATCTGCATTTTTCTATCACTTCCTAAAACACATCATACTTACTCCTCTGTGTTTTGGGCTTAGCAACTATATCTCTCTTAAGTTTTCTCTGTTAAGGCTGGGGGGATGAGATCAGCCCACACTCAGCCATCAGCCACTCTTTCCTGTCTCTTATATCTGAAGTATTCATCCAACTTTCCTGAGACACATACTTCAGTAAAAGGAGAAAAACAGACTAGAAGGGGGATGGGGCCATGAAATACAACTATCTGTGTGCATCTATATCCCTTAACAGTCAAGACACACCAGATAGGTAGGGCATTCCTCAAGGACATATTTCTTCTCTAACCTTATTATACTTTATGCATAATATCTTCTCACAGACTAGAAGTCAGAACTATTTCAATAGAGATATTTTCCTAACACCTTCATCTTCATATTCTTATTGCTAGCCATAGATCTATTGGCACATACTAGGTACAATACTTATTTATTATTAACCGACACAGTCCCTTATATCACACTTACCATCCTTTACTGCAGGGGCGTAACTACCATAGCGGTAGACCATGTGACTGGTATGGGGCCCAGGGCAAGAGGGGGCCCAGTTCTACTGGAGGTGAAAACTTGGTCAGGACTCTACCCTCTGCAGGCATCCTCAAACTGCGGCCCTCCAGCTGTTGCAAAACTACAACTCCCAGCATGCCCGAACAGTCTACAGGTATCAGCCTACAGCAGGGCATTGTAGGAGTTGTAGTTTTACAACAGCTGGAGGGCCGCAGTTTGAGGATGCCTGCTCTAAAGGAACAACTTTTAGTAAATTAGGCAATGGAAAAATGGCCCAAGGATCATTGAAAGGGGTTTAGGTGGAAAACCTTCTGTGGGGATGTGAGGGGGGCCTGGTTTGATCCTTGCTATGGGGCACAATCTGCAAGCTTTTACTACTCAAAGTCTTACAGATCTTCATTTGCTCAGTTCTACAATTTCGAAAAAGAATGTTACTACATTCTACCAAGCCTACTACAGTCCCACTCATAGCTCGTAGCAGATTTTCACAATGCAACCTTTAATAATCTGCCTGCAGATTATTAGATTCCTGCGAATGCCCGGGTTCCCATTCGGAGTGGCAGGTCCAAACTACCCTCTCTCTATGTAACACTAGCCACAATAAGCATATTCATAATTAAAATCCCACTTCTGACACTATGTGTTTTCTGCGCTGTGCTGTTGTTTCATACTAGACTGAGCAGGACATACACCAAGCTGGTTCTCCCACCTTGCTATGTGGACATTACTACTAGAGATGAGTGAATTTTTCAAAAATTTGATTTGCCGATTCGCCGAATTTTTTGGGAAAAATTTGGTTCGATCCAAATTAATTTGTGGCGAATCGCGTTAAAAATGGCTGGGGAGAGCCTTTATAGTGGTGTAGAACACTGTGCCTTGCAGTAACTCTTAGAATCACTGCAAACTTCACTTATTTGGGCAGTCACAGGGCAAAAACTGACCAAATAACTCAAGTATATACTCAGTCTTAGAGGTCGATGTTAGCGCCAGGTATAAAGAACCGTGCAGAAGCCCAAGATCCTACTGTAGCGTAAAGAGCGCACTCCTTTTACACCGTCGTCAGCTGATTCCATATAGATGTCTACAGAGAGTGTCAGCAGTAAGTTTGTGTTGACTTCACTGATAATTTTGCCCTTCCTCTGATCTGCCAGAACAATAACCCCCAAAAAACGGATCCTGCCTGTGGAGCATCTGCCTTCACTCGGTCAGCATTTGGTCAGTAATCCTTTATTATTGCTAATGCCAAAAAAAAAACAGGAGTGGATCTAAAACAGAGATGACACGTAAACTGAATATTTGCAAGTCTTCTGTGTTTTGTACCTTCTCCTGCTTTTGGCTACAAAATCATAAGCCGATTCTAATGGGACTATACACGTCTTACAGCTGTTACACAGAGAGGATCCATTGTGCGTCTCATTTTTCCTTCCTTCTGACAGATCAGAAGAAGGGTCAAATAAATGATGATGTCAGCTAAGCCAAAAAGGCTAAATAGTGGCCCAGTCATGAAGTGGGGAGGGTGGGAACAGCATTAAAAGTCCACAGAGTGGCCCTATGACAAAGTGGTGAGATAAAAGCAGCATCAGGAGGCCACAGAGTGGCACAATGACAGAATGTGGAGGTGGTGCCAGCAGCAGGAGGCCACAGAGTGGCACAATGACAGAGTGTGGAGGTGTCAGCAGCATGAGGAGGCCACAGAGTGGCATGACGACGAGAGATTGTGGAGGAGGCAGCAGCATGAGGAGGCCACAGAGTGGCACGACGACGAGAGATTGTGGAGGTGTCAGCAGCATGAGGAGGCCACAGAGTGGCACGACGACAATGTGTGGAGGTGTCAGCAGCATGAGGAGGCCACAGAGTGGCACGACGACAAAGTGTGGAGGTGTCAGCAGCATGAGGAGGCCACAGAGTGGCAGGATGACAAAGTGTGGAGGTGTCAGCAGCATGAGGAGGCCACAGAGTGATGATCTACTAGTTGAAGAAATAGCTAAAATGACAATGAAAGGAGAAGTTATCATTATGGGAGATTTCAATCTTCCAGATATAAACTGGAAAACCAAAATAGCAAGTTCTACCAGGAGTACAGATATTCTAAATTCCCTACTGGGGTTATCTCTACAACAAGTGGTTGAGGAGCCAACCCGGAGGGAGGCCATTTTGGATTTGGTATTCACAAACGGGGATTCGGTATATGATGTCATTGTAGGCGAAACCTTGGGATCTAGTGATCACCAGTCAGTGTGGTTTAATATAAGAACTGTGAAAGAGTCCCACCACACAAAAACAAAAGTTTTAGATTTTAGAAAAACAGACTTTTCAAAAATGAAATTAGTCATAAATGAGTCCTTATCAGACTGGAACGGATTACATGGAGTCCAGGAGAAATGGGACTACTTAAAAGGTGCATTATTGAAGGCAACAGAAAATTGCATTAGACTTGTCAGTAAAAGCAAAAAAAGGAGGAGACCAATGTGGTACTCAGCAGAAGTGGCCCAAATCATTAAAAATAAAAAGCTAGCATTTTGTAATTATAAAAAAACCCAGAGCAATGAAGATAAGGAAATCTACAAGATTAGGCAGAGAGAGGCCAAGCAAGTTATAAGAACTTCTAAAGCGCAGGCAGAAGAAAAACTAGCTCAGTCTATGAAAAAAGGGGATAAGACATTCTTCAGATATATAAATGAAAAAAGGAAATTAAAACAAGGAATAACTAAATTAAAAACAAAGGACGGAAGGTATGTAGAAGAGAATAAAGGGCTAGCCGACTGCCTTAATGAATACTTCTGTTCAGTTTTACAAAAGAAAAAGGAGAAGGACCTCCACTAGAAAGAATGACTATTAAATCGTTTGATGCATGTATCTTTACAGAGGAAGATGTTCTAAGTTTGCTGTCTAAGGTGAAGACAGATAAGTCACAGGGGCCTGATGAGATACACCCAAAATTATTAAAAGAGCTTAGTGGTGAGCTGGCAAAACCGTTAACAGATTTATTTAACCAATCATTAGTAACAGGAGTCGTCCCGGAAGATTGGAAATTGGCAAATGTCGTGCCCATTCACAAGAAAGGTAGTAGGGAGGAATCGAGCAACTATAGACCAGTGAGTCTGACATCAATAGTAGGCAAATTAATGGAAACCCTATTAAAGGATAGGATTGTGGAACATCTAAAATCCCATGGACTGCAAGATGAAAAACAACATGGGTTTACTTCAGGGAGATCATGTCAAACAAATCTTATAGATTTTTTTGACTGGGTGAATAAAATAATAGACGGTGGAGGTGCAGTAGACATTGCATATCTAGATTTTAGTAAGGCTTTTGACACTGTCCCACATAGAAGACTTATCAATAAACTGCAGTCATTGAGCATGGACTCCCATATTGTTGAGTGGATTAGGCAGTGGCTGAGTGACAGACAACAGAGGGTTGTAGTCAATGGAGAACATTCAAAACAAGGTAATGTTACCAGTGGGGGTTCCACAGGGATCTGTACTGGGACCGATTTTGCTTAATATCTTCATAAGTGATATTGCAAAAGGCCTCGCTGGTAAGGTTTGTCTTTTTGCTGATGACACAAAGATATGTAATAGGGTTGATGTTACTGGAGGGAAACGCCAAATGGAAAAGGATTTAGGAAAACTAGAAGAATGGTCAGAACTCTGGAAACTGAAATTTAATGTGGATAAGTGCAAGATAATGCACCTGGGGCGTAAAAACCCAAGGGCAGAATATAGAATATTTGACACAGTCCTGACCTCAGTATCTGAGGAAAGGGATTTAGGAGTAATTATTTCAGAAGACTTAAAGGTGGGAAGACAATGTAATAGAGCAGCACGAAATGCCAGCAGAATGCTTGGATGTATAGGGAGAGGTATAAGCAGTAGAAAGAGTGAAGTGCTTATGCCGCTGTACAGAACACTGGTGAGACCTCACTTGGAGTATTGTGCGCAGTACTGGAGGCCATATCTCAAGAAGGATATAGATACTCTAGAGAGAGTTCAGAGAAGAGCTACTAAACTAGTACATGGATTGCAGGATAAAACTTACCAGGAAAGGTTAAAGGACCTTAATATGTATAGCTTGGAAGAAAGAAGAGACAGAGGGGATATGATAGAAACTTTTAAATACATAAAGGGAATCAACTCGGTAAAGGAAGAGAGCATATTTAAAAGAAGAAAAACTACCACAAGAGGACACAGTTTTAAATTAGAGGGGCAAAGGTTTAAAAGTAATATAAGGAAGTATTACTTTACTGAGAGAGTAGTGGATGCATGGAATAGCCTTCCTGCAGAAGTGGTAGCTGCAAATACAGTGAAGGGGTTTAAGCATGCATGGGATAGGCATAAGGCCATCCTTCATATAAGATAGGGCCGGGGGCTATCCATAGTATTCAGTATATTGGGCAGACTAGATGGGCCAAATGGTTCTTATCTGCCGACACATTCTATGTTTCTATGTTTCTATAACAGAAGTCATTACCACAGTGCTTCTCTGCAAACTGACAGCTCCAGACACCAGCAGCCCTCCTTGCTGGAGCTGTAGGACCTGCCATGATGTCACCTGCAGGAGGTGGAGCTCAGCAGAGAAGAGGGGGATGAAGGACCTGGGATGACCTCATCATTATGTGACCAGAACAGGAGGCGGAGCTAAGTAGTGCAGTAAAGTAATGAAGAAGACCAGTGATGCATGGGAAGAAGTGAAGGATTCAATGTAAGTGCCAGGGAAGTGCTGGGAGTTGTAGTCCTCTCCTCTTATACCTCCTGTTATATAATATCACAGTACATTACAAGATGAGGTATGAGGAGAGAACAACTCCCAGCATGTCCAGCTTGTTATGTAATATCAGAATACATTACAAGGAGGTATAACAGGAGAGGACTACAAATAGCATGTCCAGGCCATTATTATGTAATATCAGGGTACATTACAACACGCTGGGAAGAAGTGAAGGATTTAATGTAAGTGCCAGGGAAGTGCTGGGAGTTGTAGTCCTCTCCTCTTATACCTCCTCTTATAATGTACTCTTATATTATATAATAACGGCTTGGATATGCTGGGCGTTGTAGTCCCATCCTCTTATACGTTCCCTGTAATGTGTGCTGATATTAAATAATAATGGCTTAGACATGCTCTGAATTATAGTCCTCTCCTGTTATACCTCCTGCGGTAATGTGCTCTGCATTAAGGACGGGACAATGGATGGGGGGGGGGGGTAGTCATCCGCCTAGGGTGCCACTTAGCTGCCCATAAAGGGGGGCGCACTCATGGTCGTCCAACCTCACAAGCCTCAGGCCGCTAGGCCTCAAGCCTGTGAGGCACTAGAACAGCGCAAGAAGCCTCAATAACATCAACGCAACTTCCTGCGCTGGGTCTCGCATGATGACGTTTTCACATGAGACCCGAAGCAGGAGTGGTGATGTCATTGGGACGGCATGCATCAGGACGCAGCAACACAAGCCACAGAGAAAAAAGTGGTATGCTGGGGGCACCAGGGAAGCAGGGAAAGAGATCATTATATACAGTCGTGGCCAAAAGTTTTGAGAATTACATAAATATTGAAAATTGGAAAAGTTGCTGCTTAAGTTTTTATAATAGCAATTTGCATATACTCCAGAATGTTATGAGAGTGATCAGATGAATTGCATAGTCCTTTTTTGCCATGAAAATTAACTTAATCCCAAAAAAAACTTTCCACTGCATTTCATTGCTGTCATTAAAGGACCTGCTGAGATCATTTCAGTAATCGTCTTGTTAACTCAGGTGAGAATGTTTACGAGCACAAGGCTGGAGATCATTATGTCAGGCTGATTGGGTTAAAATGGCAGACTTGACATGTTAAAAGGAGGGTGATGCTTGAAATCATTGTTCTTCCATTGTTAACCATGGTGACCTGCAAAGAAACGCGTGCAGCCATCATTGCGTTGCATAAAAATGGCTTCACAGGCAAGGATATTGTGGCTACTAAAATTGCACCTCAATCAACAATTTCTAGGATCATCAAGAACTTCAAGGAAAGAGGTTCAATTCTTGTTAAGAAGGCTTCAACGCGTCCAAGAAAGTCCAGCAAGCGCCAGGATCGTCTCCTAAAGAGGATTCAGCTGCGGAATCGGAGTGCCACCAGTGCAGAGCTTGCTCAGGAATGGCAGCAGGCAGGTGTGAGCGCATCTGCACGCACAGTGAGGCGAAGACTTTTGGAAGATGGCCTGGTGTCAAGAAGGGCAGCAAAGAAGCCACTTCTCTCCAAAAAAACCCATCAGGGACAGATTGATCTTCTGCAGAAAGTATGGTGAATGGACTGCTGAGGACTGGGGCAAAGTCATATTCTCCGATGAAGCCTCTTTCCGATTGTTTGGGGCATCTGGAAAAAGGCTTGTCCGGAGAAGAAAAGGTGAGCGCTACCATCAGTCCTGTGTCATGCCAACAGTAAAGCATCCTGAGACCATTCATGTGTGGGGTTGCTTCTCATCCAAGGGAGTGGGCTCACTCACAATTTTGTCCAAAAACACAGCCATGAATAAAGAATGGTACCAAAACACCCTCCAACAGCAACTTCTTCCAACCATCCAACAACAGTTTCGTGAAGAACAATGCATTTTCCAGCACGATGGAGCACCGTGCCATAAGGCAAAAGTGATAACTAAGTGGCTTGGGGACCAAAACGTTGACATTTTGGGTCCATGGCCTGGAAACTCCCCAGATCTTAATCCCATTGAGAACTTGTCGTGAATCCTCAAGAGGCGGGTGGACAAACAAAAACCCACAAATTCTGACAAACTTCAAGAAGTGATTATGAAAGAATGGGTTGCTATCAGTCAGGAATTGGCCCAGAAGTTGATTGAGAGCAAGCCCAGTCGAATTGCAGAGGTCCTGAAAAAGAAGGGCCAACACTGCAAATACTGACTCTTTGCATAAATGTCATGTAATTGTCGATAAAAGCTTTTTAAACGTATGAAGTGTGTGTAATTATACAAACCGTATTCCAAAAAAGTTGGGACACTATACAAATCGTGAATAAAAACTGAATGCAATGATGTGGAGGTGCCAAGTTCTAATATTTTATTTAGAATAGAACATAAATCACGGAACAAAAGTTTAAACTGAGAAAATGTACTATTTTAAGGGAAAAATATGTTGAATCAGAATTTCATGGTGTCAACAAATCCCCAAAAAGTTTGGACAAGGCCATTTTCACCACTGTGTGGCATCTCCCCTTCTTCTTACAACACACAACAGACGTCTGGGGACCGAGGAGACCAGTTTCTCAAGTTTAGAAATAGGAATGCTCTCCCATTCTTGTCTAATACAGGCCTCTAACTGTTCAATCGTCTTGGGCCTTCTTTGTTGCACCTTCCTCTTTATGATGCGCCAAATGTTCTCTATAGGTGAAAGATCTGGACTGCAGATTGGCCATTTCAGTACCCGGATCCTTCTCCTACGCAGCCATGATGTTGTGATTGATGCAGAATGTGGTCTGGCATTATCTTGTTGAAAAATGCAGGGTCTTCCCTGAAAGAGATGACGTCTGGATGGGAGCATATGTTGTTCTAGAACCTGAATATATTTTTCTGCATTGATGGTGCTTTTCCAGACATGCAAGCTGCTCATGCCACACGCACTCATGAAACCCCATACCATCAGAGATGCAGGCTTCTGAACTGAGCGTTGATAACAACTTGGGTTGTCCTTGTCCTCTTTGGTCCGGATGACATGGCGTCCCAGATTTCCAAAAAGAACTTCGAATCGTGACTCGTCTGACCACAGAACAGTCTTCCATTTTGCCACACTCCATTTTAAATGATCCCTGGCCCAGTGAAAACGCCTGAGCTTGTGGATCTTGCTTAGAAATGTCTTCTTCTTTGCACTGTAGAGTTTCAGCTGGCAACGGCGGATGGCACGGTGGATTGTGTTCACTGACAATGGTTTCTGGAAGTATTCCTGAGCCCATTCTGTGATTTCCTTTACAGTAGCATTCCTGTTTGTGGTGCAGTGTCGTTTAAGGGCCCGGAGATCACGGGCATCCAGTATGGTTTTACGGCCTTGACCCTTACGCACAGAGATTGTTCCAGATTCTCTGAATCTTCGGATGATGTTATGTACAGTTGATGATGATAGATGCAAAGTCTTTGCAATTTTTTGCTGAGTAACACCTTTCTGATATTGCTCCACTATCTTTCTGCGCAACATTGTGGGAATTGGTGATCCTCTACCCATCTTGGCTTCTGAGAGACATTGCTACTCTGAGAAGTTCTTTTTATACCCAATCATGTTGCCAATTGACCTAATTAGTGTTAATTGGTCTTCCAGCTCTTCGTTATGCTCAAATTTACTTTTTCCAGCCTCTTATTGCTACTTGTCCCAACTTTTTTGGGATTTGTTGACACTGTGAAAATTGGAATAAACGTATTTTTCCTTTAAAATGATACATTTACTCGGATTAAACGTTTGATCTGTCATCTACGTTCTATTACAAATAAAATATTAACATTTGCCATCTCCACATCATTGCATTCAGTTTTTATTCACAATTTGTTTAGTGTCCCAACTTTTTTGGAATCCGGTTTGTATTTCACTACATCACAGAAACAACTGAAACAAAGATCTAAAAGCAGTTTAGCAGCAAACTTTGTGAAAACTAATATTTTTGTCATTCTCAAAACTCAAAACTTTTGGCCACGACTGTACAGTACAGACCAAAAGTTTGGACACACCTTCTCATTCAAACAGTTTTCTTTATTTTCATGACTATGAAGGCATCAAAACTATGAATTAACACATGTGGAATTATATACATAACAAACAAGTGTGAAACAACTGAAAATATGTCATATTCTAGGTTCTTCAAAGTAGCCACCTTTTGCTTTGATTACCTGGAAATTAGAAGGTTTTAGGTCTAGGGATTACATTTGAAAAACACTTCTAAATAGATGCTTTGAGAAATCCATGTCTTACATAAACAGATTTGTGTGAACTCAAGTGTCCTCCACTTCTTTAGTGCATGTTGACTTGTAGTCAAAGGTTTTGTAAGAAGTCAGTCAGATGCAGGTGAGTTGGAATACTAAGCTCTTCATTTGTCGCTTAAGGGGGACATTTATTGATCTATTTATGCCATGTGGCATAAATAGGTAGCAAATTTTGTTGCATGGCATTTACAACTTTTTCAGAGTGCTAAGAAAATGTGGCGTGGCTTGGGTGGGGAAGTGGGCGTGCCAGCAGGGCCAACTCATTTATCATTTTCCACACCGGTTTATGGCATGGAAAATGGTTT
Source organism: Bufo bufo (assembly GCF_905171765.1). Taxonomy (NCBI): domain Eukaryota; kingdom Metazoa; phylum Chordata; class Amphibia; order Anura; family Bufonidae; genus Bufo; species Bufo bufo. Next base: position 348,017,127 of record NC_053394.1, read on the forward strand.
ACATCTACACCAGCAAGGGAGTGTGGCCTGCTGGATGAAGCGCCAAACTTATGTAGAGGCCTGCGCAGAAGGCCACATGGCACTTCCTTTGGCAGCGCAGAGGGATTTAAGGAGGCTCTGTCACCAGGATCAACCCTATTAAACCTACTGCCTGGTAGGTCTCATCATGCTGATTAAAATAATACCTTTCTTTTGTCTGTATGCTAAACAGCTGCACACTCTTCATATGCAAATTACCAAGTTGGAGCACCAGGGGGTGGGACTGAATCCTTTGAGCACTGCTTTGCACACTCCTCCCTCCCCTTGATTGACAGGGCTAGACATCAGCATACTGAGGACAGAGCTGTATCCTAGCATCTACATATTACATTGTCGGGGGGTAATAATTCAATTAAGAATTATTAATTATGGTCATAAAAATAATTAACCATAAAAAGCTCATCAAGCTCATCAAGAGAATGCCAAGAGTGTGCAAAGCAGTAATCAAAGCAAAAGGTGGCTACTTTGAAGAACCTAGAATATGACATATTTTCAGTTGTTTCACACTTGTTTGTTATGTATATAATTCCACATGTGTTAATTCATAGTTTTGATGCCTTCATAGTCATGAAAATAAAGAAAACTCTTTGAATGAGAACGTGTGTCCAAACTTTTGGTCTGTACTGTATATATATATATATATACTGCTCAAATAAATAAAGGGAACACAAAAATAACACATCCTAGATCTGAATTAATTAAATATTCTTCTGAAATACTTTGTTCTTTACATAGTTGAATGTGCTGATAACAAAATCACACAAAAATAAAAAAATGGAAATCAATTTTTTCAACCCATGGAGGTCTGGATTTGGAGTCACACTCAAAATTAAAGTGGAAAAACACACTACAGGCTGATCCAACTTTGATGTAATGTCCTTAAAACAAGTCAAAATGAGGCTCAGTAGTGTGTGTGGCCTCCCCGTGCCTGTATGACCTCCCTGCAACGCCTGGGCATGCCCCTGATGAGGTGGCGGACGGTCTCCTGAGGGATCTCCTCCCAGACCTGGACTAAAGCATCTGCCAACTCCTGGACAGTCTGTGGTGCAACGTGACGTTGGTGGATCGAGCAAGACATGATGTCCCAGATGTGCTCAATTGGATTCAGGTCTGGGGAACGGGCGGGCCAGTCCATAGCATCAATGCCTTTGTCTTGCAGGAACTGCTGACACACTCCAGCCACATGAGGTCTAGCATTGTCTTGCATTAGGAGGAACCCAGGGCCAACCGCACCAGCATATGGTCTCACAAGGCGTCTGAGGATCTCATCTCGGTACCTAATGGCAGTCAGGCTACCTCTGGCGAGCACATGGAGGGCAGTGCGGCCCTCCAAAGAAATGCCACCCCACACCATTACTGACCCAATGCCAAACCGGTCATGCTGGAGGATGTTGCAGGAAGCAGAACGTTCTCCACGGCGTCTCAAGACTCTGTCACGTCTGTCACATGTGCTCAGTGTGAACCTGCTTTCATCTGTGAAGAGCACAGGACGCCAGTGGCAAATTTGCCAATCTTGGTGTTCTCTGGCAAATGCCAAACGTCCTGCACGGTGTTGGGCTGTAAGCACAACCCCCACCTGTGGACGTCGGGCCCTCATATCACCCTCATGGAGTCTGTTTCTGACCGTTTGAGCAGACACATGCACATTTGTGGCCTGCTGGAGGTCATTTTGCAGGGCTCTGGCAGTGCTCCTCCTGTTCCTCCTTGCACAAAGGTGGAGGTAGCGGCCCTGCTGCTGGGTTGTTGCCCTCCTACGGCCTCCTCCACGTCTCCTGATGTACTGGCCTGTCTCCTGGTAGCGCCTCCATGCTCTGGACACTACGCTGACAGACACAGAAAACCTTCTTGTTACAGCTCGCATTGATGTGCCATCCTGGATAAGCTGCACTACCTGAGCCACTTGTGTGGGTTGTAGACTCCGTCTCATGCTACCACTAGAGTGAAAGCACCGCCAGCATTCAAAAGTGACCAAAACATCAGCCAGGAAGCATAGGAACTGAGAAGTGGTCTGTAGTCACCACCTGCAGAACCACTCCTTTATTGGGGGTGTCTTGCTAATTGCCTATAATTTCCAGCTGTTGTCTATCCAATTTGCACAACAGCATGTGAAATTGATTGTCACTCAGTGTTGCTTCCTAAGTGGACAGTTTGATTTCACAGAAGTGTGATTGACTTGGAGTTACATTGTGTTGTTTAAGTGTTCCCTTTATTTCTTTGAGCAGTGTATGTCCTACTCATTGTTTTATGCTAAGGACTAAGGCTCATTAAATGAATACATGAATATTATATATTTTGCTTCATTAATAAATACCTAATTGTATAGGTAATGATCACCAGCTGCATAGAGCTTATCTTTATCTCCCGTCATAAATTTATAAGTAGACAAGGAGGATTCTTCTCAGACTGGTACATTCATGAGAAGAATAACACTAAAGAGTAGAAACCTTTGTGCGACCTTACTTTGGCCTACTCAAGAAATACAAAATTGTAGCTATAGTCAAGCATGGCTCTTAAAGGCAATGAACATCCATCTTGACTAGAATAATTGGATATCAATGCATTACCTATGAAAAGGCACAACAACATACTGTAATGACCGACGTCACGCACAGGGAGGATAAAAGGGAAATCCCTGCCCAAGGGAGAGGGAAAGGTGGTGACCCCTAACTCACCTTGCGGCTGGCATCTGACTGCCCTGACGTCCCTAGACGGGTTCCTCACCCGTGCAGCGATCACGTGCCTAAACCCTGGCTTTCCCTAAAATGAGCCCTAGATAGTGAACGGGCCGGTGGGATCGCTAGTCCGCACCACTATCACTAAGAGGGAAACCCCAGGGAGAGGACAGACAAAACAGACAAACACATACACCCAGGTGGGCGATCACAATAGACCACAAAGGTCCAACAGGGATCCGGAGGGTAGCGTTCTGGACCAACTACCAGAGAACGCAGCAACACAGCTCCAGAAGGTCAGAATAGATGTCCAGGCAGGAAGTTCTATCTCTGGCAACCAGAGAAGTGTGAGAGAGGAATATAAGGAGGTTTGGGAGTGCTGGACAAGGAACAGCTGAGGAGAAGGAGCTACGGATCCCTGAGTGAGCCAAAAGGGTTTTCAAAGCAAACCCAGAAAGCTACCATAAGGAAAACAGCCCTATCTTAAATAGAGCGTGCAGCCAACCGCTGCGACTTCCTGACCCCGGGTATAACGGAGTCAGGCGTGGTTCTCGATACCTTCGTGACAGTACCTTCCTCTCTACGAGGGGCCTCCGGACATTCAGGACCAGGTCTCTCAGGATGAGAGGCATGAAAAACCCGAACTAGCCTGTCGGCGTTTACCTCAGACGCAGGAAACCACATTCTTTCCTCGGGACCGTAACCTCTCCAATGCACCAGATATTGAAGAGAGCGGCGGACAGGACGAGAATTAACAATTTTGGATATCTGAAATTCTAGATTACCATCCACGACAACAGGAGGGGGTGGCAGCGGTGACGGTTCTAGAGGTGGAACATATTTTTTGAGTAACGACTTATGAAAAACATTATGAATTTTAAAAGTCTGAGGTAACTCCAGGCGAAAATCCACGGGGTTGATGATGGCTACAATTTTGTAAGGGCCAATAAACCTAGGACCCAGTTTCCAAGAGGGAACCTTCAATTTAATATTCCTAGTAGACCACCACACATAGTCATTCACTCCTAGGTCCGGACCTGGCGACCGTCTCTTATCAGCCATGCATTTGTATTTACCTCCCATATTTTTCAAGTTAGCTTGCACCTTCTGCCATACCGATGAAAGAGATGACGAAAACCGTTCCTCTTCGGGAACCCCAGAAGACCCCCCCCTCTTTGAAAGTACAGAATTGGGGATGAAAACCATATGCACCAAGAAATGGTGACTTGCCAGTGGATTCCTGACGACGATTATTTATGGCAAACTCAGCTAGCGGTAAATATGATGACCACAACTCTTGGTTTTCAGACACAAAACATCTTAGATATGTCTCAAGGTTTTGGTTGGTACGCTCAGTCTGTCCATTCGACTGAGGATGGAAAGCTAAGGAAAAGGACAAGTGTACCCCCAAACGGGAACAAAAAGCTTTCCAAAATTTAGAAATAAACTGGGTACCCCGATCCAAAACAACATCGGAGGGGACCCCGTGAAGCTTCACGATTTCACTGACGAATACCTGAGCAAGAGTCTTAGCATTAGGTAGTGCGGGTAACGCAATTAAGTGTACCATTTTGCTAAACCTGTCCACTACTACCAAAATAACTGTTTTACCCGCAGACAAAGGTAAGTCAGTGATAAAATCCATTGACAGATGTGTCCACGGTCTATTGGGAATGATGAGTGGTAATAGAGATCCTGCAGGACGGGTATGTGAAACTTTTGCGCGCGCACAGGTAGAACAAGAAGACACAAAATCCAATACATCCTGCCGCAACCTTGGCCACCAAAAACGACGAGACAATAGCTCCAAGGTTGCTTTACTACCCGGGTGCCCAGCAAGTGCCGAACTATGATGTTCCTTTAATAATTCGAAACGTAGGTTCAACGGTACAAACAATTTCTCTGAGGGGCAAGAGACCGGGGCGTCCCCCTGGGCCTCTAACACCTTCCCCTCCAAAACAGAGTGTACCGCAGAAACAACCACTCCTCTTTGAAGAATGGGCACCGGATCACTCACATTACCCCCTCCAGGGAAACAACGAGATAGTGCATCAGCCTTGGTGTTCTTTGCCCCAGGACGATAGGTAATCACAAAGTTAAACCTGGTAAAAAATAGCGACCACCTAGCCTGTCTAGGGGTGAGACGCTTGGCTGATTCGAGGTACAGAAGATTTTTGTGGTCCGTAATCACAGTGACGGGGTGGACTGCCCCCTCTAAGAAGTGACGCCACTCCTCAAACGCAAGTTTAATAGCTAATAGTTCCCTATTGCCAATATCGTAGTTCTCTTCTGCTGCAGATAGTTTTTTAGAAAAGAAAGCACAAGGACGCCATTTGCCAGGAGACGGACCCTGAGACAGCACCGCCCCCACTCCCACCTCTGACGCATCGACTTCAACAATAAAAGGCTGAGAGACATCAGGTTGGACTAGTTCAGGTGCTGAGGTAAACCTCTCTTTTAGAGAGGAAAAAGCAACTTTAGCGGCGTCAGACCATTTAGAAAAATCAGTCCCCTTCCTAGTCATGTCAGTAAGCGGTTTTACAATAAGTGAATAATTTTTAATGAATTTCCTATAGAAATTCGCGAAGCCCAAGAACCGTTGTAGTGCTTTGAGGTTCTCAGGAAGATCCCAATCTAAAATTGCCTGGACCTTCCTAGGATCCATACGGAAACCTGAAGCAGATAAAAAATAACCTAGGAATTGTATCTCCTGAACGGCGAAGACACATTTTTCAATTTTAGCATATAATTCATTCGTCTGTAGGACCTGCAGTACTTGTCTGACATGCACCTCATGTGTTTTCAGATCAGACGAATAAATTAAAATATCATCTAGGTATATTACCACAAACCTGCCGATTAGATGACTAAAAATGTCATTAACGAAATGTTGAAAGACGGCAGGAGCATTGGTCAGACCGAAAGGCATAACTAGATTTTCATAATGCCCCTCAGGGGTGTTAAACGCTGTCTTCCACTCATCCCCCTCCTTAATACGAATCAGATTGTAGGCCCCCCTAAGATCAAGTTTGGAGAACCACCTAGCACCCGCAATCTGGTTAAACAGGTCAGGAATGAGAGGAAGAGGGTATGGGTCTCGGATGGTTATCCGATTTAATTCGCGAAAATCTAGGCAAGGACGCAGGCCCCTATCTTTCTTTTTAACGAAGAAAAACCCTGCAGCCACGGGTGAAGAAGAGGGTCTGATGTGTCCCTTAGCCAAGCTCTCGGAGATATAATCTTTCATGGCTTGTCTCTCTGGACCCGAAAGATTATATAACCTGGTCTTGGGTAATTTTGCGCCGGGAATAAGGTTAACCGGGCAATCATAAGGACGATGAGGTGGTAACTTCTGACAACCCTTTTCAGAAAAAACATCCTCAAAATCCGAAATAAATGTAGGTAGGGTAGTTATGGAGGCGACTAAGCAATTGCTATTTAAGCAATTTTCTCTGCAATGCTCACTCCACTCCAATATCTCCCTGGCCTGCCAATCCACTACTGGATTGTGCGCTACCAACCAGGGAAGACCCAGCACTACCGGCGTGGGAAGCCCCTCCAGAACATAACCTGAAAGCATCTCGTTATGGTGGTCCCCTACCCGAAGGTGTAAATTATGAACAATGTGGGTGAGGTTTCTCTGAGACAGGGGAGCAGAATCAATAGCGAATATGGGAATGGGTCTCTGTAACGTACAGAGAGACAAACCCATAGTGCGGGCAAAATGGGCATCTATCAAATTTACCCCTGCTCCACTGTCTAGAAAGAAAGAAATAGTCTCCGTCTTATCACCAAAAATAATAACCGCTGGCAACACAAATTGCGATGTACGTATGGAGGAAACGTATACCCCCCGGCTGACATCCTCCACACAGCCTGGGGTTAGTAGTTTTTCCGACGGTTTTTTGTTTCTGAGGAAAGAAGGACAGACATTAATGAAATGACCCCTCTCCCCACAAAAAAAACAAACCCCATGCCTACGGCGAGCCTCAGGAGGACGGACCTGACGAGTAGTTCCTCCTAGCTGCATAGGCTCGTCTAAGTCCGTACAGACTAACTGCTGCTTGGGAGGGGTTACCAATTGCTCCGATTTTTTCAACCTGTCCCTAAGGCGTCTCTCTATACGGATAGAAAGGGACATAACCGCATCAAGGGAAAAGGGGGTCTCATATAATGCAAGCGCATCCTTAACCCTTTCGGATAACCCAGAGCAGAACTGACTCCTGAGAGCCGGGTCGTTCCATTGGGTATCCGTAGCCCACCTACGGAATTCAGAGCAATACTCCTCTACCGGCCGCTCTCCTTGTAAGAGTCTCCGTAATCTTGATTCAGCCAGTGCGACTCGGTCAGGGTCGTCATATATGAGATCCAAAGCCCCGAAAAACTCATCCACTGACCGGAGAGCCTGGGAATCAGTAGATAAAGAGAACGCCCAGGACTGCGGGTCCCCCTGCAGCAGGGAAATAACAACCCCCACCCGCTGATCTTCATTACCAGAGGAGTAAGGGCGCAGTTTAAAATGTAACTTACAGGCCTCACGGAATGTCAAAAACTTGTCCCTTCCCCCAGAAAATCTGTCAGGGAGAGGGACCTTGTGTTCCGCAACAACCTGGTTACCAGTAGCAACCGCTGGGCTTGCGGTCAGTTGTAATCGCTGCTGTTGCTGGAGGACCGACGCCTTCAATCCTGCCACCTCAAAAGACAGGGCATGAAATTGTTTGGACAGAGCAGCAATTTGATCCATACTGGATTCTAAGTAAGTAAAAAAAAAAATTTACCTACACAAAATAAGGGCCAGAGATAATGTAATGACCGACGTCACGCACAGGGAGGATAAAAGTGAAAGCCCTGCCCAAGGGAGAGGGAAAGGTGGTGACCCCTAACTCACCTTGCGGCTGGCACCTGACTGCCCTGACGTCCCTAGACGGGTTCCTCACCCGTGCGGCGATCACGTGCCTAAACCCTGGCTTTCCCTAAAATGAGCCCTAGATAGTGAATGGGCCGGTGGGATCGCTAGTCCGCACCACTATCACTAAGAGGGAAACCCCAGGGAGAGGACAGACAAAACAGACAAACACATACACCCAGGTGGGCGATCACAATAGACCACAAAGGTCCAACAGGGATCCGGAGGGTAGCGTTCTGGACCAACTACCAGAGAACGCAGCAACACAGCTCCAGAAGGTCAGAATAGATGTCCAGGCAGGAAGTTCTATCTCTGGCAACCAGAGAAGTGTGAGAGAGGAATATAAGGAGGTTTGGGAGTGCTGGACAAGGAACAGCTGAGGAGAAGGAGCTACGGATCCCTGAGTGAGCCAAAAGGGTTTTCAAAGCAAACCCAGAAAGCTACCATAAGGAAAACAGCTTTACCACACTGAGATCTGCTCAGAAAGCTAATCTACATATTAGTTCTTTATTCACAAGCACAACATATGATTATAAAGACATCAGTAAGGGCTCATTCAGTCGGCCGTATGCTGTTCGCAAAAATGCGGATCCGTTTTTTTGCGGATTAGATGTTGTCCCATTCATTTCTATGGGGCCCTTTTCTTCCATTGCACAGCTCAGCAAAAAAATTTAACATGTCCTATAGTTGTCAGTGAAAATCAGGAAATAGCCCTATTGAAGTCTATGGATCAGCAAAAAAGCGAAATGCAATCCGTTTTTTTGCAGACATGCTAAACTGTCCGCAAATAAACGGATCCGCATTTTTGCAGACAGCATACGGCCGTCTGAATGAGCCCTAATATGTGTTAGCTTATAAGCATAGAAAAAACATGTTTCTCTATGTATTCATTTTATAGCTAAGTGTGGAGTGCTCGGTTTTTGCATTTACAGATCTCAGGTTTGAATCTTGGGAGAGACTTCAAAGTCTTTTTCTTTTCAGATATCTTTTTGGGGCCCTTAGAAGACAATATCCTTATCATATAGAGAATAATATTTGTATGCCTAAAATGTTAATAAATATTGTTAGTTTCTTTATAACCATATATTGTGCCTATGAATAAACCAGTAATAGGTTTTATGTTTCTAAGCAAAAAAAAAAAAAAAAAGACACTATTCTCAGTACAGTAAGGTCTTTTTTATTGTTATTATATGATTATATATTATTTATATTTATAGTATAGCCTTTTCCTACAGGTTAAATGAGAGATAAAAAATAACAGAAAAAAATGATGGCTCTATCTCCTAGGACTTGAATTTAGGATTTCTATATACAAACCAAGCACTTATCATTATAGCATTAACACATATGGACAGATGATTTTTCAATGCTTATAAGCTAACGCCTATTACTGGTGTCTTTATAATCATATATTGTACTTGTCAATAAAATGTATATTAATATACACTCAGTGTGGTGAAGCTATAGTACATAGTGTATATAATCTGTAGATGTTAGGACACAGCTCTGCCCTCAGCATGCTGATGTCTAGTCCTGTCAATTAAGGAGAGACAGGGAGGGTTACAAAGTGGTGCTCAAAGGATTCAGCCCCGCCTCCTGGTGCTTCAACTTGCTCATTTGCATATGACGCATTGATATCTCTGCAGCTGTTTAGCATACAGACTGTCACGAACCAGCGGGTGTGAACCCACTGTGCCATGTGTCCTACCTCCTCTAAGGGCGTTTTCTAAGTGAACCCCTTGATCTTCACAGTACCCCTGATGGTGGGGACAGACCAGGGATGGGCAAACTCGGCCCTTCAGCTGTTTTAAAACTACAAATCCCATCACGCCCTACTGTAGGCTGATAGCTGTAGGCAAACTGGGAATGATGGGATTTGTAGTTTTACAACAGCTGGAGGGCCGAGTTTGCCCATCCCTGGGATAGACTTTCCCAAGGGGAACACCAGTTTGTTACCTCTTGAGGAGGATTGGCACACTACGCAACTGGTCCAGGCGGACCAGGAGGTACCTGACCAAGGTACCAGAGGTACAGGACTTGGCAGCAGGCTGAATTGTAACCAGGAGCAACATTGCAGGACCGAAGGATGAGGCAGAGGTGAAATCAAACAGGCAATAGGTCAGGGCAGGCGGCACAGGTACAGGTCAGGCAATCCAGTTCGGCAACAAGAGAGTCAAGACAAGCAGGCAGGGATCAAACAGGTAGCAGAGTCCAGGAACACAAGCAGAATTCAGTAACCTTAGCAGGACACAAGGACCTTGACACTGAGGCATCTGGGAAGGGGGCTGAGCCACTTATATATGTACAGGAGGGCTAGGATTGGTCAGCGAGTTCACATGACCTAACCCATAAAGCACAGGGAACAAGCAGCAAGCATGCTGTGGCCAGGGCTGAGAGGAAACTGTGGAGCGGATCCCAGAACAACAGTACCTACACAGAAAGAGCCCTGGACTGCAGTGGTAAATGGGAAGCACTGGCGGCAGATCACTGCTGAGTATGGTGCCCCGGACCTCGGCGGTAAGCAGGAGAACAGCAGTGCACAGCAGCCACTGTTACACAGACAAAAGAAAGGTATTGCTTTAATCAGCATGATGAGCCATACCAGGCAGTACGTTTGGTTTAATAGGGTTGATCATGCTGACAGAGCCTCTTTGAGACCAGCGTGAAAAACTCTGGTATTAATAAATGTCCCCCTAAAGTTTTTTAATCATTTATGTAAATATAATTTATGTTGGTTTCTTTGGTAACCAGATAATTAAAGCAATTTTCTAAGGAACGCCTGATATTCATTATTCACGTTGTAAGCTATTTAAAGGGATACTACCATCATTTTATCACGTATTAACAGCCTATATGTGAATATTCAATGTAATATTTTTCACAAAAAACAAATGGTTTTCTGGATATAATTTTATGAAGTCACTCCATGTATTCTATTTCCTGTCCAGGTTCCTTAACTTCCTCCTTTATTTGGACTTTTAGCATAGCAGACAGCCTTGCTTGATTTCCTCAGTCAGACCATTCACTGTGGCCAGATAAAGAAGGGATTAGTGCATCACACATAACCATAATAAGTGCAATGCTCTTCTGTGGACATGTTTATCTAGGCCTATTAAGGTTACAATAGAGCTGTCATAGGGGGACAATTCAATTTTCAATGGCATAGTACAGTATTACCAAAATTAAAAATAAAAACAGCCAGAAATGTTTTCCATGAACACTGAGTTAAAAAAAATAGCCCTTTCTGATGGAAGTGTCCCTTAAAAAATATGGTGTTGGACAACCATCTTTAAAAACCAGGTAATATTCAAATATGGCAGATTAGACACTAGACAGAGCAGGACATTCTTAGTGGCTATATAATTATATGCTAGTGTCATATAATGATAGTGAGCTAAAGGGGTATTCCCATTTTGAATATTGGGGCATATCGCTAGGATCTGCCCCCAATGTCTGATAGGTGGGGTCCCACCTCTGGGACACACACCTATACTTAGAACGGAGCCCGCAAAGTGCCAGAGGGTGCACCGTGATATTTTCGGCCACCCCACATTCGTTCCTATGGCAGTGGGAGGACCCGCACCTATCAGACATTTGGGGATATGATATCCTAGCAATATGCCCCCAATGTCCAAGATAGAAATACCCCTTTAAGGTTATAGATGTAGACTGATCCTGCTTGTAAAGAGAGAAATTTAGCTGACAGCATATCAGGAATTTAGTACAGTATATGTGCTTCACTGGCTTATACTATAGTTCTTACTAGGTACTATAGCTGAGCAGTGCCCTCTAGTGTCCAATGGAATAATTTTTACAACGTTATACAATGCATTCATCATGTTTTTTTTTCACACTTAGTTCTGTTGCGGCCTTGTGCTAAAATAATAAGATCTTCATGTTTCCCCATCATTCTGCGCTCAGTACCCCATAATGAGAAAGTGATCACAGAATGTTCGAAATCTTTGATTTATTGAAAAGGAAAAACTAAAATATTGCATTGCATAAGTATTAACCCCTTAGGGACACATGACGTACCGGTATGGCATGTTTCCCGAGTCCTTAAGGACCCATGACGTACCGGTACGTCAAGAGTTTAAAACGCGATTGCGGCGGGGGTTAATCGGAACAGGATGCCCGCTGCCAGCAGGCATCCTGTCACAATGCCGGGGGGGGGGGGTCATGTGACCCCCCTGTATCGGCGATCGCCGCAAACTGCAGGTCAATTCAGACATGGCATGAAAGGCAGCGCGATGTCTAAGGAAGGCATCGCGCTGCCTTCCGGTGAAGAGCCTGTGAGATCCAGCCCCCTGGATCTCACAGGCCGGAAGCTGTATGAGTAATACACACAGTATTACTCATACAGCCAATGCATTCCCATACAGAAGTATTGGAATGCATTGTAAAGGATTAGACCCCCAAAAGTTCAAGTCCCAAAGTGGGACAAAAAAGAAAGTGAAAAAAAAAAGTTTAAAAAATAAAGTTTTCCCCCCAAATATTTTAAGTTTCAAGTAAAAATAAACAAAAACTTCATTTTCCCCAAATAAAGTTAAAAAAAATGGTAGAAAATAGGGGGAAAAGTATACATATTAGTTATCGCCGCGTCCGTATCGACCGGTTCTATAAACATATCACATGAACTAACCCCTCAGATGAACACCGTAAAAAATAAAAACTGTGCTAAATAAACAATTTTTTTGTCACCTTACATCACAAAAAGTACAACAGCGAGCGATCAAAAAGGCGTTTGCCCACCAAAATAGTACCAATCTAACCGTCACCTCATCCCACAAAAAATGAGCCCCTACCTGAGACAATCGCCCAAAAAATAAAAAAACTATGGCTCAGAATATGGAGACACTAAAATATCATTTTTTTTTGTTTTAAAAAAGCTGTTATTGTGTAAAACTTACATAAATAAAGTTTTACATAAATAAAATATATATATTTGGTATCGCCACGTTCGTATCGACCGTCTCTATAAAAATATCACATGACCTAACCCCTCAGATGAACACCGTAAAAAATGTAAAATAAAAACTGTGCTAAATAAACAATTTTTTGTCACCTTACATCACAAAAAGTGTAATAGCAAGCGATCAAAAAGTCACACGCACCCCAAAATAGTGCCAATCAAACCGTCATCTCATCCCGCAAAAAATGAGACCCTATCTAAGATAATCGCCCAAAAACTGAAAAAACTATGGCTCTCAGATTATGGAGACACTAAAACATGATTTTTTTTTGTTTCAAAAATGATATTATTGTGTAAAACTTACATAAATAAAAAAAAGTATACATATTAGGTATCGCCGCGTCCATATCGACCGGCTCTATAAAAATATCACATGACCTAACCCCTCAGATGAACACCGTAAAAAATGTAAAATAAAAACTGTGCTAAATAAACAATTTTTTGTCACCTTACATCACAAAAATTCTAATAGCAAGCGATCAAAAAGTCACACGCACCCCAAAATAGTCCCAATAAAACCGTCATCTCATCCCGCAAAAATCATACCCTACCCAAGTTAATCGCCCAAAAACTGAAAAAACAATGGCTCTCAGACTATGGAAACACTAAAACATGATTTTTTTTGCTTCAAAAATGAAATCATTGTGTAAAACTTACATAAATAAAAAAAAAATATATACACATTAGGTATCGCCGCATCCGTGACAACCTGGTCTATAAAAAAAATCACATGATCTAACCTGTCAGATGAATGTTGTAAATAACTATAAATAAATAGGTGCCAAAACAGCTATTTCTTGTTATATTGCCTCACAAAAAGTGTAATATAGAGCAACCAAAAATCATATGTACCCTAAACTAGTACCAACAATACTGCCACCCTATCCCGTAGTTTCTAAAATGGGGCCACTTTTATGGAGTTTATACACTAGGGGTGCATCCAATGGGACATGGTGTCAAAAAAAACAGTCCAGCAAAATCTGCCTTCCAAAAACCGTATGGCATTCCTTTCCTTCTGCGCCCTGCCGTGTGCCCGTACAGCGGTTTACGACCACATATGGGGTGTTTCTGTAAACTACAGAATCAGGGCCATAAATATTGAGTTTGGTTTGGCTGTTAACCCTTGCTTTGTAACTGGAAAAAAAAATTATTAATATGGGAAATATGCCAAAAAAGTGAAATTTTGAAATTGTATCTCTATTTTCCATTAATTCTTGTGGAACACCTAAAGGGTTAACAAAGTTTGTAAATCAGTTTTGAATACCTTAAGTTTATATAATGGGGTCATTTTTGGGTGGTTTTTATTATGTAAGCCTGGCAAAGTGACTTTAGACCTGAACTGGTCCCTAAAAATTGGGTTTTTGAAAATTTCTGAAAAATTTCAAGATTTGCTTCTAAACTTCTAAGCCTTGTAACATTCCCAAAAAATAAAATATCATTCCCAAAATGATCCAAACATGAAGTAGACATATGGGGAATGTAAAGTAATAACTATTTTTGGAGTTCTTACTATGTATTATAGAAGTAGAGAAATTGAAACTTGGAAATTTGCCATTTTTTACAAAATTTTTGTAAATTTGGTATTTTTTTATAAATAAAAATGAATTTTTTTACTTCATTTTACCAGTGTCATGGAGTACACTATGTGAGGAAAAAACTGTCTCAGAATGGCTTGGATAAGTCAAAGCATTTTAAAGTTATCACTACTTAAAGTGACACTGGTCAGATTTGCAAAAAATGGCCAAGTCCTTAAGGTGAAATAGGGCTGAGTCCTTAAGGGGTTAAGACCTTACTTAGTTGAAGCCCCTTTGGCAGAGATTACAGCCTCCAGTCTGGTATGATGCCACAAGGCTTGCACACCTGGATTTAGGGATTTTCTACCATTCTTCTCTGCAGATCCTCTGTCAGGTTATATGGGGACTGTTGGTGACCAGACATTTTCAGGTCTCTTCAGAGATATTCGATTGTGTGGACTCTGGCTGGGCCACTCAAGGACATATATATAGTTGTTCCTAAGCCACTCCTGTGTTGTCTTGGCTGTGTGCTTAGAATCATTATCTTATTGGAGGGGAACCTTTGGCCCAGTCTGAGCTCCAGAGCACTCTGGATCAGGTTTCCTTTCAGAAGATCTCTGTACTTTGCTCCATTCAGCTTTCCTTCAATGACCAGACCAGTCTCCTTATCCCAGTGCTGAATAACACCACCACAGCATGATGCTGCCACCTCCATGCTTCAGTGTTGGGATGGTATTGGCTAGGTGATGAGCAGTGCCTGGTTTCCTCCAGACATGCTGCTTAGATTTGAGGCCATAAAGTTCAATCTTGGTTTCATCAGACCAGAGAATCGTGTCTCTTATAGCTCTAAAGTCCTTTGGGTGGTTTCTTGCAAACTCCAGGCAGGATTTCATGTGTGTTTTGGGGTCTGCAAATTGCAGATCCGCAAAACACGGGTACCAGCTGTGTACGTTACGCATTTTGCGGAATGCATGTGGCCAGCCTATGATAGAATTGCCTATTCTTGTCCATGATTATGGACAAGAATAGGACATGCACCCATTTCGCAAAATTGAGGAACGGATGCGAATCCTGAAATACGGTCAAGTGAATGGACCCTTACTGAGGGGAGGCTTCTTTATGGCTACTCTGCCATAAAGCTCGAAATGATGGCGTGCTGCAGTGACAGTTGACCTTCTGGAGGTTTCTCCCATCTGCACACAGGATCTTTGAACTCAGTCAGAGTGACCATTGGGTTCTTGGTCACCTCTCTTACCAAGGCTCTTCTCCCCCGATTAATTCGTTTAGTGGGATGGCTACCTGTAGGAAGAGTTTTGGTTGTTCCAAATGACTTCCATTTAAGAATTACGGAGGCCACTGTGCTCTTGGGAACTTTCAGTACAGCAGAATATTCTCCAGATCTGTGCCTCCACATAATCTTGTCTGTGAGACCTTATACAGACAGGTCTGTGTCTTTGAAAACCATGTCCAATCAACCTAATTTACTACAGATGGCCTCCAGTCAAGGTGTACAAACATCTCAAAGATGAACAAGAAATTGGAGGCCCCCAGAGCTAAATTTCAATTGTCATAGCAAAGGGTCTGAATACTTATGTCCTTGCAAAATTAAAAATTTTCCTTTTTAACCCCTAGAGGACCCGACAATTTTTAGTTTTTTACTTCCTGTCTTCCCAGAGCCATAACTTTTTTATTGTACGATTCACATGTTTTTTGCGGGACAAGTTGTACTTTCTAATGACACCAGTTCATATTGCTTATGATGTAGAGGGGAGCTAGAACAAAAATACAAATGTGATGTTCTATCAATTCTTCAGGTCAGTTCAATTAGGATACCACGTTTGTATATTTTTTGTGTTTTTATACTGAAAAAACATTTTCTTATTATTCTAATCTAGGCTCATTTTTTGCAGGGCGATCAATTTTTGGGGAGGATGAAGTGAAAAAAAAAAAGCTAATTCACCATTTTAAAGGAGATGTGCAGAAGATTCAACAGAGCACGTTGTTGGAGAGAGGAGCAGAAGCTATAGGTCAGTATGATAGGGGCATGGCCTAAATGGGTGGTGCCATTGAAACATGGATTTTGGTTCTGTGGTGTTTTCTACCCCCCCCCCCCCCCTTTTTCTCTTGTTTTACTTCTCCTCAGATGTCAAGTGAGCCGGTGTTATGCTTGACAGCTTCAGGATTGGACAATTAGATGGCTGGTCAGCGTTGCTATTGGTTAAATCGGTTGCTGTCCAGTTGCTGGGCCTGTTTCTATTTTTATCTAGTTTCCTGATTGGTTTTCGGTGGTTTGTTGCGGGAATGTCACCTATTTATTGAGGCACCTTACCTGTGGATTTCAGTCGCCGTGTCAAGATCAAGAAGAAGCTCATCCATCTTGGCTTGAAGATAGAAATTGCGGAGGTTCCGGCGGCAGCGGAGTCCAGCGGAGCGACGGCGGTGAAGAAGAAGTGACGACTTGTAGCCGGCAGCGGGGAGAAGAAACTGCGACTGGAGTGTGAAGCGGAGCCTGGAGCAGTACAGCGGCAGCGGGGCAGAAGAGCGGCGTCGAGAGCTGAGAGCGGCGGTGATAGCAAGTAGTGGCTCCTGGAAGAAAGAAGAGCGGCTGCGTTTAAGCAAGGCCATTGACAGAAGATGGACTCTGGTGGTGTAGAGGCTCTTTTACCTGTGGCGGCGAGGAGTGGCTGCGCAGGTTGCTGGCCGGGGAGGCTCCGATACTGCAGAAGAGGCGGAGCTTCAGAGACGTCACAGCGTGGCGACCGGAAGTGCGTCATTCTCCAGTCCGGTCCAGAAAGTGGATTTTCCGGCTGGATCACAACTTTTAGGGGTCCCAACCAGGACATCTACTAGAAGAAAGAGGCCCAGAAGGATTTATTCGCCGCAGAGGAGCGCCAGTGAGGGCAGGCACCAGCAGTCTTCTCCCAGGCTGGCGGTTCCGCAGCCTGGTTTTAAGGAGATAGTTGTGTCGCCGCCTGAAGACCCGGATCAGCAGCCCAAGGGTGAGAGCTCAGGCAGGCATTCAATGCTGTCAGATAATTCTAACCATTCTTTTTTACAGGATTTAGCTAAAAAATATTCTGAGTTAGCACAGGGTAATATAGCTAGGGCAGATCCGGCAGTAGTGTTGCCATCATTGGCGTGGACTGACCGTCCTTTATTAGCGGCTAGTGTAGCTGCTGGTAAAGGGGGACCAGTCCTTGAGAATGCTGTAGGGGTTAATGAGTTATGCTTGAAAGAAGCGCTATCTTGTGAGGCTTCTCCTCTGGGTTTTCATCTGTCAAATGTAGTTAAAGAAAAAATTTGGCGGTGTGAATATGTAGATTTTCTATCTTTGCTCCCGTCAGCTAAAGAAGTTTTTAAGGTTGATAAAAAGTCAGATGAAAAGTCAGAGGAAGAGAGGAGAAGAGGTGTATCTAGATCCTTTAACAATTGGTTACAGGCGTTTTGTATTTACGCTTCTATTTTGGTTGCTAAATACCCCCAGTTGGGGGTAGGCCTTTTTCAGCATGTTGACACCATTTTGGAGGCCAACCGTAATATCGGAGGACTTTCATGATTTCAATATGATGAACTTTTAGACAAAAGTTAGCAGTTCATTCAGGTTTGAAATGGGGAAATAAGGACGTAGGGTTATGGCTTAGTTTGATGCTCCCTCAGAGGGCGGTAACACCTAATAAGCAGCATATGGTGGGAACCCAAAATTTGATCAAGAAAGGCTTGTGTTTTGCCTTCAATGAGTCAGCGTGCAAATGGTTAAATTCTTGCAGGTATAGGCACGAATGTTCTGTCTGTTCGGGTCCGCATCCGATGTTCAGGTGTTTCAAAAGGCCCTTTGGATCCCAGCAGGCAGGCATTAGCCGTGATTATACAAAAAGCGTGGACTCCAGTGAACTTGCAAAACATGCTGCCGTGGTTAGAAATTTACCCAAACAGGGAGAAAGCCGAACTTCTTCTTAAACGGTTTCTACCACCAGATTTTCACCTATTTAGCTGTCTGACACTAGTGATCTGCTAGTGTCTGCTGTACCTAACCATGTTCATGTATTACCTTTGTCTGGAGCTGTTAAGCTTAAAAACGTTTTATTGATATGCAAATGAGCCTCTAGGTGCTATGGGGGCGTCTTTTCAGCACCTAGAGGCTCCGTCTACTCACTATTTCTGCCGCCCAGCTTGTCCCTCCAGCCCGCTCCTCTCCTCTAGATTGACAGCCTACTTCTCTCCATTTCGGCTGAATTCTCGCGCCTGCGCCGTGTGCTTCTGTATTCGGCGCAGGCGCAGTGACTGTCGGACCGCTCCCTGCGCCGGCATCTTCACTGCGCCTGCGCCGCCGATTACGGCACAGGGAGCAGTCCGACAGTGACTGCGCCGAATACAGAAGCACACGACGCAGGCGCGAGAATTCGTCCGAGATGGAGAGAAGTAGGCTGTCAATCTAGAGGAGAGGGGCGGGCTGGAGGGACGCGCTGGGCGGCAGAAATAGTGAGTAGACGGAGCCTCTAGGTGCTGAAAAGACCCCCCCATAGCACCTAGAGGCTCATTTGCATATCAATAAAACTACGTTTTTAAGCTTAACCGCTCCAGACAAAGGTAATACATGAACATGGTTAGGTTCAGCAGACACTAGCAGATCGTTAGTGTCAGACAGCTAAATAGGTGAAAATCTGGTGGTAGAAACCCTTTAAGGCCCCTTTTACACGGGCGAGTATTCCGCTGCGGATGCGATGCGTGAGTTGAACGCATTGCACCCGCACTGAATCCTGACCCATTCATTTCTATGGGGCTGTGCACACGAGCGGTGATTTTCACGCATCACTTGTGCGTTGCGTGAAAATCGCAGCATGCTCCTCTTTGAGCGTTTTTCACGTAACGCAGGCCCCATAGAAATGAATGGGGTTGCGTGAAAATCGCAAGCATCCGCAAGCAAGTGCGGATGCGGTGCGATTTTCACGCACGGTTTCTAGGTGACAATCGGGATGGGGACCCGATCATTATTATTTCCCCTTATAACATGGTTATAAGGGAAAATAATAGCATTCTGAATACAGAATGCATAGTAAAATAGGGCTGGAGGGATTAAAAAAAAATAAAAAAAATATTTAAACTCACCTTAATCCACTTGCTCGTGCAGCCTGGCTTCTCTTCTGTCTTTTTTGCTGTGTGCAGGAAAAGGACCTATGGTGATGTCACTCCGGTCATCACATGGTCCGTCACATGATCTTTTACCATGGTGATGGATCATGTGATGGACCATGTGATGACCGGAGTGACGTCACCACAGATCCTTTTCCTGCACACAGCAAAAGACAGAAGAGAAGACGGGCTGCGCGAGCAGGTGGATTAAGGTGAGTTAATTTTTTTTACATTTCTTTTTAACCCCCTCCAGCGCTATTGTACTATGCATTCTGTGAAGAAGTTCGGGTTTGGGTACCAAACATGCCGATTTTTCTCACGCGAGTGCAAAACGCAATGTTTTGCACTCGCGCGGAAAAATCGCACATGTTCCCGCAACGCACCCGCACCTTTTCCCGCAACGCCCGTGTGAAAGGGGCCTAAGGGTTTCAGTTTTGGTTTCTTTGTTCCAAAATTTAAAGGGCCAGGTTTTAGTCGGTATTACTTAATATGGAGGTAGTAAAGGATAAAATTAATAAAAGAAGTTTTAGCGGGTAGAGTGGCAGGTCCGTTCACTTCCCCGCCTTTTGAAGATTTTCGCATTTCTCCGTTGGGTTTAGTACCGAAAAAAGCTAGTAATGAACTTAGGATTATCCACCATTTATCTTTTCCAGAAAAATGTTCATTGAATGATGAAATTGATAGTCAGTTATGTTCGGTTTCATACAGTTCGTTTGATGAGGCTGTGAAATTATTGAATTTGTTTGGCAAGAATTGTTTATTGGTGAAAGCGGATATAAAATCCGCTTTTCGCTTATTACCAGTATGCCCAGAGGGTTTTAATTCATTAGGATTTCAGTTTGAGGAGAGATTTTACTATGATATGTGTTTGCCTATGGGTTTTTCGTTATCATGTTCATATTTTTAGTCGTTTTCTTCGTTTATTCATTGGGTTTGTATGTACGATGTTAGGGTAGGTGGTTTATTATATTACCTTGATGATTTTTTGTTTATTGGTTCGGCTGGTTCTGAAGTTTGTTCTGGTTTGTTAGGTCATTTTTATGAGGTTTGCAATTGTTTTGGGGTTCCGTTAGCTGAAGAAAAAATGGTTTTACCTTGTTGCTCTATCGAATTTTTAGGTATAACTATTGATACAGTAGCTATGGAATTTATGCTTCCAGTGGATAAAATTGTTAGGTTGCTGGCATTGATAAGAAAAATGTTGGTAGTGAAGAAAACTACTTTACGTGAATTGCAAAGTTTGTTGGGGCTTTTTGCCTTTTCTTTTAGAGTAATACCTGTTGGTAGGATTTTTTCTAGACTTTATATGGCTACTAGTGGTCTTAAATCTCCGGGAGCGCACGTGCGATTGAGTAAGGAATTGAAGGATGATCTTAGGGTTTGGGAGGAGTTTTTGATTCACTTTAATGAAGCTAGCATTTGGCAGGGAGATTTCGTTGAGGCGGAGGCATTAGGTTTGTTTACAGACGCGTCAGGGTCATGGGGTTATGAGGCTTTTTTGCAAGGGCAGTGGTCGGCGGAGCCTTGGCCTGAGTCTTGGAGAGCTGTGGGGCTTACAAAAAACTTAGTTTTAATGTGTTAGCCAATAAGAGGGTTTTGTTGCACACAGATAACAAAGGGGTGATGTTTGCGGTGAATTGCTTATCTTCTAATAATAAATTAGTAGTGAAGTTATCAGATGTTGTCTTTCTAGAAATATATGGCTGAAGGCTAAGTATATAACAAGTAAAGAAAATATTATAGCTGACTCTTTCAATTTCAAGTTCTGGTTCCAGACGCGCAGAAGAAAGGCATTCCTTGCCCAGCCTACTTATGGGAGATAATCTGGCACTGATGAGTGAACATATTCGGAATTCATTGGCACCTAATACATGGAATGGGTATGCTTTAGCTTGGAATAAATGGGTTGTATTTTGTAATAAACATGGTTGAATGGTTTTTGATGGAAATGTAGGGTCAGTTTTGGATTTTAGTTGTGGTTTGGTTAGGATGGGTTTAGGATTTTCAGCTATTCAAAAGACGTTGACAGGCGTGTCTTTCTTTTTTAAGTTAGCAGGTCTCCCTCCTATTAATAATTCCTTTGTTGTAAAGCAGTTTTTGAAAGGTTTTAAGAGAGGTAGTTTTGGTAGTTGCTTGGTAGGTTGGTTTTCGTCTTTGAGTCAGGTGGCTTCCTCTGTTTTTGAGTTTCGGTTGTTTAAGTTAGCGTTTGTGTTGGCATTTTTTGAAGCGTTTAGATTAAGTGAATTGGTGTCTGCTAATACTCGGTCTGATTCTCAGTTGTTCCTTTCTGATGTCAAGTTAGGTGTAGGTTCAGTTTTGATCTCAGTTAGGAAATCAAAAACGGATCAGATTGGTAAGGGTTCAGTTATTTCTTTGAATAAGATTGGGAAATCAGAGGTTTGTCCGGTTCAGGCGGTTAAAGAGTTTTTAGTGGTTCGTCCGGTGAGCGGTAATTCTTTTTTGGTTCATGAGGATGGTTCTTCATTGTCCAAATTTCAATTTAATGCAGTGTTTAAGAAATGTTTATCTTTATTGGGCTTAGGGTCGGAGCGTTATTCATCCCATTCGTTTCATATTGGGGCTGCTACTGAGGCTTCATGGATGGGTTTGGTTAAAGCTTTGATAAAAAGAATTGGTAGATGGGAGTCAGATTGTTATAGAATGTATGTTAGACCTAATATGGTGTTATGATTGTGATTCTTTTTCAGGTTCTGATGATATTATAGTCTGGATTATTGGACATTCATTCGTTTTCTGGGCTGAGAAGAGATCCTCTGTTCGTAATTATGCTCAGCAAGTGTTTTTTTTTAATATTCCTTCAGTTTATTTGTATTGGTTAGGTTTTAGAGGTCTGAAATGGCATCAAGTGGTCCCTATTTTAAAGGGTGAGCTACAATCCCATTTTCCTCCTCAGGTTATTATCTTTCATGTCAGTGGAAATGATCTGGGTAGGAACAAAACTTTGGATTTGTTGTCAGAAATGAAAAGGGATTTAGCGTATATTAGCAAGCTTGTTCCGGGGGTGGTGTTGGTTTTTCAGAAGTTATCCCTCGTTTCCTGTGGAATAATCCTCAGTTAAATTTTTTAGACAATTCGGAAAAGGGTAAATCGTGGTTTACAAAAATTTATGCCAACAGTAAATGGTTGGTCGTACCGTCATCTTGAGTTAGACGGGTCTGTTTTGGGATTGTACCGGGAGGATTTGGTTCACCTTTCCGATATTGGGCTAGACATTTTTATTAATGGTTTACAGTCGGTTAATACCTCACTTGCCTGTTGGGGTTAGTCGCTGGTATAGTTGGTATTTATATCGGTATTTTAAAGTTGTTTGATTTATGTAACCCCCAAGATTTTAATAAAGACTGCTGCCTTTTCATCCACAAGAGGTTTGTGTCAATTATTTATTAATTTGTTAATTATTGTTGAATATGGCACCATGATAGGGGCATGGCCTGAATGGGCTTTGCCCCTCATGGTGCCATTGAAACATGGATTTTGGTTCTGTGGTGTTTTCTACCCCCCCTTATTTCTCTTGTTTTATTTCTCCTCAGATGTCAAGTGAGCCGGTGTTATGCTGGACAGCTTCAGGATTGGACAATTAGATGGCTGGTCAGCGTTGCTATTGGTTAAATCGGTTGCTGTCCAGTTGCTGGGCCTGTTTCTATTTTTATCTAGTTTCCTGATTGGTTTTCGGTGGTTTGTGGCGGGAATGTCACCTATTTATTGAGGCACCTTACCTGTGGATTTCAGTCGCCGTGTCAAGATCAAGAAGAAGCTCGTCCCGCCTGCCCTCCCTGCAATTTTTGTCGCAGTCTTTGTTGTATTTTGGGGGGGTTAGTCGCTCAGAATTCTGGGTGGATGTAAATTAATTGAGTAATGGACTTTATTATTTATTCAGAATGGTATTTATATTGGTATTTTAAAGTTGGTTAATTTATGTAACCCCCAAGATTTTAATAAAGACCGCGACCTTTTCATCCACAAGAGGTTTGTATCAATTATTTATTAATTAGTGAATTATTGTTGAATATGGCACCATGTGGAGGAGAAGACTGACTGTTATGTGTACTTGGGTGTTTTTTTTTGCAGGGGCTGAAGGGAGGAGGAATAATCCTTGTACTTGAGACTGTATGTTAGAGGGGTCTAAAGAGAGGGGGGTGAAGTGATATTATTTTCATGGGGACTGTATGATGGAGGGGCTAAAGGCAGAGAGAGTGATGTATTTTACATGGGACTGTATGCTGGAGGGGCTGAAGGCAGGAGGAGTGATATTATTTTACATGGGGACTGTATGCTGGAAGGGCTGAAGGCAGGGGGAGTTTTGTATTTTACATGGGGACTGTATGTTGGAGGGGCTGAAGGCGGGGAGTGATGTATTTTACATAGGACTGTATTCTGAAGGGCCTGAATGCAGGCGGCGAAGAGAGGAAGGGTGATATTATTCACATGGGACTGTATGCTGGAGGGGCTGAAGGCAGAGGGAGTTTTGTATTTTACATGGGACTGTATGTTGGAGGGGCTGAAGACAAGGAGTGACAAGACAAGCTGAAGAGCGCCATAATTATTACCATTAGGGTCCATTCACACGTCCATAGTGTTTTGCGGATCCGCAATACACCCGGCCAGCACCCCCATAGAACAGCCTATTCTTGTCCGCAGCTGCGGACAAGAATAGGACATGTTCTATTTTTTTCCAGAGCCACGGACCGGAGGTTCGGCAGGCCGCTCCAGAAATGCGGATGCGAAGAGCACACTGTGTGCTTTCCGCATCCATTCCGTCCCCATAGAGAATGCATGGGTCTGCACCCGTTCCGCACAATTGCAGAATGGATGCGGACACATTCTGCGGACGTGTGAATGAAGCCTAATACAGAGGGGGCCATTATAATATAAAGAATAATAATTACACAGAGGGGCCAGTATATATTATAATTATACAGAGGGCATTATACTTATGGGCACTACGGGTGGAGGGAAGGTCTGTTATCTGAGGATGAGAAATCTAAACATTTTTCTGTGAAACTCTGCAGAGACGCGGCTGAAAGAAGGTATCATGGTGGTATTATCTCTGAATGAAGATGTTGAGGAAGGTCTACATCACAGGAGAAGTCTCTGGATGTAACAGGTATGTGCTGCAGTACTCTACATATAATGGTACACACTATACAGTAATGTCCATCCACATATCTGTTTGGGGGGGGGGGGGGGGTGGCTATAGGATTTGGCCCACACTGCCGAAGCCTGGCCCCAGATTTCAGGTCACACTGTACGTGTTCTGAATTCTGGGGCCTCACACCCATCTACTGCATTATATGTACTCAGAGTTACCACTGTGTCATCTGTGGTGTTACATAGAACTGCAGGAGATATCTACCACATCATCTGTACTCAGTTATCACTGTTATCTGTGGTGTTACATAGGACTGCAGGTAATATAGCCTACATTATCTGCACTCAGAGAGTTATCACTGTGTTATCTGTGGTGTTACATAGGACTGTAGTTGACATCTACTACATTATCTTTAAAAAGGGCCGTGGTCTCAGGTTGTGGGGGGGGAGCAATACTTTGCTTGCACCGGGTGCTGGCAACCCACGCTACGCCACTGGAACTCTGCCCTGTATGTTCCCTGCTGCTTGCTACCCCTCCTCATTTACACCCCTGTATAATGTACCCTGATACCCCTCAGTTATATGATACCGTATAACTGATGGGCATCAGGGTAAATTACGGGGGGTAATATAACTGAGGAGGGCTATCTGGGACATTATACAGGGGGTAATATAACTGAGGGATCAGGGTAAATTATACAGGGGGTAAAACTAAGGGGTATCAGGGTACATTATTATACAGGGGTAATATAACTGAGGAGGGCTATATTAGGTGACATGATGAAGGGGTAATATAACTTATATAATATGTTATATTACCCTTGTATAATGTACCTGATAGCCCTCCTGAGTTATATTACTCCTGTATAATTTACCCTGATACCCCTTAGTTATATTACCCCTGTATAATAATGTACCCTGATACCCCTTAGTGTATTTGTGTGTGTGTATATATATAATATATATATGTGTGTGTGTATGTGTATATAATATATATATATATATATATACATACATACACACGCACGCAGCGTGTGTTTGTGCTTTAGGGTGCATACCCTAATGCAATAGGCTGCACACGCCTATGTTTGCAAACATTTCTAAAATTCTGCCTTCACTTTGTCATTAAGGATGATCAAGTGCAGTGGCGACTCTAGGAACAATATATATATATATATATATATATATATATATATATATTGTTCCTAGAGTCGCCACTGCACTTGATCATCCTTAATGACAAAGTGAAGATACCATAGTCAAAAATGGGGGGGCACTAATAATTTTCACCACAAAAAAAGAAAAAATAAGTATATATAAATAAGATTACAAAATACGAGAGTATTGCGGTATGCAGGGATACCTTTTTATTGTTCTAACCTAATACTTAAAAGACAAGCTTTCAAGAGTGTTCCTTTCTTCCTCGGTATTGCTTCAGACCTGAGAAAGAGAGAAACACTCTCGAAAACTTTTCTTTATATAGTTTAAAGCAGTTTCAGCAAACACCAGGGCTTTGTAAATAATCCCATATTTTAAACATGTCACTAAAGAAGACCAATGAACAGACGCTCACAGGCTTATTCACAAAAGGGTGAAGAGTTTGCAGAAGGGAACAATCTAGGACAACATAACTGAACAGGAAAGTGAGCTGAATTTTTTCAAATCAGCTATGTTGTCCTATATTGTTCACTTCTCCAAACTCTTCACCCTTTCGTGAAATAACCCTCTGGGTGTTGTTGGTGTGTGCAACTAATACTACTTACCATGTACCAATTTTACACAGCCGGCCACTTCCTACCTACCTAAAAGTTAAAATTAGACATTAAACTAAACTACATTTATAATAAAACAATTTACTTACCAAAGAAGCTATTCAGTCGTCTGCTGTGCTGTCCTCTGCTTGCTTCCACGGATTCTTTCCCCTACTTTCAGTCTCTCCTCAGTGCGCAGGCGCATTGTTATGGGGGATCTGTGGAGGACACACTGTTATGGGGGATCTGTGGAGGACACACTGTTATGGGGGATCTGTGGAGGACACACTGTTATGGGGGATCTGTGTAGGACACACTGTTATGGGGGATCTGTGGAGGACACACTGTTATGGGGGATCTGTGGAGGACACACTGTTATGGGGGATCTGTGGAGGACACACTGTTATGGGGGATCTGTGGAGGACACACTGTTATGGGGGAATCTGTGGAGGACACACTGTTATGGGGGAATCTGTGGAGGACACACTGTTATGGGGGATCTGTGGAGGACACACTGTTATGGGGGATCTGTGGAGGACACACTGTTATGGGGATCTGTGGATGACACTGTAGCAATTGTCCCCCACACTGCCCCCACAGTAGTAATTGTCCCTCACACTGCCCCCACAGTAGTAATTGTCCTCCACACTGCCCCCACAGTAGCAATTGTCCCCCACACTGCCCCCACAGTAGTAATTGTCCCTCACACTGCCCCTACAGTAGTAATTGTCCCCCACACTGCTCCCACAGTAGTAATTGTCCCCCACACTGCCCCCACAGTAGTAATTGTCCCCCACACTGCCCCCACAGTAGTAATTGTCCCTCACACTGCCCCCACAGTAGCAATTGTCCCCCACACTGCCCCCACAGTAGTAATTGTCCCCCACACTGCCCCCACAGTAGTAATTGTCCCCCACACTGCCCCCACAGTAGCAATTGTCCCCCACACTGCCCCCACAGTAGTAATTGTCTCCCACAGTAGAAATTGGCCCCCACACTGCCAGTGCCCCCACATTAGTAATTGTCCCCTACACTGCTGCCCATACAGTAATGTATTAATTGTCCCCCACACTGCCCCCATGACTAGTTTTCTTCCCATGTAGAAATTCCCCCCCCCCCGTCCCTTCAGTAATATGATCCTGTGCCCCCTAGTAATGTCCCCCAAAGTTGGCACTTGGCAGTGGCACAAAAAAAAATAAAGCTAAAACTTACCTTATGTCCCAGACTCCTGGCACTCACTTGACTCGGTACTAGACAGGCGCGCACGTCCCGGCACAGGCGTGCGATTATGTCATCACGCCCGCCTGCGCCGGGATTTTACTACTGCAAAGGCTTCAGGCCTAGTTGGCCTAAAGCCTATAGCGGTGATCGGAGGGGCATGGAAATATGCACTGCCGTGCCCCGCTGTACCCTGGGTGGCTGCCAGCCAGCGTTTTCTTTTAAAGGGGAATCAGCAGGGGGGCAGGAATAACCTGGGGGGGGGGGCAATTGCCGCCCCTCGCCCCCCTGTAGCGACACCTATGACCAAGTGTCATTAAGGGGGATCTTTAGCCAAAAGAGATTCAGTATAACTTGTGTTTTATTTATTGAAAACTCTCTGTTTATATGATTAAGAGTCCAATGGGAAGTCCTACTCAGTACCTGACCGCTATCTCTGTATGCACAGTCACTGATAGGACCACCCACTGGACTCCTAAGCATAGAAACAGCAGGGATTTTAATGAATACATTTATAAAGTTATACTGAATCTCCTCCCCAAAACTATATATCAATCTGCTCAGCTCCTGGACTTCTGAGCATGCACACATAATGGAGAGGACTCTCTATATGCATTACATGGCTGGGATGAGTATAGAGATAAAAATGACTGAGCTCAGTGTCAGCTGTACTATTCATGCATTAATGTAGCTAAAGGGGGTTTTGTGGGGCTTGGATATTGAAGATCTATCCACAGGATAGGTCATCAATATCAGATTGGTGAGGGTTAGCATCGCTACCAATCAGTTGTTTCGGCCAGTTGCCTGTACCTGAAACTATACAGTGGACAGAGTCAGAAGCAGAAGGCTCGTCCACTGTGTAGTTTCTAGCGGCGGTGCACTGTAGGCCAGCTTTCATTCACTTTAAAGAGAGCTGAGCTGCAGTACCCGGGCACTACACAGGCCTTCTGCTTCTAGCTACATCTACTGCCTGAAACAGCTGATCGGTGGAGATGCCGAGTGTCCGACCCCCGAAGATCTGATGTTGATGACCTATCCTTAGGATAGATTATCAATATCTAAAGGCACAGTTACACTATCCGAGGAGCAGCCGAGTGTCAGGAACGATGATTGTGGTGTCCGCACCTCTGATCATTTCACCCTATGAACAAGCGTAAGTTCATCTGGTGATCGGCTGCAACTTTATACGGGCAGATTATCGGGAACGAATGTTCATAGAAAAATCAGGCTGTGTAAATGTACTGTACCTTTAGTCAAACAAACCCCCTTTAATAGGACTTGTTCCTTTAAGTAGGTGTTATATTTCCTCTTGCAGACAAAAATTTGAGAAAGAAAGAAAGATTTTAAACAGTTTACATTACTGATGGCTATTTTTTCTTTCTTGGAAGATTGTGAACTGACTTGAATAATTCATGCAGTTATTAGGATGCTGCAGACTTCTCCTACTGCCGGGGTGGATGCAGCAGGATGTCAGAAGCACCGTTCAGTTCTCCTGCTGAGCTGACATGTCTGTGTCAGTGCTGAATAAAACTCATAACAGCTGTGGGCAATCTACAGAATGGTCGATCTAATATTGGACAATATATTTTCTACTCATAGTGGGCATGCTGGAGTTTTCCCATAAACAACATGGTGCATCCATTCACTTCTCTGGGAATTATGGATATATCTGAGCATTGTACTCAGCAGTCCTTTTTAGTGGTACATTTTCATTTGCATTGTATTCACCTTTTTATGTAGTATTTGCTTTCACCTAGAATTGGCTATGCTTCATCTGTACTGACAAAATAGCACCGGACTGTATCAGGAACTGAAGTGGAAAGTGGGGAAGGAGCCACCAACACCTAATACAACTATTTCCTTCCCTTCATCTTTCATCAGTCAACTGTACTTTTAACTCCCTTTCTTCTAACATCAGGAAGGGATCTTGTGCTGAAACGGCCCTCTCCATGTATTTTTATTCAGAAAGGAGAATTACGAAGGAAAACTTGAAGAGGTTGTCCAGTTTCAAGAAAAAAAAACTGACAACTTTGGTACAAAGCCAGGGGCATACACAAATATCATAGGGCCCCATAGCAAAACTTAGAATAGGCCCCACTGTCCTGCGCAGTTTCCGCATATGCATGCATCAGTCACTCCCAGGCATGATAGAACACAAAGTACAATGCCCCAGATTTTACACTTTTTTTTTTAAATGAAGCAGATGAAATATTTTTTCAGGTGTTTCAAGATTATGGTGCTCATTATGAACACCATATTTCTCTATGTACTTACACTAGAAATCTGCAAAATACATTGATAAATCTTCTGCTTCCCTTCTATTACAAAGCTGGCTGCCTGAAGCCACCACTAGGGGCAGCTCAGTGCAAAGGAATTTGTGCCATTGCCATGGAAGCTGTAATCATCTGTTTGCATTGAAATCCCCCTAGAGGCAGCTGCTTGAAAATGCTGTGTTTTCACATGGGAAAAGAAGAAGTTCAGTACAGGGCCCCCCTCCCCAAGGCCCCATAGCAGTCGCAAGGTCTCCCTACATTGCAGGTACGCCACTGTGTAAAGCCATAATATAATAAAGGCAGCATTCTGACACGTGCTTGTTTCTCTGGTTGCTCTTACGACCAGGAGGCAGGGGAGAGCGGTGTAAAGCAGCATCTAATAGAAATACACTGGTGATTCTGCACACAGCACACTCAGATAGTACAGATAGGCAGTGGAGTTTTATAACCCTGTACCAAATATTGTAAAGTCTCACCTACTATATCACTAGTCTCCTGGTCTCTAAGGTAAGGCAGAAATTATATCTTCACCAATACTCTATACATGGAGGGACATACAGAAGAACAAGAAGGACTGAGCTTGGTGGGTAGGGGTAGAGCTGTCAAGAGGGGTCTTAGGCCTCTTTCACACGGGCGTTGCAGGAAAATGTGCGGATGCGTTACGGGAACACCCGCGATTTTTCCGCGCGAGTGCAAAACATTGTAATGCGTTTTGCACTCGCATGGAAAAATCGTGCATGTTTGGTACCAAAACCCGAATTTCTTCACAGAAGTTCGGGCTTGGGTTAGGTGTTCTGTAGATTGTATTATTTCCCCTTATAACATAGTTATAAGGGAAAATAATAGCATTCTGAATAAGGAATGCTTAGTAAAACATCGCTGGAGGGGGTAAAAAAATAAAATAATTTAACTCACCTTAGTCCACTTGATCACGATGCCCGGCATCTCCTTCTGTCTCCATTACTGAACAGGACCTGTGGTGAGCATTCATTACAGGTCAAGGACCTGTGGTGACGTCACTCCGGTCATCACATGATCCATCACCATGGTGATGGATCATGTGATGACCGGAGTGACATCACCACAGGTCCTTGACCTATAATGAATGCTCACCACAGGTCCTGTTCAGTAAAGGAGACAGAAGGAGATGCCGGGCATCGCGATCAAGTGGACTAAGGTGAGTTAATTTTTTTAAATATTTTTTTAACCCCTCCAGCGCTATTTTACTATGCATTCTGTATTCACAATGCTATTATTTTCCCTTATAACCATGTTATAAGGGAAAATAATAATGACCGGGTCTCCATCCCGATCGTCTCCTAGCAACCGTGCGTGAAAATCGCACCGCATCCGCACTTGCTTGCGGATGCTTGCGATTTTCACGCAACCCCATTCACTTCTATGGGGCCTGCGTTGCGTGAAAAACGCTGAATATAGAGCATGCTGCTATTTTCACGCAACGCACAAGTGATGCGTGAAAATCACTGCTCAACAGCCCCATAGAAATGAATGGGTCGGTATTCAGTGCGGGTGCAATGCGTTCAACTCACGCATTGCATCCGCGTGGAATACTCGCCCGTGTGAAAGGGGCCTTATAGATACCGATGTCATCTTGTAGTGTTGTACACAGGAAAGACTGAGATTCTGCCTACACAGGAGAGCAAGCTCTGGACTGGTGGTCAGACTGGAATCCCATGGTGCCCATAATGAAGGGTTCAAATGTATGGATGCGACTGAGCTGGATGAAACAGATTACAAATGGTTGGTGTAGTAATATTTATTCATTCTTTTGCAAAATATACAGTAAAACATATATAAAAAATAAGCAGCAACCAAAATGTAGAGGAACAAAAAATAATGCGGTGCAACCTATGGTTTAACGAAATGATGTAAAAACTGTTAAAACTAGGCAAAGTGATGGCAAATGCTAAAGAGGGCACAAGCATTATAGGACATGACCCGGAGGAAAACACGCAAGCAATCGTCATATCATAACACATGGAGGTTGTATGGTGATTGCACCCTGGTATATAAATAAACAGCTATATGCACAATGCAATGTACCGCTCTTCATTTTTTTCCTCCAATGATGACTATTGAACCATTGCCAGTATGTAGGAATGAAGGAACTGAAATAAAAGACAAGAGATTTACATTAATCTTCCCTGGTCCAATCATTTCTAGTTTAACCTATTTAGTGATTATGTTAGACTTAAATATATTAGGTAAGTATGTAAGCGCCACATATATAAAATTATATTAGGGATTATATAAGTAGAAAAACTCTTTATATAAAGTTAGAATTAGAATGGCTTCTTTTCATAAAAAGGGGTAACCCTATAATAAACTGCATGCTCTCATTTGAAAGAAAAATCTGTAAAGTCACCTTGTGGTCATTCATGGTCCTGTACATTTGTACATAATTTTTTCTTAACCTCTTTATCATCCATTACGTGTATATTTATCATGAGCGAAGACCAGTTTGTGCTCCATGACAGACATACATATGATGTTGATCTTGCCAGTACTGTCACTGTAGAAGGAGCACAGCTGGTACATATAGCCAGGCTCCTGCTGCAATAGCTGGTATTTCAGTACTCCAGTCCTGGCAATTAAAATTCTTAGATGCTGTGGTCTATAACGACCATGGCATCTAAACTGTTAGACAGGGGGACAGTGAGGGGCCTTGCAATGACCTCCGTTTCTGCCATTTATGGAAACGTATTAAGCCTTGCCAGAGGCAGAGTCTAATAGGCTGCCTATCAGTGTGAAACTGAAAGGTGCAATACACTACAATACAGAAGGATTATTATTTAAGTGAACAATCAATCAAAAATTCTGAACAAAATATAAAAAAAAATATAAACACATTTTTAAAAAAAATGGCTGTACAGGCTCTGGGAGCTGCCTCAGATGTCGTGGTAAAAATTTACTATGGTTTCTGAAGGGTTAAATGTCTGCAATTGGTGTTTTTGCCATCGACGTGGAGTTAAATGTCTGCAATCGGCGTTATTGCCAATCACAGACACTAGCCACGGGAATCTGCTGTTTAAAACAGCAGAAACCCAGAGGCTATGGCACCCACTGCGCTCGCAAGTGAGCGCCATCTTTAAAGACCCTACTTCTGTCTTACATGTTGAGAAGGGGTTAAAGGGGTTGTCTAGAACTATAAAAACATGGCTGCAGTCCAGATGTGAGCGGAATCTAAATACTAGGGATTAGTATGGATGAGGTCTGTGTGACTGGCCATCATAGGTGCTGCCTGGTCACCAAAAGAGCTTGTTGCGCTCCTGCCTGGACTGAAACAGCTAAATTTTTCTGAAATAATTTTTTTATTTCTTACCATTCAATGCCTTGACGCATGTGTTTCCACAAGTTGAGCAGCACTTGAATAACGCTGGGCAATCGTAGTCAGATGAGCAGGCCTTGCTGACAGTTTGGGAAGGACACTGTGTGCTTTCGGGACATTCACCTGCCCTTGCTAAAAAAAACACACACACACAACAAACCAGTTAGTAAAAAAAAAATGTAAGAGTTAATTGGCGAAGCTAAGCCTCATTTATGCACCACTCAGACAGTCCCTTTCAATTTAATTTATTGCCTCTATTTTTAGTAGTGTAACCTAGACATCCTGATGTTCCATAAAGCTACTTGTACTTTCTGCATTATGGGACAAGCTATGACATGTGATGAAATAATAGAAAGATAATCATCTCACCATGTATGTAGAGTCAATTCCTATTTTTATGGGAACTGGTTTCTGCGCTGCATGAATAACAGCCTTTATGTTCTTCACAACACTGAGCATGAATTGTGTAGGAGAACAACCCCATTCATGTGTGTAACTACCAGGGTAGCAGCTGCTATAGGACCCAGCAATGCAGGGGCCCATCTCTACACAGAGGTAAGGTGCAGTGAGGGATGACTATGGATGATTAGTTTTTGTATTATCCCATACCTGCATCTGTGATTATTATGTAATTGTTTCCTATACAGCGATGTTACATTGTACTTAGTGACATATTTCATGTGCTAAGCTGTGGTGTGGATTATCCCTGTACTGGACATAAATATGTGCATTGTTTCTGGCCTATGGCATCATTTTGTTTATAATTCCTGTACTGTGACATCGTTGTGTTTATTATCTCTGTGGTGTGACATCGTTGTGTTTATTATCTCTGTGCTGTGACATCACTGTGTTTATTATCTCTGTACTGTGACATCATTGTATTTATTATCTCTGTACTGTGACATCCCTTTATTATCTCTGTACTGTGACATCACTGTGTTTATTATCTCTGTACTGTGACATCACTGTATTTATTATCTCTGTACTGTGACATCCCTTTATTATCTCTGTACTGTGACATCGTTGTGTTTATTATTCCTGTGCGGTGACATCACTGTGTTTATAATCTCTGTACTGTGACATCGCTGTGTTTATTATTCATGTGCTGTGACATCACTGTGTTTATAATCTGTGTACTGTGACATCACTATGCCTATTATCTCTGTACTGTGAAATCACTGTGTTTATTGTCCCTGTGCTGTGACATCACTATGTTAATTGTCCCTTTAGGGCTCTTTCACACAAGCGGATGCCGTGCGGGTAAGGCTACTTTCACACCTGCGTTCGGGTGTCCGCTCGTGCGCACCGTTTGAAGGGGCTCACGAGCGGTCCTGAATGCAGCCGTCCGGCCCCAATGCATTCTCAGTGGAGGCGGATCCACTGAGAATGCATCCGCCTGCCAGCGCTCAGCCTCCGCTCCGCTCAGTGAGCGGACACCTGAACGCTGCTTGCAGCGTTCGGGTGTCCGCCTGGCCGTGTGGAGGCAAGCGGATCCGTCCAGACTTACAATGTAAGTCAATGGGGACGGATCCGCTTGAAGATGACACCATATGGCTCAATCTTCAAGCGGATCCGTTCCCCATTGACTTTCAATGTAAAGTCTGAACGGATCCGCTCAGGCTACTTTCAGACTTAGAAAATTTTCTAAGTTTTAATGCAGACGGATCCGTTCTGAACGGATGCGAACGTCTGCATTATCGGAGCGGATCCGTCTGATGAAACATCAGACGGATCCGCTCCGAACGCTAGTGTGAAAGTAGCCTAATCCGCTGCGTGAAAGAGAGCCAAGCCCCGTCTGAACAGCAGAGACAAGGAGCATTAACATGATTGATAATGCTCTGTGTCTCTCTGTGACCTTTTTGCTACAAAATCACGGTGACAACTTTATCTCACTGTGATTTTGTAGTAAAAAGATCACAGAGAGGCACGGAGCATTATCAATCATGTCAGTGCTCCGTGTCTCTACTGTCCAGGACGGGGCTTGGCTCTCTTTCACGCAGCGGATTACCCGCACGGCATCCGCTCATGTGAAAGAGCCCTTACTGTGACATCACTATGTTTATTATTCCTGTATTGTGACATCACTGTGTTTATTGTCCCTGTGCTGTGATATCACTGTGTTTATTGTCCCTGTGCTGTGACATCACTGTGTTTATTGTCCCTGTGCTGTGATATCACTGTGTTTATTGTCCCTGTGCTGTGACATCACTGTGTTTATTATCCCTGTACTGTGACATCACTGTGTTTATTGTCCCTGTGCTGTGACATCACTGTGTTTATTATCCCTGTACTGTGACATCACTGTGTTTATTATCCCTGTGTTGTTGTGTTGTGACATCACTATGTTAATTGTCCCTTTAGGGCTCTTTCACACAAGTTGATGCCGTGCGGGTAATCCGCTGCGTGAAAGACAGCCAAGCACCGTTCTGGACAGCAGAGACACGGACCATTAACATAATTGATAATGCTCCATGTCTCTCTGAGACCTTTTTGCTAGAAAATCACGGTGACAACTTTATCTTATAGTAAAAAGATCACAGAGAGGCACGGAGCATTAGCAATCATGTTAATGCTCCTTGTCTCTGCTGTCCAGTGCGGGCTTGGCTCTCTTTCACGCAGCGGATTACCCACACGGCATATGCTCGTGTGAAAGAGCCCTTGCTGTGACATCACTATGTTTATTATTCCTGTATTGTGACATCACTGTGTGCATTATCTCTCTATTGTTTCATCACTTTGTGAATTATCCCTGTGCAGTTGTGAGACTAAAATAATACACTTTTCATTTTCTTACTTGCTGCTAAAGTTGGTCCTGGTAATTTTGGTATGGGTCCCCCTGTCTACTTGTTATGCCCCTGTTTCTGGCTGTATATCTACAATATACTCAATGGCTTATTAAAAACTCTGCTCAAAAGAGTGAAGGGAGGTGAAAAGTCTAGATAATTGTAGGTATGTTGTGTTCAGAAGACATCTAATATGGTTGTAGATAAGTATTCTGGAGTGGCACTTGTAGTCCATGATATATCTTTTTCATTAGTGCTTTATAGTGGTTTTGAAGGCTTACTCGGCCGTCCTACTAAGTGTCTATGTTATGGATCTGCATTTAGTATTGGTAGTTGTTATGATGGCCTGCATTCTGCTGCTTCTAACAAGTTAAAGCTAATGTGTTATTCTGTGTTTTTCCTGTTTCTTCCTTCGGTCAGTGGACTTGATCTACAATGTATACACTGGATTACAAAGTTTGCCATTGTCCATCAATTTTGCTTATAGAAATTTCTTACATTTTTCTTAATTCTGTAATCACATATTACCTTGAAGAGGTTTCTGGCATTCTGATCTGCAGATTTTGGGGCAGCATTTGTAGCCATCGATGCATGATGCCTCATCGCAGAATTGCCGTTCATTTATGAGACAATTAGATAAAGACTCTTGAGGACAGAAGCCACTTCCTAGAAAAGTAAGAAAGAAAGTTCTCATATAGTGAGTCACTTCACATTTTACAGAAAGGCTAATTTCAGATTTTATTTTTTACTTTGACAGTTGGATACATTTTACAGGGCCTGCAGGACAAATTAGGCTAGTTTCACATGAGTGCAACATTGGCACACTTCTGGGCTGGTTAAATGTGCCCAACATGGGTCTATTGACCTGAACTATCAACATTTTAGATCCTTATGATGTTGTTAATTAAGGTAATTACACAAGTGGTCGGGTTGGGACATTAAGCTGTAATATGAGCAATAGCATTGCCATTACTCCTAGAGGCTCTGCTCTCTCTGAAACTACTGCCCCCCTTTCCCTAGAATATAAACATCATGGGCATCGCTGCATCCAAAAACGTCCATACTATTAAAATATAACCTAAAACAATTTGATAAAATGTGATCAAAAAGTCACACACACTGCAGAATGGTATCGATAAAAACTAAAGATCATCCCACAAAAAATGAGCCCACACACAGCTCAATAGACTAAAATGTTATGGGGGTCAGAATATGACCCAGAGAATGAAAGGCAGCTGTCAGTTTTTCTGCATAAGGAACGCCGTTAGGGACAAAACCCGTAAAACTGTGGCAGAATCATTTTTTCCAATTCCACCCCATCTGGAATTTTTTTCCCACTTCCCACTACAGTACATTGTATGCTATATTAAAGGAAGTCTTTCACGCCGATTGACCGTATTAACCTAATAACAGACTTATGTCCACGGCATCCCCCCTATTAAAACTGTGCTTACAGTATGTTTCTTGCTATCATCTTTCTGCCGAAAAACACTTTTAATCCATATGCAAATGAGGCTGTGAAGGTGCCCAGGAGCGGCGTTACAACGGCCGGTGCCCAGACCCCTGGGTCATTTTCATATGAATCTACTCCCCCTCCGCCGCGTCTGCCCGCCCTTGGTCTCTGCTCTAACCTCCCTCCTCCCGTCCGTAATCCCGAGCATGCGCCGATGACCGCGATATCGGCGCGTGCGCATTGAATGACCACAGTCTGGCCGGGGCATCACAGTTTACCGTGCGCATGCACCGGCCCCGGCCTAACTTAAGTTCTTGCTGTGATGCGCTGTGATCAGGCAAGAACGTAAGTTAGGCCAGGGCCGGCGCATGCGCACGGTAAACTGTGATGCCCCGGCCAGGCTGTTGTTATTCAATGCGCACACGCGCCGATATCGCGTTCATCGGCGCATGCTCGGGATTACGGACGGGAGGAGGGAGGTTAGAGCAGAGACCAAGGGCGGGCAGACGCGGCGGAGGGGGAGTGGATTCGTATGAAAATGACCCAGGGGCCTGGGCACCGGCCGTTGTAACGCCGCCCCTGGGCACCTTCACAGCCTCATTTGCATATGGATTAAAAGTGTTTT
This sequence comes from Bufo bufo, assembly GCF_905171765.1. Lineage (NCBI taxonomy): Eukaryota > Metazoa > Chordata > Amphibia > Anura > Bufonidae > Bufo > Bufo bufo. The sequence continues at coordinate 348,054,921 of NC_053394.1, forward strand.
TCGGCAGAACGATGATAGCAAGCAACATACGGTAAGCACAGATTTAATAGGGGGGATGCCGTGGACATAAGTCTGTTATTAGGTTAATACGGTCAATCGGCGTGAAAGACTCCCTTTAAATGGTTCCATTAGAAGGTACAACTTGTCTCGCAAAAAACAAGCCATTATATGGCTATGTGAATAGAAAAATTAAAAAGTTATGACTTCGGAAAGACAGGGAAGAAAAATTTAAAAGCCTCCGGTATCTAAGGGTTTAATGTCTGATCTGAGGTCTAATGGGGTTATAATCTGAGGCTTATGGGGGTCTAATCTGAGGCTGATGGGGGTCTGATCTGAGGTTGATTGTGGTCTGATGGAGGCTGGGGGGTCTGATCTGAGGCTGATGGAGGTTGGGGTCTGATCTGAGGCTGATGGAGGCTGAGGGGGGTCTGATCTGAGGCTTAGAGTCTGGGGAGTATAATCTAAGGCTGATGGGGTCTAATCCGAGGCTGATGGAGGTCTAATTTGAGGCTGATGGGGGTCAGATCTGAGGTTGGAGGGATCTGATGGGCATCTGGGCTGAGGCTGATGGAGGTTGAGGCCTGATCTGAGGCTGATGGAGGCTGGGGGGGTCTGATGAGAGTCTGATCTGAGGTCTGATGAAGAATGGTGGTCTGATTTAGGGGTCGGATGAGAATTGGTGGTCTGATCTGAGGTGTGATGAAAAATGTTTTTTTTCTTATTTTCCTAAATCTAGGTGTGTCTTATGGTCCAGTGTGTCTTATAGTCAAAAAATATGCCAACTTATTTAATATAGGCAGTGTTTGTGTCCATTAAAGTGCAAAACTGGACTTTTTTTTAAAGATTTTTTTTTAACTTGGTATGTTTGGTTGTTTTGTGTTGGCCTTCCTTAGCTAAATTAGGGTAGAACAATAATAAATGACTTCAGATTGTCCTTTGGTAGGTCTAAAGTAGTCTGAAATCAACCTCTGTATTGAAGGTTCTCTGCCCCTTCCCCTCATGTTTTAGCTCTCTTTGTTCTGATTGACTACATTGTATAAGCACAAGCTCACGACGACGTGCTGAAATCCAATAATTCAAACGACTAAAATACCAGTTAGGCTTCGTTCACATCACTGTTTAGCCTTTCTGTTCATCTGCTCCGTTTAGGAGCAGGAAAACAGAAAGGATGGATTCGGCACATAACTGAGCTGAACGGAACCTAAGGACCCCATAGACTATAATGGGGTCCGTTAGGTTTCTGCTCAGAAGAAGATTTTGGAGCGGAGTAGTGCATGCAGGACTTTTGTCTCTGCTTCAAAAATCTTCTGAGCGGAAACCTAACGGACCCTATTATAGTCTATGGGGTCCTTAGGTTCTGTTCGCTTCAGTTATGTCCCAAATCTGTCCTTTCCGTTTTCTTGCTCCTAAATGGAGCAGGAGAACGGAAAGGCTGAACGGTGATCTGAACGAAGCGTTAATAAAAAATTATTATCAGTTAATTGCCCATAGGCGCATACACATAAATATACAGTATATATACTGAGTGAAGAGAGAATCTAGAGATGAAATCATTCACAGTCCTATCCCTGCAATAAAGATGAACTTACTTGCTGTGGGAGTGGACTCCATGCTTGGTTTGCCCATGTCGGCTAGAGTAGGCACACAAGTATTTCCACAAGCCTTTTTGCAGCATTTAAAGGTTCCAGGACATTCAGAATCAGACGTGCAGTTGTCATTACATCTCACAGTAGAAGAAAAAGCAGTTTCAAAAGATGGGCATGTGCCTGGCTTAACTGTGGAAGGACATAGGAGGAAATTCCAGGTAATTATTATTTTTCTAGACGGAACGTGTATTACATATAGCAGGCTATATAACATAGTTGGAATAAGTGAAGGATTAGGTATTAGGTGCCATCTGTATTTGTGAAGATATAAGAACAGGAGTCAATTGTGTGAGACTTGTGGAAGGGTTGATGGAAAGATATCCTCCACACTTCAAATATTTTGAGTTTCAGTAAGCCTTATGAAAACATGTGCCCCCATTTAATATGTATAATGATGTAGCAGAGCTGAACTTGAACTTGTTGAGGCTGCGCCTCTTTGTACCTCTTTAAACACCATCTTACCTATAGAAGAATATACCTATAGAAAGTTGAGTAACTTTACAAAAACATTGTATTTTTTAACTTGTTCTGATCTGCTAGGTATTTCCATTGTCCTGCACATAACATGGAGCCAAACAGACCCCATTGACTATAATGTGGTCCATTCAGTTTCTGTTTGGGTGTCCACTTCTTTTTTTTTTAATCAAAGAAAAAGTTCTTTTTTTAGCTTTTTTTTTTGGACGGGATCTACAAACGAAGCTTTCAGCACAGATGTTAAGAAGCCCTTAGCTATAGAATTACCACTAAATGACTGTTGCATCTTTACCCCTCAACAAGTTAAACAATTGTAGCGGTCCCAAAAATGAACCCCCAACAGTTGGGTATGATATGTCTGATGACTGATGCTCTCATCTGTTTAGCTGGCTGGAAAATGCATATCTCCATTGGTAAGAAAAAATATCAGCAAAATTGAATTACTGTAAATAGTTTCATGCATTCAGAAGGTTTATTAAGAAGCTGATACCAACACGATACCCATGTAGTGATGCCATGTGCTGGGTATGGCAGTGAACACTTACCCTTCGACGGAGGTTTGCACATATAGTGGCAGTTATCAGGGCAGCACTTCATGTCCCCTATGCAGCCATCGTCCCTCATGCAGAGCTTGTGACATATCTCATTTTCGCTCTTAATATAATACCTCTGAGGTGGGCAACTTCCAGGCTTTGTATTGCCTGGATACATATTGGTGATCTTATTATACAACCCTGTGGAAAATCATTGAACAAATGTCATATGTTAGCCATTACTAAATACAGAAATATATACCGTTATATTAGTGCTTAGGAATGTAGAGTTAAAGGGACTTTACAACTGGATAAGTGATAAATGTGTGATCACTAGGGATCTGAACACAGTGGGAGTCCCCTATGTGTTTTGGGTGCACGTGTATGACCATTGCTTAATTCACTTGTATGGGACTGATGGAAATAGCCATGTCCCGTACTTGGAAGTCCTATAGAAATGAATGAAGCAGTGGTCATGCATGCACACCACCATTCCATTCACACAGGGAACTCGTCAACCTCTGCTGTCATGATCAATGGGGTTCCCAATGGTCAAACCCCCTTACCTTGTGGATAGGTGCATATAGCTTTCATTGATTCCAGCTAAAATATTGTCTGCATAGCTATATACAAAATATACATGAAGATCGCGAGAGAATACAGTGTGTCTATCATAAAGAAAATTCAGATTTTAGTACTCTGCTTAAATGACCCAGAACTATGGAAGAACAACCCTGAAGGCTTTTCGTCAATGCATTACATGGACGGCCATTCAGTTGAAATGTATGCCTAGACTTGGCTCCTTCAGCCTTAAAGGAAATGTGTCACCAAAAATGGTATATGTCAGTTAAAACCAGGTAGTGACACATCTCTTTTTTTCTAATCCTTTTTTATTTTCTTTATTCTGTTTCCTGAACATGATTATGGAGATGGCCGTCTTGCCTGTTCTTCAAAGCTTTTAGAAAGCATTACGAAAATTGCTCTATGGCAGCCACATGGTCCATAGACACAATGGTCAGGAGGGGACCTCACTGACTTCTATGGGAGAGTTTTCTAGGCATGTTTTGTGACCTGTGCAGAGGTCATTGTACGAGGAAAGAATAGATAAGCTTTGACAATCACCTATTGTGAATGGTGGATCCTGTCTTATCTATACACAGAGGTGATATCATTACAGGCAGGATTATAATGACAGATAAGCAGATAACTGCAGTAAAGTGATCTGTACAGACCAAGAAGTGGCGCCTATAATTCGGCTTATAGGCCAGTGTGAAAACTGAAGAATTTTATGTTTTTTGTTTAAATATAGATATTAAAAATTATACATACCATTATCAAAAATTCTTTAAAAAATATGTTAAACGTGTGATATAGGTGATTTTCATTTTGTACTCTACCTACAGCTTTCTGACCCCTGACAGCTGATAGTCAGGGGTCAGAAAGCTGTAGGTAGAGTAATAGAGGTTGAGTAATAGAGAGCTGTAGGTGCTCCATGTAGCATCAAGAGAAAAATCTGTGACTCATGGACATACAGTAAAGGTCCATGAACTTCTATGGGAACCTGATTACATATCCATTGAATCAACCCTAGGTATAGAGGAACCTGAACTTTTGTGTATATCATTAAAGCACGACTGAAAAGCACAGCAGCCATCATAAATATTAACATAGCAAATTTTTAAAGGCTGTCCCTCTGCAACCTACCGGAATCATGGTTCTTTACTGACGTACTGATGACCAAGGAACAAAGAGAAAGCAGCAAGAACAGAAGAACGGAGATGTGTCCCATCTTCGTCATGGTGGAGAATGCTTTCTTGTACAGCATTGCCAGGCCATTATATATCCTACCATTTTTACAGGGGGGGTGGTGGCATGTTGGGGTGTGAGGAATGGATCTCTTAGGAACTATTTTAGATTCCTTCTGAAAACCAAATAAGCTGTTGTAGTCACCCTGCCTAAAGCTAATTATACAAAGTAATTTAAAGGCGGGTGACTCATCTACTTTGCATTTTGGGTCAGCTGGGATAATACGAGGGCAGTAGAGCACATAACTCTTAGAAACGTGTAGAGTAAGGATGACAATGAGTAATATGGAATTGTTATTATAGTTCATAGCAAGTAAAGAATAGGATCATACGGAGACTATTGGGGCAGGGCATAGATTTATGTAGTTATTGATAACTGTGTATTATGGAAAGCGATAGTGGGAAATGGCTGCAGATCTCTGGAGGAAAGGAGGCCAAATTAGTGGAGGCCAAATTAATCATAAGTCCATTCCCTTTTCTAATTTTCAATATTGGACCCTAATGTTACTTGTTACGCTCATGCAGAATATCAAAATACATTTTTACAGAGCACAGTCTCTATATGTACTCCAGCACCCCCGACAATCAGTTGATCCCATAGGCTGCAGCAAATTATTAAAGGGGTGTCTCATGTCAGATATTTGTGGCATATTGCTAGGATAATGCCAGCAATTTCAGATTTCAGATAGGTGCATTTTTCTCCAGAATGGGTCCCCGAATGCAAAGGAGGGCGGACTGCGCAAGCACAGCCACCTTCCATTCGCTTCAATGGGAGTTAGGAAAATAGCAGAGCTCTTGCTTGGCTATTTCCAGCAGTCCCATAGAGGTGAATGGAGAGGTGGCCATGCATGTGTGGTGTGCTCTCAAATCACTTCTATATGACTTCTGAAAATATCTGAGCTTGCTCGGCTATTTTCGGAACTTCCATAGGAGTGAATAGAGAGTACGCCACGCATGCGCAGGACACACTACTTCACTTTCGAGGGCTTGTCCTGGAGATAGGTGTGGGTCTGAAAAGTGGGACCTGCACCTATCTGACATTGGACAAACCCTTGAAGCATTACCAACAGTCTCAAATTTGCAGGAACATCCCTAATTTCCATGGCTTTCCCAGGCTGAAAAGGGGCTTTTATAAGCTCTGCCATAAGTGGGTGGTCCCATGTGGGTTTGGGTCTTCTCTGGCAGATTGCTGACAGGTTCCGTTTGAAAGGGGGTTGTCCAGGTGAGTAGTTATGGGAGCTACCGGGTGCACACTCTCCAGTGGTGGGTGCCAACAAACTACTTTGTCTTGGCCAGGGTATTTACATACAGCGCAGAAAATTTAACCTTTGCCCTAGATGAAGGGAAGCCTGGCAATTGCTCAGGGGATTTCTGGGACATTCAAAATCAGCTTATCCTGCTAACCACAGAATAGGGAAAAAGCATATGATCGATAGTGGTCCAGCTGCTGGGCTTCCCATGATCACAAAAATGGTAATTCTCCTGTGTAATTACAGGTTGAGCCTGCGTGCTGACACTCCATTCATTATATCTGGGATTGCTGGAGGTAGTCTAGTACATAAATGAGATGCTTAATCCATTTTCTGTAGATAGGGGATACATTGATTTTGTAGTTCAACCTCTTGAATGTCCAAGAAGCCCCCAGAGCTGTTGGTAAGCTTTCCTTAATCCAGGGCAAAGGTTAAAATTTTTGCCCTAACCCTGGCCAAGGCAAAGAGGTTTGTTCATACACTCCAGCCCTTAGTGTCTGGGGCATGTGCATGCCATATACACCCCCCTCCCTGCTACTCCCCTGGAAAAAAAACCTCAAAGGAAACTTATCATCAACCTGCCAGAGAAGCCACACACTTCCTAAGAAGTGTCACCGTTATTTATGAGTTTCCCTCACCCACTAATGATTGATAGGCTGCCCCTCACTAATGTGACTCTTCTCCGGCACACACTTCAGGGATTATATACTAATCTATTCCTAACAATACCATTGAAAACACTGTGATTATTATACAGAGGAGACACAAGACAAAGGGTAAATGAAGAAATTGACTGTCAAACCATTCCCATTTCTGGAGGTTGTTATATTAATCAGATATTTCTAGAAAGAATGTACGCGGAGAACGTTTTTAAAAAGATAAATGGAATGATTAGTTTCTATTAAGGAATGCTGATAATCAATGGCATGTCAATAAAACACGTGGTTACTTGCTGTAATATGTAGTGTGAACAATAGAAGGTAAGTAATTATTTTGGCTTCCGTTTCTGTTTGAGTCATCAGACCTTCGACATATGACTGTAGAGATACAACCAGCTGAGCAAGTGGTTTCTTTATTATGGCTCATCTGTGTGTTGGGCATTTTTGAAATTTCACACTCCTCTACTTACAATGCCACTAAAATGACAGTACTACAAATTATCCCCCTGATAGGGGTTAAAAGGGTTTTCCCATTTAAACATTTGAGACATAGCACGGGCAAATGCCTCAAATGTCAGATAGGTGTGGGTCCCACCACTGAGACTTGCTCGTATCTCGAGAATAGCTCTCCATTCCCTGCTATGAGACTTTCAAAAATAGCTGAATGAGCGCCCTCTGTCCCATAGCAGTGAATGGAGAGCAAGCCATGCAAGTGCAGCCACTGGTCCTTTCAACCACAATGGGACTTCCGGAAACAGCCGAGCAACCATTCAGCTGTTTTCAGAACTCTTATAGCAGTGGATGGAGCGTGGCCGCACATGCGTGGCTGCTCTCTCTTCATATCAGAGAACATGTTCTTGAAACAGGAATTGGGCCCAGAGATGGCCCACACACCTATTTGACATTTGAGGCATATCCTAGGGATATGCCTCAAATGTTTACATGGGAATACCCTTTTAATTAATTGATTGGTTAGGGGGAAAGAGGGTTGCTGAGACCCCTATTGTTCTTTTTAATTGGTGAACGGTATCCCTAAAATGATTGCAGCAGTTAGTCTACTATGCTCTGCTGTGAATAGCCAAGCCAAGCTATCTCCAGGAGTCTCATAATGATGAATGGAGAGGCATTTTGCATTCTCAATCAGCTACTGCATTCACTTTAAGGGTACAGTGCCCCTGTTCCCAGAATCATTGGGGGCCCAGTGTTTGGGATCATTCCCAGGATCATAGGGGCCCACGGGTGATCAGATGCTTCTTCCCTATTCTGTGGATAGGAAATAAGTAGACCTCATGACACAACTTATTTTCTTAGAAAAGGCCATGAATATTTGATTGGGGGTAAGACTACCAGCATCTCCGCTTATCAGCAAAATGAGGGGTCTGAGGACTGTCCACTTTTGAACACCATTCTACAGTGTATTCAGAGATATCAGATATGTGCACCAAAGCAGAGCAGGGAGTAACCACAAAGTCCAATTTGCAGCAAACTCCAAGGCACGGCCAATGGGAAGTGTCGTTCAAAGCTTTCAGAGCTCAAACGTTAATGTAAATATACACATCAATTGGAACACTGAAAAGAATGCACTGTATGAAGTAGCAGCAGGTGCCTACTATTGTTTATATGGCTGGATTAGTCCATGTGATTGTTTATGCTGTATTACGTCAAACTAGCTAACAATGGGTTTCAGCAGGGTGTGGATGCCACATGGCATGATTATATCTGCTTCCTGAGAACAATAGAAGAATGATTTCATTGTTTATGAGAATCTTATTCACATCCATTATATTCATTAGTGGAAAATAAAAAAAGAAACCCAGGAAAACTCAATATTATGGAGCTGAGATTGATAAGGTATAAACTTCTAGTGGAGCTTGGTCAATGATTAGTGTTTGTCGAGCACCAAAGTGCTCGAGCGCTCGAGTAGAACACCTGGGGATGCTCGGGTGCTCTACTGAGCACTCAAGCACAATGGAAGTCAATGGGAGAACCCGAGCATTAAACCAGGCACCGCCTGCTCTGAAGAGGGGAGGGTGTTTGGTTCATAGTAAAAGGACAGAAATTGATGGAAACACCACTGAAATGGTTTGGGAACAGCATGGGGAGGATGTCTGGAGGCATCTTGGACTTCCAGGTCATTGCTGGGAATAATGTTGTCCGAGTAGTACGCCATTTAAACAGACTAACAATAATACGCACAAAACCGAAGATAAAATCGATTTCAGAGTAAAAATTGTTAGGAAAAATTCTTTCCTGTATATTTACTTGTATATAAAGTGCAAGTGCTGCCAAAAATTACAAGGAATAGGGACTCCGATACAACCTTTTGTGGGCGAGGGCCTGCTGCCGAGTTGACCATCTAAAATATTTTGTGGGCAAGGGCCTGCTGCCAAGTTGACCATCTAAAAGAATTTGTGGGTGAGGGCCTGCTGCCGAGCTGACCATCTAAAACATTATGGGTGAGGGCCTGCTGCTGAGCTGACCATCTAAAAAATTTTGTGGGCAAGGGCCTGCTGCCGAGCTGACCATCTAAAACATTATGGGCGAGGGCCTGCTGCTGAGCTGACTATCTAAAACATTTTGTGGGCGAGGGCCTGCTGCCAAGCTGACCGTCTAAAAAATGTTCGTGGGTGAAAGCCTGCTGCCGAGCTGACCATCTAAAACATTATGAGCGAGGGCCTGCTGCCGAGCTGACCATCTAAAAATTTTTGTAAGTGAGGGCCTGCTGTCGAGCTGACCATCTAAAACATTATGGGCGAGGCCTGCTGCCGAGCTGACCATCTAAAAATATTTGTGGGTGAGGGGCTGCTGCAGAGCTGATCATCTAAAAAATTTTGTAGGCAAGGGCCTGCTGCCGAGCTGACCATCTAAAAATTTAGGGGTGAGGGTCTGCTGCTGAGCTGACCCTCTAAAACATTATGGTTAAAGGCCTGCTGGTGAGCCTCAAAAACATTATGGGTGAGGGCCTGCTGGTGACCCTCTAAAACATTATGGGTCAGGGCCCGCTGCTGAGCTGACCCTCTAAAACATTAGGAGCGAGGGCAGCCTAATAAGCATGTTGATATAATGGAGGAGGAGGTGGACGAGAAAAGGGAGATTGAACCATATACCGTTTTTAGTGTTGGAAGGGGTGCATGGGAATACAGTGTATTCAATACACCATAAAAGCCACATTTAGAGTGCATTTATGTTCAGTTATTATGCCCCCAGCAGCACTAAATACACGCTCTGACAAAACGCTGGTGGCGGGGCTGGCCAGCACCTTAAAGGCATAGAGCGCCAGTTCGTGCTACGTGTCAAGCTTGGACACCCAATAGTTGTAAGGCACACAGGGATCACTGAGGACGCTGACATGGTCTGCAATGTAATTCTTCACCATCTTCAATTTTTTTCCCCCTCCTTGTGATACTAGGCCACGTGTCAGGTTGAGGATGCTGGCGGGGTGTCATGAAACTGTCCCAGGCCTTGGAGAGTGTTGCCCTGCCTCTGTTGGAACTGCTGTGTGTTCCCCTCATCTCCCCTCCTCGGTTGGCCAAGGAACTACGTACTCTGTCGCCAGCATTGTCAGCTGTAAATTTTTGGAGCAATTTTTCCACAAGGACCTTCTGGTATTGCACCATTTTGCTGGTCCTCTCCACCACAGGAATGAGAGATGAGAAGTTCTCTTTGTATCAGGGGTCGAGAAGGGTGAACAACCAGTAATCAGTGTTGGCCAAAATGCGTACAACGTGAGGGTCACGGGAAAGGGAGCCTAACATAAAGTCAGCCATGTGTGCCAGAGTCCCAACAGACTTCGTTGTCCTCATCCTCTTCCTCCTCTTCTACCCATCCACGCTAAATAGATGGAATAAAACTTCCATGGGTACTACCCTCTGTAGCGGAGGCAACCCTCTCCTGCTCCTTCTCATCATCCAATTCACACTGAGAAGACAAACTGAGGGTGGTCTGGCTATCACCCTGTGTACTTTCTTCCCCCATTTCCACCTCTTCCACATGCAAAGCGTCCGTCTTAATTGTGAGCAGCGAGCGTTTGAGTAGACACAGAAGTAGGATGGTTACGCTGATAATAGCGTTATCACCGCTCACCATCTGTGTTGATTCCTCAAAGTTGCGTAAAACCTCACAGAGGTCAGACATCAATGCCACTCGTCGCTTGTGAAGAGCTGAAGCTGACTGGAAAGGCAACGACCATGTTGTAACTGGTATTCAACTACTGCCCTCTGCTGCTCACAAAGCCTGGCCAACATGTGGAACGTGGAGTTCCAGCGCGTGCTCACGTCGCACAGCAGTCGGTGAGCTGGCAATTGCAAGGGCTGCTGCAGTGTTGCCAGACCGGCGGAAGCTGTAGATGACTTTCGGAAATGGGTACACACGCGGCGCACCGTCACCAGTAGCTCAGGCAAATTGGGGTAGGTTTGAGAATCCGTTGAACCACTAGGTTGAACACGTGGGCTAGGCATGGTATGTGTGTGAGCTTGTCGAGCTCCAAAGCCGCCACCAAGTTACGGCCATTATCATACACAACCATGCCTGGTTTTAGGTTGAGTGGCAAGAGCCACAGCTCAGTCTGGTCCCTTATCCCCTGCCACAGCTATGTAGCAGTGTGCTGTTTGTCACCTAAGCAGATCAGTATAAGCACGGCCTGTTGCAGTTTCCCCACTGCAGTGCTACACTGCTTCCAGCTACTGACTGATGTCTGACTGGTGCTGCAAGATGATAATTCAGAGGTGGAGGAGGAGAAGGGCGGGTTGCAGCCACTAAAGTAGGTGGTGGCGGAAACCCTGATAGAATTAGGGCCCGCAATCCTTGGCGTCGGTAGCACCTGTGCCATCCCAGGGTACGACTCGCTCCTGGCCTCCACAACGTTCACCCAGTGTGCCGTCAGGGAAATGTAGCGTCCCTGGCCAAAAGCACTTGTCCATGTGTCAGTCGTTAAGTGGACCTTCCAAATAACTGCGTTGATCAGGGCACGGGTGATGTTACGAGACACATGCTGGGACTGCACACCGTGAAAAATATTGGTGGCTGGGGACAGAGTACCGCGGGACAGCCGCCGCCATCAGGCTGCGGAAAGCCACAAGCTTAAATGGCAACATTTCCAGGGCCAGCAATCTGGAAAGGTGTGCATTTAGTGCTATGGTCTGTTGGTGGATGGCTGGGTATTTACGCTTTCGTTTAAAGACCTGGGGTATAGACATCTGTACACTGTGCTGGGACACAGAAGTGGATGTGCTAGCTGATGGTGCTTGTGAAGGTCCAGGTGCTAGCTGGTTGTGGACCCAGGCGTTCGGCCCACCTATTAGGGTGCTTTGATGCCATGTGGCAGATCATGCTTGTGGTGTTAAGGTTGCTAGTGTTCACGCCCCTGCTCATTTTGGTACGGCACAGGTTGCAAATGACAATTCTTTTATCGTCCGCACTTCCCTCAAAAAAAGCGCCAGACTGCGGAACACCTACCCCTTGGCAAGGGGGTGCTCCAGGGAACAGTTGCCAGCCCGCCTCAGTGTGGCCCACCTTCTCCATTTTGCCACCCCACTGCCTCTTCCAGCCTGTTGCGGTGCTGCGGATCCCTCCCCCTCTGTACTGCTGTCCTCGCTCGGCTTGCCACCTTCCCAGGTTGGGTCAGTGACTTCATAGTCCAGCCCCTGCTCTTCCACTTCCTCACTCTGATCATCCTCCTGACTTGTTGACCTAACAACAACCTCAGTTATTGACAACTGTGTCTCATCCTCATCATGAGCCTCTTGAGACACTAATTGCGGTTGACTTACAGTATTGGCAACTGTGTCTCATCATCATCATCCACCTTGTGAAACACTAATTACCATTCCCCACCGTCATCTTCTTCTGACTGTGAATGCTCCAAAGTTTGGGAGTCAGGGCACAAGATCTCCTCATGTCCCTCTTCAAGCAGGCTTGGCGAGAGGCCCAAATTAAGGAATGGCGATGAAAACAGATCCTCGGAATATACGAGTGTGGGATGAATTGTTTGCCAAGACTCTCCATGGTGGGTGGAAGGAGTATCAGGGTGAGGATTCTGTTGACCAGACTCTTGGCTACTGAGACTGGACTTTGTGGAAGACAGGTTGGTGCTTAACCGAATGGAAGCATTATCTGCTGCAATCCAACCGACCACCTGGTCGCACTGGTCTGACTTCGAGAGTGGTGTCTTCCGCTGCCCTGCAAACTGGAACATGAAGCTAGGTATCGTGGATGAGTGTGTTTCTTGTGTTCTGGCAGCAGGCACAGTTTCACCGCGCCCAGGGCCACGGCCTCTGCTTGCACCATCAGCAGCATGGCCACTTCCCCGTCCCTTACTGCTCGCCTTGAGCATATTAAATGGTATATATACTTGCAAGTATGTCACACGTACAGTAGCGCAGGTTTTGTAAGTGTATGCGCAAATAAAGTACACAGAATGTCACAGATATTTTTAGGATGCGCATATGTTAAACAGGAGGTATAGCGCAAGTAAAGTCGCTGTCACCACCGCCTAATAAAAAATTACACTGAATAAATGTCACTGATATTTAGGATGTGCACACGTTAAACAGGAGGTATAGCGCAAGTAATTTAGCTGTCACCACCGCCTAATAAAAAATTACACTGCATGAATGTCACTGATATTTAGGATGCGCCCAAGTTAAACAGGAGGTATAGCGCAAGTAATGTCGCTGTCACCAGCAGCTAATAAAAAATTACACTGAATTAATGTCACTGATATTTCGGGTGGCAAACGTTATACAGGAGATGTAGCGCAGGTTATGTCGCTGACACCAGCAGCAAAAAATTTTTACTGAATGTCACTGATATTTCAGATACGCAAACGTTATACAGGAGATGTAGCGCAGGTAATGTAACTGTCCGCAGCGGACACAGCCTACAGAAAAAGTACACTGGATGTCACAGATATTTTTAGGCTGCGCACACGTTACACAGGAGATGTAGAGCAGATAATGTCACTGTCACCAGCGGCAAAAAAAGTTACACTGAATGTCACTGATATTTCGGATGCGCTAACGTTATACTGGAGATGTAGCGCAGATAATGTCGCTGCCCTCAGCAGCAAAAAAATTAGACTGAATGTCACTGATATTTCGGATACGCAACCGTTATACAGGAGATGTAGCGCAGGTAATGTAACTGTCCGCAGTGGACACTGTCTATGGAAAAAGTACACTGATGTCACGAATATTTTTAAGCTGCGCACACATTAGACATGAGATGTAGAGAAGATAATGTCGCTGTCTGCAGCGGCCAAACAATTGCAAGCTATTTAGCGCAGGTTGCGCTAAAAATACATATTGCTGCCACAAACAATAGTCCTTAAAAGGACTTTTGGGTCTATAACAAGTATAAAAGCTAAAATATTGCTATTTCAATCCCTACACTATCTCTCCCTACTGCTCTCCAGCTCTCCCTGACTAATACTGAGCCGAACACGTGTCATCGGGTGCTATATAGCACCCAATGAGGTGTTCCGGCCAGCCAATCACTGTAATGCCAGCAGCCAACATGGCTACGGCATTACAGTGAATGGCAGTACTTACCCGCACGTTTATTGGCTGCATAGGAGACTCGAGCATTGCGCTGAGCATCGCGATGCTCGAGCCGAACTAGTGTTCGGCCGAGCATGCTCGCCCAACACTATCAATGATCACACAACCAAGGTGGTGCACCCTTTCCTTTAGGTTCTGCAGCAGGGCATATGTTGAGGCAGGGTCACATTAATACTGGATGGTATCTTCCCTTGCTGCGGTACAGGCTGCTACGCTGGCATATTAACAGTCATACAGATGTTGGATATCCTCTTGTGAGAGATAGGGGAGAGATGTGGCTATTTTGCTAGCCAGAGGAGCTGCTTGATACCTTGGAGAGCACGTTGTGTAGCACGGGCAGTGTGTAGGCGGGTGTTATCTTGTTGGAACACCCCATCTCCTACCGCTAGTTTCACGTGCTAAAATATTTCGGCAAGCTGTTCTGGCAGTTCATTGTATCCGGCATAACCAAAAAAGGCTAGAGCCCTGCCAGGGACCATTGACTGTAATCGTACCCAGCAGGGATCCGGCCTGTCACCGGCACTAATGCCGGAAACAGACCGGATACCCGCCTGGTCCCGTTTTAGTAAACGGGCTACGGCGGAGAAAGTAAGTATCCCAATGAACTCCAGAAGACTGTTCCTCTGCTGGTACAGCCTGCTAGAAGATTTTAGCGCTAGTGTCAAAAAAAGTCAGTAGGGCTGGTTCCACAATATCCTGCACATACCAAAGGTTCCCTTAATTGTAGCCAATGGCACCCCACACCAAGACACCTGGTGTTGTTCCTCTGTGGCCCCGCACTATGCAGTAGGCACCCGACAGCCTTTCAGGTGTTCTTTTTTCCATTTTCGGTTGTATCTATATCTAGTACAATACAAAGATCACATAATTTCATGCGACGGAAAATCCTCCACATCAACAAACTATATACATAATCTACCCTTATAAATAGTACATTCCAGTGCAGGTATCCACAGGTCAGAAGAAGATGAACCACAATAAATCAGAGCAATGAACAGTGGCGTAACTACCGGGGAAGCAGCTGCTTCGGGGCCCGGGCTGACAAGGGGCCTGGCGCCCGGCAGCGTGTCAGTCAGGTTTTCAGTGGGGCACCGGCAAAATTGGGGGCCCGGCCCAGCCTGTCCATCATCCTTTACCGCCCCTGCCACCCAGTGCATCTTACTGCCAGAGCCAGACAGTGCAGGAATCAAGCTGGTACAAGCCGGAAGCGCGCTGTTTAAATTAGGACCGCCGGTCAGTGCGAGGGTCAGGTATATCCTCCCTGCAATCCCCCTCCCCCACCGCCAATCAAGAGGTTTTGCAGCATCCTCCCCCGCATCCAATACTCAAAAGCAAAATGCCTGATGTAAAGCTGTCTCTTAAGACATTAACAATATACCCCAAAGCAAAAAAACAGAACAGCAATTGTATAATACAAGGATAACAAACTTTATTTAGACATATAGTTTAAAATAGAGTTTCATATACGTTATCAGCATTACATTCACAGGAAAAATACCCACAGGAGCACTATTCATGATACATACAAGTAACAATTTCTCCCTAGAGGATATCAATAAACCCCAACTCTATAAGTAAAGTGAAAAGTGCCACAAAATGGATCAATACATACAGGAGACAATTTATGTAAATTATACAGAACAGAATAGTCCTGGATACACGTGTTTCGCGGTCGTTTTTCCAAGGGATATCCCTTGAAAGGGACATTAGTCTTCAGCCCCTTTACTAAGGACATAAGTCTTCAGCCCCTTCACTTGGGACATAAGTCTTCAGCCCCTTCACTCGGGGCATAAGTCTTTAGCGCCTTTACTCAGGACATAAGTCTTCATCCCCTTTACTCGCGACATAAGTCTTCAGCCCCTTTACTTAGGATATATATATATATATATATATATATATATATAAAATGGCGGCACCGACTATACAATTTATGAAAGGGTGCTATGTCCCAGGGTATAGGCTTATAACCCAAAAATAGTCAAGAATCGCCATGAATTTCGGCTCATCCATAGAGCCTTTCTCAAACTTGGGAAAGGCTCTATGGATGATCCGAAACGTCGCTGCACTGTACCACATGGGTAAATACATTTTTCACGATTTTTATACCTTGCAGTGCTGTCTGATTTTCTTGACTATATATATATATATATATATTATATAGGAAAAGTACGGCGTGGCAGCCTGGTCTGGTCTAGATCGTGACTAGCCAAAGGAGTGGGGTTTACACAGGGAGATGGAGTTGCGGGGGGGACATACAAAAATTTGCTGTGGGGCCCAGTCACTTCTAGCTACGCCCCTGGCAATGAACAAAGATATATTCATACTTTGGTAGAGTATTAAATAGGTTTTCTGGCAGAAATTATATTTTATGTAATGCCTCCAGTCTGTCTCCTGAAAAAGAAGATTCATTCTTACCTGCTCCACAATGCTCCGGTCCTCAGCACTGCCCTGCTTTGTGTCCATCTTTTGGTCCCCGCACTGTTTGCATCTGGCTGGCCATGGGCATAGGCACATGCACAGCTCTGGCCAATAACTGGCTTCAGCAGTCATGTGGCCACAAGCAGCATGTCACTGCTGAAGCCATTTATTGGCTAGAGCGGTGCATGTGACTATGCCCATGGCCAGCCAGATGCAAACAGTGCATGGTCTGGAAAATGTAGACAGCAGAGGTAGCGCGAAGGACTGGAGTGGCATGGAGCTGGTACGTATGAATTCTCTTTTTCAGGAGGCAAGCTGTGGGCACTACATAAAATACAGTATGATTATTACTGGAAAACCCCTTTAAGGGTAGGTTCACACATGGTAGATATGCTGCAGACTTCCCATCATAGCAAGCGGAAAATTGGTAGTATATTACCATACTTAACAGAAAAGTTGATGAGATTTTACTAAATCTCATGCATGCAATATGGAAAACATTTGCAGTGGAAATTGACCTACAGTAAAGATTATCATTCCCACTGCCAATTTTACTCTTTGCAATTCTTTGCAGATTTTGTCCTGAATTTGTAGCAAAACTCATTGCGTATTTTTTTTACTCTGTTTACGCCCATGTGGATCTCCACTTCTAATCCTTGTGGTAAAGGAGTGGTAAAACAGGCAAGGTTCTTTTCTAGTTTCTAAATAATGCAGAGACCCTTTCCATTGAAAGCGTCATCCCTACTGTGGAATCAGTGCCCCTAAATAAGCCAGTAAAATGTCCTTATTGTGAAAATATAAATAACTACTATAAAGAACCTATAAAGAACTGCTAAAAATCGCAATTTGCTTCTACCTTCCATATACAGTAAGGTTCCTCAGGAGACCAGAAAGTGAAGATGGACAAAAAGAGCCAAAAATAAATTGGATTACAGTATCAAAGACATATGTGTGGGGTATGGGTGTTGGTGGGGAAGGGCAGGAATGACATTACCATCAGGACAGCCCAGGGCCTAGCTACAGTAGTGAACATTTACACGGGCCGAGGAGTAGGCTAATTATTGGGAAAGAACATTTGTACCAACATTCGTTTCAGATAATTGGCCTGTCTAAAGGTGCCACCAATCACTAAAAAATTAGCGGAACTCTTGTTTGTCAAGTGATCACATGCATCATGTGGCGTCTAAAATTGCTGTTTGTAGGCACTACATTGCACTGTGTAAAAAAGGGATCTGTGTAATGACCGGCGTCACGCAAAGGGAGGGAAATGGGAAGGCCCTGTCCAAGGGAGAGGGAAAGATGGTGACCCCTGACTCACCTTGCGGCTGGCACCTGACTGCCCTGAAGTCCCTAGACGGGTTCCTCACTCGTACGCCGATCACGTGCCTAAACCCTGGCTTTCCATAAGATGAGCCCTATGTAGTGAACGGGGTGGTGGGATCACTAGTCCGCACCACTGACACTAAGAGGAAAACACCAAGGAGAGGACAGACAATACAGACAAACATATAATCCCAGGTGGGCGACAACAGCAGACCACCAAGGCCCAACAGGGATCCGGAGGGTAACGTTCTGGAACAACAACCAGGAATCTCAGCTACACAGCTCCAGTGGGTCAGTATAGAAGTCCAGGCAGGAAGCTCTATATCTGGCAACCAGAGAAGTGAGAGATGGGAATATAAGGAGGTTGGGATTGCTGGACAAGAAACAGCTGAGGAGGAGAAGCTACGGATCCCTGAGTGAGCCAAAAAGGATTGCAAGGCAAACCCAGAAAGCTACCATTAATAAACAGCACTGTATTTAGACATAGAGCGCGCAGCCACCCGCTGCGACTTCCTGACCCCGGGTATAACGGAGTCAGGCGTGGATCTTGACACGCTCGCGACAATCTGGTACCGACAATACAAAGTGAATGGGGGATGAACGATCGTTGAATGACTCTTGTTATTGGCCTGGCATTGGCCCATTTTAGAGGACCTTGATTGCACGTTAGGACTTACCCAGACTATTTCCTAACATTTACTGTACATGTACTTACACGAATGTAGTTCTCCGAAAAAGATGATTGGGCATATCACGTAAAACATGTCTTGACAGAAATAAGCGCTTGACACTTGCTCTTCAGTGTTATAATCACATTAATATGCCCACACACCTTAGCTATGTTTAGTGACAGCTATACCTCCAACTCCCCTAAAAACATGCACATGTGTAGTCAATGGGGAGAGGAAAAAATCTTACTGAGGAGAGTGAATATGCTGTTCTATAGCTGCGGCTTATCTCTTGTGTTAACAAAGAATCGAGCATACTAAAAAATCCAACATCTTTTTCCCCAAAATCTGCCATTGGGAGAAAGTTGGGACATTCCCAAACACAAGATAATTAACAAATTCAGACAATTTTCCCAAATATGCCCTGGAGCAGGGGTACTTTGAAGTCTGGACATTTGCCTATTTCCCCTATGCAAAGTTATAAACTTCTTACTTTATTTGTTTACTTTGTTTAATACTGTGTAACTGCATTTTATATGTTGTGATACATCCTGTTCATTTGTATTGTATTTTCAAGGCTCTGTCGAAAGGGCTAATCAACACTGAGAGACTTTTGGGACTTTGAATGAGAAGCTGATAATTTTCCACAGCTGCCATAGGGTTTAAAGAAAAGCATGTTTTTGAGGGAAAATCCAGACTTGTTTACCACTAAAACCAGACAGACTGACTCTGTTGTTATGTCTAGAAACTCGTTTTTGTCAGGAAAAACTGCTGCGTCATTGCCATTGAGTATCATTGAAGCTCTAATGTAAGTCTATGACAGACGGGAGTTGTAACAATGTATCTGTTTGTGCTGAGTTTCTCAACTCCACCCCTACCACTATAAGGGTCTAGTTCAGCCAACCGGACTACTGAGCTACAGACCATGGGCCTCAAACCTTTGACCATGGTACCAGCCTTCTGAGAGAGAGAGAGAGAGAGAGAGAGAGAGAGGGACAGCTATCTCAGGCCTCTCCTCAGCATCAAACCCTTCTTCTGCCAGGGAGGAGACTGGAGTAGCAGGCCCTATTCCTCACCTGTATTGTTTTGCATGTGTGTCTTCCTGGCTGGAGTGCATTTTTCTGGCTAATGTGAACAGAGACTGTAAAGTGATTCTTCCAGGCTGCTGTGGGACAGAACAACAGAGACTGTAAAGTGTGTCCGTCTGAGAGGAGTGACATCGTTCAATTCAGAGACCAGTGATAGGACAGGTACTCTTGTCAGAGCCGAACTATGTGGATGCCTGTGCCTGCAATCTAGATAGAGAGAGGAAAAGACTGCGCTGGGACAAGCAAGCGACCTGATCAGGATCCAGACTACACCTGCCTCCATGTACCAGACGAAGACAAGCAGCTGCCCACAGAACTGTGAGTGTAACATAGTAACATAGTAACATAGTACAAGGCCGAAAAAAGACATTTGTCCATCCAGTTCTGCCTGTTATCCTGCAAGTTGATCCAGAGGAAGGCAAAAAAAAACCCTGTGAGGTAGAAGCCAATTTTCCCCACTTTAGGGGAATAAAAAATTCCTTCCCGACTCCAATCAGGCAATCAGAATAACTCCCTGGATCAACGACCCCTCTCTAGTAGCTATAGCCTGTAATATTATTACGCTCCAGAAATACATCCAGGCCCCTCTTAAATTCCTTTATTGTACTCACCATCACCACCTCCTCAGGCAGAGTGTTCCATAGTCTCACTGCTCTTACCGTAAAGAATCCTTTTCTATGTTTGTGTACAAACCTTCTTTCCTCCAGACGCAGAGGATGTCCCCTCGTCACAGTCACAGTCCTGGGGATAAATAGATGATGGGATAGATCTCTGTACTGACCCCTGATATATTTATACATATTAATTAGATCTCCCCTCAGTCGTCTTTTTTCTAAAGTCAATAACCCTAATTTTGATAATCTTTCAGGGTACTGTAGTTGCCCCATTCCAGTTATTACTTTAGTTGCCCTCCTCTGGACCTTCTCCAGCTCTGCTATGTCTGCCTTGTTTACAGGAGCCCAGAACTGTACACAGTACTTCATGTGTGGTCTGACTAGCGATTTGTAAAGTGGTAGGACTATGTTCTTATCACGGGCATCTATGCCCCTTTTGATGCAACCCATTATCTTATTGGCCTTGGCAGCAGCTGCCTGACACTGGTTTTTGCAGCTTAGTTTCCTGTTTATTTAAATTCCTAGATCCTTTTCCATGACAGTGTTACCGAGTGTTTTATCATTTAGTATGTACGGGTGACTTGCATTATTCCTTCCCATGTGCATAACTTTACATTTGTCAGTGTTCAACCTCATCTGCCACTTATCTGCCCAAGCCTCTAATCTATCCAGATCCCTCTGTAGTAGTATACTGTCCTCTTCAGTGTAAATTACTTTACACAGTTTAGTGTCATCTGCAAAAATTGATACTTTACTATGCAAGCCTTCTACAAGATCATGAATAAATATATTGAAGAGAATAGGGCCCAATACTGACCCCTGAGGTACCCCACTAGTGACAGTGACCCAATCTGAGTGTGTACCGTTAATAACCACCCTCTGTTTTCTATCATTGAGCCAGTTACTTACCCACATACAGACGTTTTCTCCCAGTCCGAGCATTCTCATTTTATATACTAACCTTTTATGTGGTACAGTGTCAAATGCTTTGGAGAAGTCCAGATATACGACATCCATTGATTCGCCGCTGTCAAGTCTAGAACTTACCTCCTCATAGAAACTGATTAAATTAGTTTGGCATGACCGATCCCTCACGAAGCCATGCTGATATGGCGTTATTTGCTTATTTCCGTTGAGATGCTCTAAGATAGCATCTCTCAGAAAACCTTCAAACAGTTTACCCACAACAGATGTTAAACTTACCGGCCTATAGTTTCCAGGCTCTGTTTTTGGACCCTTTTTGAATATTGGCACCACATTTGCTATGCGCCAATCCTGTGGGACATTCCCTGTCACTATAGAGTCCGCAAATATCAGAAATAAGGGTCTGGCTATGCACCGCTGCTAATCTGTGATAGGTCATAGAACAGGATACTGTAGTCAGTGCATTGTAGCAACGGGCCCTGAGTAGCAGGGTTCATACAGGAAAATAGTAGAGGAGAGTAGCCTGTATTTTTATGTGCTTGCTGGTTGGGGCACGATTTTTGGATGCAAAGTTTAGTTATCCTTAATTAATGTAAACTTGTTATCACTGGTCCTGTCATTTGTCCATTGCGCCCCTGGTGCATCGGCACAATACTGTTAATCCGATTATATTTTGTTCTTTAATAAAGCCGGTATCTGCTTCAGCCTCCTTTTTTACTGTACTGTATTTGAACCCTGCCCTGCGGTCTCTTCCTCCTCTGACCGCTACAACTGCATATACAGGCACCTTCAGGACCTGAATAAAATACTATGTCCTATAATATTAACCACCTCAGCCCCCAGTGCTTAAACACCCTGAAAGACCAGGCCACTTTTTACACTTCTGACCTACACTACTTTCACCGTTTATTGCTCGGTCATGCAACTTACCACCCAAATGAATTTTACCTCCTTTTCTTCTCACTAATAGAGCTTTCATTTGGTGGTATTTCATTGCTGCTG
Organism: Bufo bufo; assembly: GCF_905171765.1. Lineage (NCBI taxonomy): Eukaryota > Metazoa > Chordata > Amphibia > Anura > Bufonidae > Bufo > Bufo bufo. The sequence continues at coordinate 348,076,881 of NC_053394.1, forward strand.
ACATTTTTACTTTTTTTGTTATTAATCGAAATTTAACGATTTTTTTGCAAAAAAATGACATTTTTCACTTTCAGTTGTAAAATTTTGCAAAAAAAACGAGATCCATATAGAAATTTTGCTCTAAATTTATAGTTCTACATGTCTTTGATAAAAAAAAAATGTTTGGGTAAAAAAAAAATGGTTTGGGTAAAAGTTATAGCGTTTACAAACTATGGTACAAAAATGTGAATTTCCGCTTTTTGAAGCAGCTCTGACTTTCTGAGCACCTGTCATGTTTCCTGAGGATCTACAATGGCCAGACAGTACAAACACCCCACAAATGACCCCATTTCGGAAAGTACACACCCTAAGGTATTCGCTGATGGGCATAGTGAGTTCATAGAACTTTTTATTTTTTGTCACAAGTTAGCGGAAAATGATGATTTTTTTTTTTTTTTTTTTTTTTCTTACAAAGTCTCATATTCCACTAACTTGTGACAAAAAATAAAAACTTCTATGAACTCACTATGCCCATAACGAAATACCTTGGGGTCTCTTCTTTCCAAAATGGGGTCACTTGTGGGGTAGTTATACTGCCCTGGCATTCTAGGGGCCCAAATGTGTGGTAAGGAGTTTGAAATCAAATTCTGAAAAAAATGACCTGTCAAATCCGAAAGGTGCTCTTTGGAATATGGGCCCCTTTGCCCACCTAGGCTGCAAAAAAGTGTCACACATCTGGTATCTCCGTACTCAGGAGAAGGTGGGGAATGTGTTTTGGGGTGTCATTTTATATATACCCATGCTGGGTGAGAGAAATATCTTGGCAAAAGACAACTTTTCCCATTTTTTTATACAAAGTTGGCATTTGACCAAGATATTTATCTCACCCAGCATGGGTATATATAAAATGACACCCCAAAACACATTCCCCACCTTCTCCTGAGTACGGAGATACCAGATGTGTGACACTTTTTTGCAGCCTAGGTGGGCAAAGGGGCCCATATTCCAAAGAGCACCTTTCGGATTTGACAGGTCATTTTTTTCAGAATTTGATTTCAAACTCCTTACCACACATTTGGGCCCCTAGAATGACAGGGCAGTATAACTACCCCACAAGTGACCCCATTTTGGAAAGAAGACACCCCAAGGTATTCCGTGAGGGGCATGGCGAGTTCCTAGAATTTTTTATTTTTTGTCACAAGTTAGTGGAAAATTATGATTTTTTTTTTTTTTTTTTTTTTCATACAAAGTCTCATATTCCACTAACTTGTGACAAAAAATAAAAACTTCCATGAACTCACTATGCCCATCAGCGAATACCTTGGGGTCTCTTCTTTCCAAAATGGGGTCACTTGTGGGGTAGTTATACTGCCCTGGCATTCTAGGGGCCCAAATGTGTGGTAAGGAGTTTGAAATCAAATTCAGTAAAAAATGACCTATGAAATCCAAAAGGTGCTCTTTGGAATGTGGGCCCCTTTGCCCACCTAGGCTGCAAAAAAGTGTCACACATCTGGTATCCCCGTACTCAGGAGAAGTTGAGGAATGTGTTTTGGGGTGTCTTTTTACATATACCCATGCTGGGTGAGATAAATATCTTGGTCAAATGCCAACTTTGTATAAAAAAATGGGAAAAGTTGTCTTTTGCCAAGATATTTCTCTCACCCAGCATGGGTATATGTAAAATGACACCCCAAAACACATTCCCCACCTTCTCCTGAGTACGGAGATACCAGATGTGTGACACTTTTTTGCAGCCTAGGTGGGCAAAGGGGCCCATATTCCAAAGAGCACCTTTCGGATTTGACAGGTCATTTTTTTCAGAATTTGATTTCAAACTCCTTACCACACATTTGGGCCCCTAGAATGCCAGGGCAGTATAACTACCCCACAAGTGACCCCATTTTGGAAAGAAGACACCCCAAGGTATTCGCTGATGGGCATAGTGAGTTCATGGAAATTTTTATTTTTTGTCACAAGTTAGTGGAATATGAGACTTTGTATGAAAAAAAAAAAAAAAAAAAAATCATCATTTTCCACTAACTTGTGACAAAAAATAAAAAATTCTAGGAACTTGCCATGCCCCTCACGGAATACCTTGGGGTGTCTTCTTTCCAAAATGGGGTCACTTGTGGGGTAGTTATACTGCCCTGGCATTCTAGGGGCCCAAATGTGTGGTAAGGAGTTTGAAATCAAATTCTGAAAAAAATGACCTGTCAAATCCGAAAGGTGCTCTTTGGAATATGGGCCCCTTTGCCCACCTAGGCTGCAAAAAAGTGTCACACATCTGGTATCTCCGTACTCAGGAGAAGGTGGGGAATGTGTTTTGGGGTGTCATTTTACATATACCCATGCTGGGTGAGAGAAATATCTTGGCAAAAGACAACTTTTCCCATTTTTTTATACAAAGTTGGCATTTGACCAAGATATTTATCTCACCCAGCATGGGTATATGTAAAAAGACACCCCAAAACACATTCCTCAACTTCTCCTGAGTACGGGGATACCAGATGTGTGACACTTTTTTGCAGCCTAGGTGGGCAAAGGGGCCCACATTCCAAAGAGCACCTTTTGGATTTCATAGGTCATTTTTTACTGAATTTGATTTCAAACTCCTTACCACACATTTGGGCCCCTAGAATGCCAGGGCAGTATAACTACCCCACAAGTGACCCCATTTTGGAAAGAAGAGACCCCAAGGTATTCGCTGATAGGCATAGTGAGTTCATGGAAATTTTTATTTTTTGTCACAAGTTAGTGGAATATGAGACTTTGTATGAAAAAAAAAAAAAAAAAAAAAATCATAATTTTCCACTAACTTGTGACAAAAAATAAAAAATTCTAGGAACTTGCCATGCCCCTCACGGAATACCTTGGGGTGTCTTCTTTCCAAAATGGGGTCAATTGTGGGGTAGTTATACTGCCCTGGCATTTTCCAGGGGCCCTAATGTCTGGTAAGTAGGTAAATGACCTGTGAAATCCGAAAGGTGCTCTTTGGAATGTGGGCCCCTTTGCCCACCTAGGCTGCAAAAAAGTGTCACACATCTGGTATCTCCGTACTCAGGAGAAGGTGGGGAATGTGTTTTGGGGTGTCTTTTTACATATACCCATGCTGGGTGAGAGAAATATCTTGGCAAAAGACAACTTTTCCCATTTTTTTTATACAAAGTTGGCATTTGACCAAGATATTTATCTCACCCAGCATGGGTATATGTAAAATGACACCCCAAAACATATTCCCCAACTTCTGCTGAATACGGAGATACCACATGTGTGACACTTTTTTGCAGCCTAGGTGGGCAAAGGTGCCCAAATTCCTTTTAGGAGGGCATTTTTAGACATTTGGATACCAGACTTCTTCTCACGCTTTGGGGCCCCTAAAATGCCAGGGCAGTATAAATACCCCACATGTGACCCCATTTTGGAAAGAAGACACCCCAAGGTATTCAATGAGGGGCATGGCGAGTTCATTGAAAAAAAAAAAATTTGGCACAAGTTAGCGGAAATTGATTTTTTTGATTTTGTTCTCACAAAGTCTCCCTTTCCGCTAACTTGGGACAAAAATTTCAATCTTTCATGGACTCAATATGCCCCTCAGCGAATACCTTGGGGTGTCTTCTTTCCAAAATGGTGTTATTTGTGGGGTGTTTGTACTGCCCTGGCATTTGAGGGTCTCCGCAATCATTACATGTATGCCCAGCATTAGGAGTTTCTGCTATTCTCCTTATATTGAGCATACGGGTAATGAGATTTTTTTTTTCCGTTCAGCCTCTGGGCTGAAAGAAAAAAATGAACGGCACAGATTTCTTCATTCGCATCGATCAATGTGGATGAAAAAATCTCTGCCAAAAAAAGAAAAAGGAGGGGAAAGGCGTCTGCCAGGACATAGGAGCTCCGCCCAACATCCATACCCACTTCAGCTCGTATGCCCTGGCAAACCAGATTTCTCCATTCACATCAATCGATGTGGATGAATAAATCATTGCCGGGATTTTTTTTTTTATATATACAAAGTGTTTGCCAAAGTATATGAACACCGCCACCTCCTCAGCTCATATGCCTCGGCAAACGTATCTTTTACTGCAGAGGAGAAATCTCGTCTTGCAGCGCCGCATACACCGACTTGCGTGTAATCTGACAGCAGCGCAATGCTTCTGTCCGAATGCACATCAGTGCTGCAGCTAGTCGATCGGTTGGTCCACCTGAAAGGTAAAAAAAACAAAACAAAAAAGAAAAAACCAGGCCGCAAAGCAATAACTTTATTAACTGTTGAACAGAACATAGAAACTTTTTTTAAACTTTTTTAACTGAACATTTAACTTTTTTACTTACCGGTATTTTTTTTTTTGTTTAGTTTTTTTTACCTTTTATAGAACAAACCTCTCCTTCCCCATGGGACAATGTGCAAAGCGCAAATCGCCCAAAGATGCGGCGAAGTACATTATGCACTTTATCCCAGGTGAAAGGAGAGGTTTGCAGCAGCTGTGAGTGAATGGGCCCTAATAGCCCTGTGTGCCTGTCCTGGTGAGATGTGATCCCTATGCTAAGTGTACCTGTGTGTGGTACTTCCGGAAACACTCTCCATAGCATAGGGCAGGGTGGTCAGCACAGTCAGGACAGAAATAGCGGGTGTCACGCCTTATTCCACTCCTGCTACAGACACGACATCTTTTTCGGGGTGACGGTTGGGTTGAGGTACCAGGAACGACACTGGGGAAATGTCGCTCGTGTAGACGGCTAACTACACTGGTGGATGGGGCCACGGAACCTCCTGGGTAAAGGAGGTTCTCGATGATCTCTTCCTGGAATTTGAGGAAGGATCCTGTTCTCCCAGCCTTACTGTAGAGAACAAAACTATTGTAGAGCGCCAATTGAATTAAATATACAGACACCTTCTTATACCAGCGTCTGGTTCTGCGGGAAACTAAATACGGAGACAACATCTGGTCATTGAAGTCCACCCCTCCCATGAGCGCATTATAGTCGTGGACACAGAGGGGCTTTTCAATGACACGGGTTGCTCGCTCAATTTGGATTGTCGTGTCTGCGTGAATGGAGGAGAGCATGTAAACGTCACGCTTGTCTCTCCATTTCACCGCGAGCAGTTCTTCGTTACACAAGGCAGCCCTCTGCCCCCTTGCAAGACGGGTGGTTACAAGCCGTTGGGGGAAGCCCACGCGACTAGTTCGCATGGTGCCACAGGCGCAAATCCGTTCTAGAAACAAATGCCTAAAGAGGGCCACACTTGTGTAGAAATTGTCCACATAAAGATGGTACCCCTTGCCGAATAAGGGTGACACCAAGTCCCAGACTGTCTTCCCACTGCTCCCCAGGTAGTCAGGGCAACCGACCGGCTCCAGGGTCTGATCTTTTCCCTCATAGATCCGAAATTTGTGGGTATAGCCTGTGGCCCTTTCACAGAGCTTATACAATTTGACCCCATACCGGGCACGCTTGCTTGGGATGTATTGTTTGAAGCCAAGGCGCCCGGTAAAATGTATTAGGGACTCGTCTACGCAGATGTTTTGCTCAGGGGTATACAAATCTGCAAATTTCAGGTTGAAATGGTCTATGAGGGGCCGAATTTTGTGGAGCCGGTCAAAAGCAGGGTGGCCTCTGGGACGGGAGGTGGTATTGTCGCTAAAATGCAGAAAACGTAGGATGGTCTCAAATCGTGTCCTGGACATAGCAGCAGAGAACATGGGCATGTGATGAATTGGGTGCGTTGACCAATATGACCGCAATTCATGCTTTTTTGTCAGGCCCATGTTGAGGAGAAGGCCCAAAAAAATTTTAAGCTCGGAAACTTGGACTGGTTTCCACCGGAAAGGCTGGGCATAATAGCTTCCCGGGTTAGCGGTTATAAATTGTGTGGCATACTGGTTGGTCTCTGCCACGACTAAGTCCAAGAGCTCCGCAGTCAAGAACAGCTCAAAAAATCCCAGGGCCGAACCGATTTGAGCCGTCTCAACCCGAACTCCAGACTGGGCGGTGAAAGGGGGAACTACTGGTGCGGCTGAAGTTGGTGACTGCCAATCAGGATTTGCCAGCACCTCAGGGACTCTAGGGGCTCTACGGGCCCGTCTTTGCGGTGGCTGCGACGGGGTAACTATTGCACGTGCCACCGTACCAGCTTCAACTGCCCTTCTGGTGCTCGCTACTTCACCAGGTTGTACGGCAGTGCTGGTACTAGGTCCAGGAAGGGCTGCGCTGCTGGTGTATGCCTCACCACGTGATCCGGCAGCGACAGCCCCACTCTGCTGCTCTTGAAGCGGATCCTGCGTAACCTGTGGTCTAGCGACATGGGGCCGGGTACGCCTGGTGCTGCCAGGGACCTCCACCTCCTCGTCCGAACTTTGGGTCAGAGAGCCACTGCTTTCCACAGGTTCATATTCTGACCCGCTAGATTCGTCAGATGAGGGTTCCCACTCCTCATCCGACTGGGTCAGAATCCTGTAGGCCTCTTCAGAAGAATACCCCCTGTTTGACATTTTGGACTACTAAATTTAGGGGTATTCCCTGAGACTACCCAAGAAAAAAAGCAAACCTGTCTTACAAAGGGGAGGCTAGCGAAGTACCGGAGGCTGCTGCGGTTGATAAAAAATATCAAAACTGATTTTTTTATCGCCGCAGTGCGTGTAAAATGAATGTGCAGTGATCAAAAAATAATAATTTTTTGTCACTGCGGTGGGGCGGGCGTGGGTGAACGCACGTGTGGGCGACCGATCAGGCCTGATCGGGCAAACACTGCGTTTTGGGTGGAGGGCGAGCTAAGGTGACACTAATACTATTATAGATCTGACCGTGATCAGTTTTGATCACTTACAGATACTATAAAAGTACAAATGCTGATTAGCGATACGCTAAACAGCGAATAAAAGTGACTGCGGTGCGGTGGGGTGGGCGCTAACTGACGCTAACTACCTAACCAAGGGGCCTAAACTATCCCTAAAACCTAACAGCCAATACCAGTGAAAAAAAAAAAGTGACAGTTTACACTGATCACTTTTTTTCCTTTCACTAGTGATTGACAGGGGCGATCAAAGGGGTGATCAAAGGGTTAATTGGGGTGCAGGTGGGTGATCTGGGGCTAAGGTGTAGTGTTGGTGTACTCACAGTTCAGTCTGCTCCTGTGCTGGATCCAACCGACGAAAAGGACCAGCACAGGAGCAGACAAGCCATATAACAGATCATATTTACTAATATGATCTGTTATATGACTTTGGATTGGATTTTTTGAAAATCGCCAGCCTGCCAGCCAATGATCGTTGCTGGCAGGCTGGTGACGAACTTGTTCTTTGAATTTTGCCGGCCCGCGATGCGCATGCGCGGGCCGGCTTGGAGCGAAATCTCGCGTCTCGCGAGATGACGCGTATATGCGTGACTCTGCGCAGCGCTGCCACCTCCGGAACGCAATCCTGCGTTAGGCGGTCCGGAGGTGGTTAAAGGGTCAATTAATAGATTGAAGCCTTCTTTACATATCAGTGAATCATGGATGTGTATTGTCCATGCTATCTACAGAGAGCACACGTACCCATTGATTTTAATGTTTGTTTACACACCAGTCATTTTCCACTGACACAATACATATGGAATCTGTATTCTGTCAGTGATTTTCAAGGATCATTAGAAGGAGATGCCCTGGAAACAAATTTTCAGCCTATCAGTGTAAGTGGAATATGGATGACACACAGAGGGAAAAAAATAGACACACCGACCAAACACAGGTCCTTCACGGACAATCTTTACAGATGAACCACTGACCTTTTTGTCACAGATGTCATGACGGACATGTGAAAAAGGCCTAAGCCAGATACCTTGCAATACAATTCCAAGAAAGTACAAATCCCAGTCAGAGCTTCTCTCTAGCAATGGATAAAGTTCAGCTTTGGTTTAGGACAGTGATTTGCCATTTTGTCCGCAGGTTTCACGAGTCCTAGCTGTAATATCAAAGATATCACAATGGAGTTGTCATAAAATCTCTTCCTGTGAATCGTACCTAATAGTCTGCTTGGCCAAACATTAGGAATAGCAATAGGGTACATAGAAGGCTCTTAGTTGCTAATGGCAAATATGGAGTATATCATATGTCCTGCTTCCTGGGTGACTGTACAGAGCCTGAAAATCAACTTTCTGATTTCAAGGAATATATAGATGATTGACAGGTCAGGCATTTTATTTGGGACACTCACTAAATAAATATTCTGCATTGAGGATCTGGTGGACAAGGCTCTGATACCATAGGAGGCCCCAAAGGTCCAGGAGAAAAATGAAAAACATTGGAGTTGTCTTTGGAACCAATCGCTTTTCACTAGGGACTATTTATTTGAATCATAACCTATTAAAGGTGTTGTCTCACTTCAGCAAATGGCATTTATCATGTATTATTATTATTCATTTGAAAGCACAATTAAAGGGGTTATCCAGGAAAATATATTTATGACTTATCCCCAGGATAGGTTATCAGTATCAGATCTGCGGGGGTGCGACACTTGGGATCCCCACGATTATCAGTTAGAAGAGCTTTTGAGCACTGCAGCCTCTGTCTAGGCCAGTCACATCACTACATCAGTCACATGGCCAAGTTGCAGCTCTGCCCCATTCAAGTCAATGGGGTTGAGCTGCAATATCAAGCACTGCCTGTATACAATGTACGGCGCCAGGGCTGTTGAGTCGGTAGATAAATGCTCCGACTCGGACTCCTCCGTTTTTGGTACGTCCGACTCCGACTCCCTGACTCCGACTCCTCTGTATTTAATATGCGAATGTACTTTATACATCCCTTGAAGGAAAGAAAGGCAACATACATGTCATTACCACAGAACTACTGGCTAGGAAGCCATCAGTCTATTGTATTGAACAGTTTAAGCAAAAGACAAACACAATGAAAACAACAACGTTTTTTAAATTTTTTTATTAAGTGGCTGGATAGTAGCAGCAGGCATAAACATCTGGAACAGGAACTTTACCAGTTCAAAAATGCAAACCACATTATTTGGTTGTTTTAGAACAAAAACAAAGCTCATCTATATGAACCAAAAACAAAATCTGTAAAACCTAGAAATGGTTTATATTAATCTTGGAATGTACCGTATTTTCTGGCGTATAAGACGACTTTCTAACACTAGAAATTATTTTCAAAATTCGGGGGTCGTCTTTTACGCCGGGCAGGGGCGTTGCTAGGGTCTGAAGACATCCGGGGCACGAGCCCACATGAAACCACGCCCACATCCCATGAAACCACGCCCCCATACAATGAAACCACGCCCTCATCACCACCAGAAAAAAGGGGGGGGGGCCTTCACAGTAGTTATTAACCCCTTTCAGCAGTCCCCCCTTCAGTGAATGGGCCCTGGGGGACTGCTGAATGGGGTTAATAACTAAAGTGAAGGGCCTAGCCGTCTGGGCAACCCCACAGATCATCCATAACAGTGCCATCCACAGATCCCCCTCCCATAACAGTGCCATCCACAGATCCCTCTCCCCATAACATACAGTGCCATCCACATATCCCTCAGCCCTCCCCATAACAGTGCCATGCCATCCACAGATCCCCGGCCCCCCCCATAACAGTGCCACCCACCACAGATGACCCTCCCCATAACAGTGCCATCCACAGATCCCCCTCCCCCCCACTCACAGGAGTGTACAACTGTACATTATTTTAAACTGTAATAATCCTAGTAACTTTAACTCATAGTGACCTAGTCTTACTCAGAGCAGAGTCTCGAGTCTCAGCTAGTCAGATCCAGGCAGTGCGGTGGCGCTCACTCACTGACATCACGCGCCTGCGCCACCTAGTGGGAGGAGCGGGTGCCTGACGTCAGTGAGCGAGCGCCGCCCGCATTGCCTGCTGGTACCGGAGGCGGAGCTGCAGTGGAATCTAGTGAGATGAGCAGCCGGCTGTGGAATCTGCGGATGATTTTTCAAGTTAAGTTAAATCTGCACTCTGCAGGCACAGGGCAGGCGGCGGATTAGGATTATTTACACATGAGCGGCGGGGCCGGTGTAGTGCAGGAGACTCAGAGTGCCGGCCGGCCCTGCCAGTGCCAGCAATACATTCGGGGCACTGGTCAAAACATCCGGGGCTCAAGCCCCGAATGTTTTGACCTAACGACGCCCCTGACGCCGGGTATACTCAGATCCGATGGTATATTCTAACCCCCAGGCGTTCCCATGGTGACGGGGACGCTTGCCTGGGGGTTAGAATATACAGGGCCCCACCGCTCACAGGAGTACATTTATAAACTGTAATCAGTAACTTTAACTTTAATCATCGTTCATCTCTTTACTAGGATTCCTTACTCTCAGCTCCTGTAACAGCAGGCAGTGCGGGCGGCACTCACTCACTGATGTCACGTGCCTGCTTCCCCCACTAGGCGGCGCAGTCGCGTGACGTCAGTGAGTGAGCGCCGCCCGCACTGCCTGCTGTTACCGGAGCTGAGAGTAAGGTATCCTAGTAACGAGATGAGCGATGATTAAAGTTAAAGTTACGGATTACAGTTTATAAATGTACTCCTGTGAGCGTCGAGGAGGGGGATCTGTGGATGGCGCTGTTTAGGGAAGGAGAATCTGTGGATGGCACTGTTTGGGGGAGGGATCTGTGGATGGCACTGTTTAGGAGGGATCTGTGGATAACACTGTTTAGGGGGATCTGTGGATGGCACTGTTTAGGGGGGATCTGTGGATGGCACTGTTTAGGGGGGGATCTGTGGATGGCACTGTTTAGGGGGGATCTGTGGATGACACTGTTATGGGGTGGATCTGTGGATGACACATATAGCATAAGATGCTATATAGTGTCATCCATAGATCCCCCCATAGCAGTGTCATCCACTGATCCCCCTCCCCATAGCAGTGTCATCCACAGATCCCCCTCCCCATAACAATGCCATCCAAAGATCCCCCTCCCCATAACAGTGCCATCCACAGATCCCAGTCAGTTCTCTGGACTGGAGAAGATCGTCTTGAAGACAGGGAGGGCTGGGGATTCATGGGTAGTCTTATACGGCGACTATAGCCCAAAACCTTTATTTTAAATGGAAAAGTTGGTGGTCGTCTTATACGCCCGGTCCTCTAATACGCTGGAAAATACGGTAGCTATAGCAAATGCAATTTAAAATCAATTCAATGTAGAGTTCCAAGGAAAAGAATTGCCTCTGCCAGATCCTCTTTCATAGAGGCTCTTAAATCAGACTTTATTATTTTTAGAGCTGAAAATAATCTTTCAACACTGACTTGGGTGGATGGCATTGCAGTAACAATTCTGGCCACATCACTAATGATCTCTGGATAAACAAGGATGGCTTCCTCTACAGTAAGTTTTGATGAGCAATCATACTTTTCAACTTCTTTTAGTACTTTAAAAAACATAGTGGTAGGTTGTGGTGGCTCACTAGCTGAGTGGGAGTACAACCTCATCAAGCCAAGGCTGGGGACGGATCTGGCCCTGTGGCGCCGTTATATAGATGATGTGATCTTCATCTGGAAAAAGAGTAAAGAAGAATTGGAAAAATTCCTAGAAACAATCAATATTAATAATTTAAATCTGGTCTTTACCTCAAACATACAGGAGAGTACCGAATTCTTGGATTTATTAATCACACAATCTGGTAATAAATATATATGTGAGACATTTTGTAAATCCACAGCTAGAAATAGTTATATCGATTTTTCTAGCTGTCACCTGCCGAAATGGCTGACAAATGTTCCCTCTGGTCAGTTCCGTAGGATTAAGCGGAACTGCACAGAGGGACATACTTTTGAGATGGAAGCCATTGAGATGAAAAGACAATTTATTGAGAAGGAATATCCTGAAAACTTAGTGGAGGAGTCACTCAACCAAATTAGGAAATTAGATAGAAGAGAGTTCTTTAATAAGGAGGACAATAAAGATAAAAATGAGATGGATAATGAGGAAGATAAAACACTAAATAAAGAAGCCATGAGAGTTGTTCTTCCATTTAATGAGAATTATAGGAAGATTCAGAAAATTATTAAAACCCATTGGCACCATGTGTTGAATGACAAAATTGTGGGACACTTACTCCCGACTGTTCCGACGATTACCTTCACTAGGGCACCCAATCTAGGTATCAAGGTGGCCCCTACCGTAAAACCGTGGAAACAGAATAAGTTGAGTTTTTCAGGAACTTGGCTGAGTTTGAAGGGTTTTTATAAATGTGGAAGGTGTATGGGTTGTAGAATGAATAAAAAACCCCGCCTGACGACTAATGTCCCCTCGACTCAGAACAACTATAATTGGGAGATAGAAGATTGTCTTACATGTGACTCCAGTGGAGTTATCTACCTTCTCCAGTGCCCCTGTAACAGACAATATATAGGACGTACCAAGAGGCCATTCAAAAAAAGAGTGGCCGAACATATTGCCAACATCAGGAAGGGGTACGATAAACATTCCCTATCTAAACATTATAAAGAGATGCATAATCAGGATCCATCAAGTCTGGTGTTTACGGCACTGGAGAAGGTGGAGAAACACTGGAGAGGCGGGGATTTTATCAGACAAATGTCTAGGATAGAATCCAGACGCATTTATGAATTTGGATCTCTACAACCGAAAGGCCTTAATTCGGAGTTGGAAATTTTTGGATTTATGTAGGTTGGATGTCTCGTGGCCGACGGCACGTCGCATGCTAGGCCGTCTATCGGCGCTGCGACGTGTCCTTGGCTCCGAGATACCCACCCTTCTTTCTCTATCAAATCCGAATAATTGTATTGAACTCTAGGATTCCTATGAAACTTTCAAGATTCCTCACATTTATTATTTATTGTTTTATATTCTTATATTCATATTTTAATCTTGAAAATTTGTTTAATAATATTTTATTATAAAAAGTCATTTTATAAGTGTTGGCAATCAGATATCAAGTTTATATTTCACATAATGATATATCACACCAATTGGGACATCTGGGCCAAAAAACGCATGTGTCCCCAAAAAAACGCATAAAAAACGCATGGAAACTGCAAGAGAAAAAAAAAAAAAAATAATCATTTTTTTTTTTTTTTTTTTTTTTTTAATCAAGGCTGTATAGAATTATCCCTTGATTATGTGGGAGGATTCCCTTGCAAACTGGGAGTAGCATGAACAACAGGTGTCCGAGATTTGGGAAGCAATCAAAGGAATGGATAAAAATGGAGGCAGAGCAGGCAGACACTTGACCACTGAGGAAGGGAGAGTGAATCTACCCGTAACGCGTATGGTGAAACAAGTGATGTACCTGCATTGAAAAGCCTCCGATAATACTGTATGGCCATACAGAAGAAAATCTCTACAGTAAAGGATTAACTATTCTTATCGTCGAAAGCGGCACCAAAGGAAATTGCGGAACAGAGTGGCAACTCCCGCGATCTTTGGAACTCCCGCGAAATTTAAACCAGCTTGCTGTATGGAGCGACTGAATAAGCCGGCAAATATTTAAAGCTCCATTGAAGCAATAGGGAGACAGCAGACGCTTGACGGTAAGCCAAATATCGATTTAAAGTTTTCTTCAATCCAAAGCTCATATCGAGCTTAAAAGGATATGCTATAAGAGACTTTTCACATTATCAGGATTCCTGTGGACACATTATGAACATGTTGCGCTCCCAGTGAATACACCTACAACATTTTCAGTGACATTCAGTTTCCCAAATTGGGATAGAGCGCTAGAAGATAATACCCCCTCTTTCCCAAATAACAGCATATACTTGAAGTTTCTTGGTGTGATATATATTATTGAATTTATCGACACTATTGAGTCATATGAATATAGTGTTGATCATATCTACCACAATATATGTGATTGTAATGTTGTATATTATTGCTACATTGTTCTTATAAATTTTATTACTTTTATGGGGATATAATAAATATTTTCTGCACATGTCAATTTGGTTGCCAAGTGTATGAGTGCTCGCTCATTACTCTATTACTACATTTGACTTTAAAAAACATATTTACTTAATCAGTTATCAGTGAGAGGCTAGGTTAACCATGGGCGTTGCGTTCCCTGTAACAGCCGAACACAACACAATGGAAAGTATTGCCGCTCCTTAACCTCTTGCGGACACATGACGTACCGGTACGGCAGAGTCAAAGTTTCTGGCAGGATTCAAACTCACAACCTTCTACATTACAGCCAAGAATGTTAACCACTACACTATAGAGCTGCATGGCCAGTTACTTTAACCACCTCCGGACCGCCTAACGCAGGATCGCGTTCCGGAGGTGGCAGCGCTGCGCACAGTCACGCATATATGCGTCATCTCGCGAGACGCGAGACTTCCTGTGAACGCGCGCACACAGGCGCGCGCACTCACATGAACGGAAGGTAAGAGAGTTGATCTCCAGCCTGCCAGCGGCGATCGTTCGCTGGCAGGCTGGAGATGTGTTTTTTTTAACCCCTAACAGGTATATTAGACGCTGTTTTGATAACAGCGTCTAATATACCTGCTACCTGGTCCTCTGGTGGTCCCCTTTGTTTGGATCGACCACCAGAGGACACAGGTAGCTCAGTAAAGTAGCACCAAGCACCACTACACTACACTACACCCCCCCCCCCGTCACTTATTAACCCCTTATTAGCCCCTGATCACCCCTGATCACCCCATATAGACTCCCTGATCACCCCCCTGTCATTGATTACCCCCCTGTCATTGATCAACCCCCTGTAAAGCTCCATTCAGACGTCCGCATGATTTTTACGGATCCACTGATAGATGGATCGGATCCGCAAAACGCATCCGGACGTCTGAATGAAGCCTTACAGGGGTGTGATCAATGACTGTGGTGATCACCCCATATAGACTCCCTGATCACCCCCCTGTCATTGATTACCCCCCTGTCATTGATCACACCCCTGTAAAGCTCCATTCAGACGTCCGCGTGATTTTTACGGATCCACTGATAGATGGATCGGATCCGCAAAACGCATCCGGACGTCTGAATGAAGCCTTACAGGGGCATGATCAATGACTGTGGTTATCACCCCATATAGACTCCCCGATCACCCCCCTGTCATTGATTACCCCCCTGTAAAGCTCCATTCAGATGTCCGCATGATTTTTACGGATGCACTGATAGATGGATCGGATCCGCAAAACGCATACGGACGTCTGAATGAAGCCTTACAGGGGCATGATCAATGACTGTGGTTATCACCCCATATAGACTCCCTGATCACCCCCCTGTCATTGATTACACCCCTGTCATTGATCAACCCCCTGTAAAGCTCCATTCAGATGTCCGCATGATTTTTACGGATCCACTGATAGATGGATCGGATCCGCAAAACGCATCCGGACGTCTGAATGAAGCCTTACAGGGGCATGATCAATGACTGTGGTTATCACCCCATATAGACTCCCTGATCACCCCCCTGTCATTGATTACCCCCCTGTAAAGCTCCATTCAGATGTCCGCATGATTTTTACGGATGCACTGATAGATGGATCGGATCCGCAAAATGCATCCGGACGTCTGAATGAAGCCTTACAGGGGCGTGATCAATGACTGTGGTTATCACCCCATATAGACTCCCTGATCACCCCCCTGTCATTGATTACACCCCTGTCATTGATCAACCCCCTGTAAAGCTCCATTCAGATGTCCGCATGATTTTTACGGATCCACTGATAGATGGATCGGATCCGCAAAACGCATCCGGACGTCTGAATGAAGCCTTACAGGGGCGTGATCAATGACTGTGGTTATCACCCCATATAGACTCCCTGATCACCCCCCTGTCATTGATTACACCCCTGTCATTGATCAACCCCCTGTAAAGCTCCATTCAGATGTTTGCATGATTTTTACGGATCCACTGATAGATGGATCGGATCCGCAAAACGCATACGGATGTCTGAATGAAGCCTTACGGGGCATGATCAATGACTGTGGTTATCACCCCATATAGACTCCCTGATCACCCCCCTGTCATTGATCAACCCCCTGTAAAGCTCCATTCAGATGTTTGCATGATTTTTACGGATCCACTGATAGATGGATCGGATCCGCAAAACGCATACGGACGTCTGAATGAAGCCTTACAGGGGCGTGATCAATGACTGTGGTTATCACCCCATATAGACTCCCTGATCACCCCCCTGTCATTGATTACACCCCTGTCATTGATCAACCCCCTGTAAAGCTCCATTCAGATGTCCGCATGATTTTTACGGATCCACTAATAGATGGATCGGATCCGCAAAACACATACAGGCGTCTCCCTGGAGCCTTCCAGGGGGGGTGATCAATGACTGTGGTGATCACCCCATATAGACTCCCTGATCACCCCCCTGTCATTGATCACTCCCCCTGTCATTGATCACTCCCCCTGTCATTGATCACCCCCCTGTCATTGATCACCCCTCTGTAAGGCTCCATTCAGACATTTTTTTGGCCCAAGTTAGCGGAATTATTATTTTTTTTTCTTACAAAGTCTCATATTCCACTAACTTGTGTCAAAAAATAAAATATCACATGAACTCACCATACCCCTCACGGAATCCAAATGCGTAAAATTTTTTAGACATTTATATTCCAGACTTCTTCTCACGCTTTAGGGCCCTAGAATGCCAGGGCAGTATAAATACCCCACATGTGACCCCATTTCGGAAAGAAGACACCCCCAGGTATTCCGTGAGGGGCATATTGAGTCCATGAAAGATTGAAATTTTTGTCCCAAGTTAGCGGAACAGGAGACTTTGTGAGAAAAAAATTAAAAATATCAATTTCCGCTAACTTGTGCCAAAAAAAAAAAATTTCTATGAACTCGCCATGCCCCTCATTGAATACCTTGGGGTGTCTTCTTTCCAAAATGGGGTCACATGTGGGGTATTTATACTGCCCTGGCATTCTAGGGGCCCCAAAGCGTGAGAAGAAGTCTGGTATCCAAATGTCTAAAAATGCCCTCCTAAAAGGAATTTGGGCACCTTTGCGCATCTAGGCTGCAAAAAAGTGTCACACATCTGGTATCGCCGTACTCAGGAGAAGTTGGGGAATGTGTTTTGGGGTGACATTTTACATATACCCATGCTGGGTGAGAGAAATATCTTGGTCAAATGCCAACTTTGTATAAAAAAATGGGAAAAGTTGTCTTTTGCCAAGATATTTCTCTCACCCAGCAAGGGTATATGTAAAATGACACCCCAAAACACATTCCCCAACTTCTCCTGAATACGGCGATACCACATGTGTGACACTTTTTTGCAGCCTAGGTGGGCAAAGGGGCCCATATTCCAAAGAGCACCTTTAGGATTTCACAGGTCATTTACCTACTTACCACACATTAGGGCCCCTGGAAAATGCCAGGGCAGTATAACTACCCCACAAGTGACCCCATTTGGAAAGAAGACACCCTAAGGTATTCCGTGAGGGGCATGGCGAGTTCCTAGAATTTTTTATTTTTTGTCACAAGTTAGTGGAAAATGCTGATTTTTTTTTTTTTTTCATACAAAGTCTCATATTCCACTAACTTGTGACAAAAAATAAAAACTTCCATGAACTCACTATGCCCATCAGCGAATACCTTGGGGTCTCTTCTTTCCAAAATGGGGTCACTTGTGGGGTAGTTATACTGCCCTGGCATTCTAGGGGCCCAAATGTGTGGTAAGGAGTTTGAAATCAAATTCTGTAAAAAATGACCTGTGAAATCCGAAAGGTGCTCTTTGGAATGTGGGCCCCTTTGCCCACCTAGGCTGCAAAAAAGTGTCGCACATCTGGTATCTCCGTACTCAGGAGAAGTTGGGGAATGTGTTTTGGGGTGTCATTTTACATATACCCATGCTGGGTGAGAGAAATATCTTGGCAAAAGACAACTTTTCCCATTTTTTTATACAAAGTTGGCATTTGACCAAGATATTTATCTCACCCAGCATGGGTATATGTAAAATGACACCCCAAAACACATTCCTCAACTTCTCCTGAATACAGAGATACCAGATGTGTGACACTTTTTTGCAGCCTAGGTGGGCAAAGGGGCCCATATTCCAAAGAGCACCTTTCGGATTTCACCGGTCATTTTTTACAGAATTTGATTTCAAACTCCTTACCACTCATTTGGGCCCCTAGAATGCCAGGGCAGTATAACTACCCCACAAGTGACCCCATTTTGGAAAGAAGAGACCCCAAGGTATTTCGTGATGGGCATAGTGAGTTCATAGAAGTTTTTATTTTTTGTCACAAGTTAGTGGAATATGAGACTTTGTAAGAAAAAAAAATAAAAATAAAATAATCATCATTTTCCGCTAACTTGTGACAAAAAATAAAAAGTTCTATGAACTCACTATGCCCATCAGCGAATACCTTAGGGTGTGTACTTTCCGAAATGGGGTCATTTGTGGGGTGTTTGTACTGTCTGGCCATTGTAGAACCTCAGGAAACATGACAGGTGCTCAGAAAGTCAGAGCTGCTTCAAAAAGCGGAAATTCACATTTTTGTACCATAGTTTGTAAACGCTATAACTTTTACCCAAAGCATTTTTTTTTACCCAAACATTTTTTTTTATCAAAGACATGTAGAACAAAAAAATTTAAAGCAAAATTTATATATGGATCTCGTTTTTTTTTGCAAAATTTTACAACTGAAAGTGAAAAATGTCATTTTTTTGCAAAAAAATCGTTAAATTTCGATTAATAACAAAAAAAGTAAAAATGTCAGCAGCAATGAAATACCACCAAATGAAAGCTCTATTAGTGAGAAGAAAAGGAGGTAGAATTCATTTGGGTGGTAAGTTGCATGACCGAGCAATAAACGGTGAAAGTAGTGTAGGTCAGAAGTGTAAAAAGTGGCCTGGTCTTTCAGGGTGTTTAAGCACTGGGGGCTGAGGTGGTTAAAAAATAAAAATAAAATAAATAAATAAAAAAAAAATATATATATATATATATATACATATATATGAGACTACTAGTAAGTATTCCTATACAGCAGAAGTCTCATATTTATTTCTTTATTTTTAAAGTTACTGGCCATGCAGCTCTATAGTGTAGTATTTAAGATTCTTGGCTATAATGTAGAAGGTTGTAAGTTCGAATCCCGGCAGAAAATTTTCAGAAATAGAGGCTAAATTAGATTTAAATACACTGGGTGTCCCCAAGCACTGACTCCATATATGGACATAGCTATATATGGAGTCAGAGCAGGGACTCTTAAGCCGACCTAGAGTCCCAACACCCTCCCCTCTTTAGAGCAGGGAGTGCCTGGTTTAATGCTCGGGGACTTCCATTGTGCTCGGCTGCTCTGTAGAGCACCCGAGCATCGGGAAGTGTTCTACTCGAGCACACGAGCACTTTGGTGCTCGACCAACAATAATGATGAACTATTTTGAGGATAAGTGATCATTATCTTTGCCAGGATAAGCCCTTTAAATCCATGATGCTGTACATCAAGAGGAGGTTACACATATTTACACATACAATAAACAAGAAACTATTAAAAGACTTGTGCTGCGGTAGCGACTTCCATGGCATGGGGGATCTTGTAGATGATTGTGTAAAGAACAGAGGAGAACAAAGAAAGAGGTCCTGTGAGGATCGGTG
Source organism: Bufo bufo (assembly GCF_905171765.1). Lineage (NCBI taxonomy): Eukaryota > Metazoa > Chordata > Amphibia > Anura > Bufonidae > Bufo > Bufo bufo. The sequence goes on from NC_053394.1 coordinate 348,096,399, forward strand.
ATTACATGTGGGGATGTCAGAGATTTAAGGAGCGGACAGGTTGTGGATGGACTTATATGTAGTTGTAAGTATTTTAAACTAATTTGCTGGGCAATGGGGAGCCAGTGAAGGGATTGGCAGAGGGGAAGGCAGAGGATAAACAAGAGGGAGATGCATTAACCGGGCAGCAGAGTTGAGAAGTTCTTGAGTTGAAAGCAGCATGTAGACAAAGTTAAAACATGGCACTTACTAATGTACTGTGATTGTTCATATTGCCTCCTTTGCTGGCTTGATTAATTTTTCCATCACATTATACACTGCTCATTTTCAGGGTTTATGAACCTCCCTGCAATCTGGCAGTGGTGGCCCTGCTCACACACTATAGGAAAAAGCTACCAGAGAGTCCAGAGTCTTTTTCCAATAGTCTGTGCAAACAAGGCCACCGCTGCTGCATTGCACGGTGGTCATAACTCCTGGATGAGAGAAAGAGTATAATGTGATGGAAAAAATAATCAAGCCAGCAAAGGAGGCAATATGGATAATCACAGATAGATTAGTAAGTGCCTTAACTTTCTTTACATGATAAATGCCATTTGCTGAAGTGAGAAAACCCCTTTAAACTTTATTGATGATATGGGGTTGGGCCTTGGGAATAATTTTCTCTGGTGGGTCCAAGTCCATCCCTGGGCTCTCTAAATGCCTGACCTAGTTTCCCAATTCTGCTGTTCATTTTACTGATGAGCATACACATTTTACTGCAGCAATTTGGCTAGCAAGTGTAATTTTATGGTGTACTGGGATGACAGCTTTAAAAATAGAAAGCAGAACAGCTTGGAAAATCAAGAATGGAATCTGATAACATGGAGAACTACATTCTTATAGAGCCATTAATGTGAAATCCATTGTATGCAGATTAGAATGAAGAATTATACGTAAGAAAAAAGGGAGACAATAAAATACCTATCCCATATTAATTGTCTTATTGACTTTAAAGATGTTGTCCAACCTGTATGAATCACATCTCTGCACCTTGTATTTCTTTAGATTGTTGCTTATGTTAACATTTAACAGCCACAAGCAGTACCTGTATTATGGTTTCCCCATTTTACCTTGATTTGACGTGAAGTGACGTGGTAAAGTTTTGCAACCTTCCACAAGCTGCTTCTGCACTTTGTCACAGAAAAGTTGTATTTGTTATGTTGACGCACTATAATTTTTTGTCCACTCATTAGCTATTAGTAACCTTTTCGCCACTGAATGCTATTGAACACATGTATTACCCAATACGGTTAAAATTGTTCTTCACAATCAACAGTTTTCTTAAATAGTGTTTGTATTTAGGACACTGATTAAATGTGCTGTTTTTGGTCAGTTATGATATGCACCATGGACATCCTCAAGGGGGACGGCATATAAGGTTAGCCCCATTCTCTTAAAGTGACCTTCTGGTTCATGGGGGAAAAAAAAGCACATTAAATGGGAACACCAACATTGTGACCCCTCTTTCATAGTTTCAACTTTGCAAATCTTCGGCTCCTCTTTTCTCATTCAAGATGGCCAAACTGCTACTGGTATTCCAAGACACTTCCTGCTGCCATTGGATTGGTCACCACTTGGGCTGGCCAGTACAAGAGCAGCTGTGGTTAAGAAGGACGTGTCTTGGACTACCAAATGCACACTGTGCAAACAGATCTGAAAGATGGCGTGGACATATTGGATGATAGAGGAGCCTGGAAATCAGCGGATCTACAGCTGAAAAGATTAAAAGGAGGGCACCATGTACATGTTCTGTTTGCTCCTCGGTTAATGCAAATCTTTTTTTCTTTACCTGGAGGGTTGCTTTAGGCTTCTGATGTATGTGTTTTGGAGGAAAAAAGGGACAATGCACTACAAACCAGGATCCCATTTCAACTGTGAAGCATTGTTAAGATTGTTGCCTCAGGACCTAAACATCTTGCAATCATTGAGAGAACATTGAATTCTAGGGTGTATTGGGACACTTTGCAGGAGAGTGTAAGGGAAGCAGTCCATGACCTTAAGCTAAAACATTGGATGATGTAACAGGACAAAGTCCCAAAACACAATATCAGCAGGATTATGCCAGAACTGCCGTAGAAGGGCAGCCTAAAGGGGGCAACCCTAATATGAAGTGCCCTAAGAAAAGGGGGGGGGTTTTGGTAGGGCCGTAACGCCGACGAACCGCACCTGTGGCTGTGCGCCTGCAGGTATAAATAGGCAATAGGGCCCGCCTCCCCTCTCACAAATACGGCAATCCTATTGCCTAACACTTGTACTCAGATCGGCTCATGTAAGAACACACCCTACCTAACTCTACCTAATAGCAGCAGGATTATGCCGGAACTGCTGTAGAAGGGCAGCCTAAAGGGGCCAAAAATAACAGACCATAGATATAGCAAAGGTATCTTTATGACATATAATTACATAACCAAACCTTGAAAGGCAAGTGACAATTCACAATGTGGATCGGGAATATAACGAGTATAGCAAGCAGAATTCCATCGACCCATTCTTTTAATGATATGAACAGTTACGTTATGCTCAGAAGCAGCTGAAGCTGCGCCAATACGGAAAGAGTGACCAGTAATAGACAAAGGATTAACCCCTTGAATTGGCTAATAGAGATGTCCCGAATAGTTCGCCGGCGAATAGTTCCTGGCGAACATAGCTTGTTCACGTTCGCCGCGGCGGACGAACATATGCGATGTTCGGTCCGCCCCCTATTCGTCATCATTGAGTAAACTTTGACCCTGTACCTCACAGTCAGCAGACACATTCCAGCCAATCAGCAGCAGACCCTCCCTCCCAGAACCTCCCACCTCCTGGACAGCATCCATTTTAGATTCATTCGGAAGCTGCATTCTTAGTGAGAGGAGGGACAGTGTAGCTGCTGCTGATTTAATAGGGAAATCAATAGCTAGGCTAGTGTATTCAGTGTCCACTACAGTCCTGAAAGACTCATCTGATTTCTGCTGTAAGGACAGCACCCCAAAAAGCCCTTTTTAGGGCTAGAACATCAGTCTGCTTTTTTTTTTTTCCCCTGTGTAATCTAATTGCAGTTGCCTGCCTGCCAGTGTGTGTGTCAGGCTCACAGCGTATACTGTGCCCACTTCCCCAGTGCCACCACTCATATCTGGTGTCACAATAGCTTGCATTTAAAAAAAACAAAAACTTTTTTGACTGTGAAATAATATCAGCCATTTTCCTTCACAAGTGTGTGTTTCAGGGCCTGCCAGGGCACAGTGTCACACCAGTGCAACTCATATCTGGTGTAACAGTGGTGCACATAAAAAAAAAAAGACTTTTTGGACTGAAATAATAGCAGTCATTTTCCTTCACAAGTGTGCGTTTCAGGGCCTGCAAGGGCACAGTGTCACACCAGTGCAACTCATATCTGGTGTAACAGTGGTGCACATTTAAAAAAAAAACAACACTTTTTGGACTAAAATAATAGCAGTCATTTTCCTTCACAAGTGTGCGTTTCAGGGCCTGCCAGGGCACAGTGTCACACCAGTGCAACTCATATCTGGTGTAACAGTGGTGCACATTAAAAAAAAACAACACTTTTTGGACTGAAATAATAGCAGTCATTTTCCTTCACAAGTGTGCGTTTCAGGGCCTGCAAGGGCACAGTGTCACACCAGTGCAACTCATATCTGGTGTAACAGTGGTGCACATAAAAAAAAAAAAGACTTTTTGGACTGAAATAATAGCAGTCATTTTCCTTCACAAGTGTGCGTTTCAGGGCCTGCAAGGGCACAGTGTCACACCAGTGCAACTCATATCTGGTGTAACAGTGGTGCACATTAAAAAAAAACAACACTTTTTGGACTGAAATAATAGCGGTCATTTTCCTTCACAATTGTGCATATCAGGGCCTGCAAGGGCACAGTGCCACACCAGTGCAACTCATATCTGGTGTAACAGTGGTGCACATTTAAAAAAAAAAAACACTTTTTGGACTGAAATAGCAGTCAAATTTGAAGTAGGAGGACCGACCAAGCATCTTTTTCCATCTCCACGTTCCTAAAATCAATGCCATATACACGTCCCCTGATAGGGGACGTAACAGGGATTAAACTGATAGGAATAGTACTACTTAACACCCCTTATAATAACGCAGAGAGAGGAGTCTGAAGAAGAGGAGTCAGAGGAGGAAGGTGGCTTTGAGGAGGTGGAAGACCAACCGCAGCAGGCGTCCCAGGGGGCTTGTTGTCACCTTTCGGGGACCCTTGGTGTTGTACGTGGCTGGGTGGAGGAAGAGACCTTCAATGACATCAGTGAGGACAAGGAACGGGACATGGCTAGCTTGGTATCCAACCTTGTGCAAATAAGGAGTAGTGATGTTGCGAACATAAAATTTTCCGTTTGCGAACGCCGAACGCGAATTTCTGCAAATGTTCGCGAACGGGTGAACCGGGCGAACCGCCATAGACTTTAATAGGCAGGCGAATTTTAAAACCCACAGGGACTCTTTCTAGCCACAGTAGTGATGGAAAAGTTGTTTCAAGGGGACTAACAATTGGACTGTGGCATGCCGGAGGGGGATCCATGGCAAAACTCCCATGGAAAATTATGTAGTTGACGCAGAGTTGGATTTTAATCCATAAAGGGCATAAATCAACTAACAATCCAAAATTTTTTTGAACAACGTGGTTTAAAACATCCAGTGTGTGTATACGATCAGGTATGATGTTGTATCGATCAGGTAGTGTAAGGGTTACGCCCGCTTCACAGACATTGACAGACCAAACTCCCCTTTTAATGCACCGCAAACAACCGCAAACAGTCCATTTGCCCAACCGCAAACTCCCCATTTGTACAAGGTTGGATACCAAGCTAGCCATGTCCCGTTGATGTCATTGAAGGTTTCTTCCTCCACCCAGCCACGTACAACACCAAGGGTCCCGGAAAGGTGAATTGAATTGATTTTTCGAACGGGGAGATGGTTAAAAAATCCCTCCCCTTTGTTTGAATCCACGCCACGGTCACTGCGTCTGTGCTGTGCAATTTACTGTCCCAACCGATATGAGTGGTATTTTCTGTAGTTCTCTCTTCTCATCAGTTTAATCCCTGTTACGTCCCCAATCTGGGGTCCATTTATTAAATAGATTTTTCGAACGGGGAGATGGTTAAAAAAATGCTGGCTCCCTCCCCTTTGTTTGAATCCACGCCACGGTCACTGCGTCTGCGCCGTGCAATTTACTGCCCCACCCGATATGAGTGGTATTTTCTGTAGTTCTCTCTTCTCATCAGTTTAATCCCTGTTACGTCCCCAATCTGGGGTCCATTTATTAAATAGATTTTTCAAACGGGGAGATGGTTAAAAAAATGCTGGCTCCCTCCCCTTTGTTTGAATCCATGCCACGGTCACTGCGTCTGCGCCGTGCAATTTACTGCCCCACCCGATATGAGTGGTATTTTCTGTAGTTCTCTCTTCTCATCAGTTTAATCCCTGTTACGTCCCCAATCTGGGGTCCATTTATTAAATAGATTTTTCGAACGGGGAGATGGTTAAAAAAATGCTGGCTCCCTCCCCTTTGTTTGAATCCACGCCACGGTCACTGCGTCTGCGCCATGCAATTTACTGCCCCACCCGATATGAGTGGTATTTTCTGTAGTCCTCTCTTCTCATCAGTTTAATCCCTGTTACGTCCCCAATCTGGGGTCCATTTATTAAATAGATTTTTCGAACGGGGAGATGGTTAAAAAAATGCTGGCTCCCTCCCCTTTGTTTGAATCCACGCCACGGTCACTGCGTCTGCGCCGTGCAATTTACTGCCCCACCCGATATGAGTGGTATTTTCTGTAGTTCTCAATTCTCATCAGTTTAATCCTTGTTACGTCCCCAATCTGGGGTCCATTTATTAAATAGATTTTTCGAACGGGGAGATGGTTAAAAAAATGCTGGCTCCCTCCCCTTTGTTTGAATCCACGCCACGGTCACTGCGTCTGCGCCGTGCAATTTACTGCCCCACCCGATATGAGTGGTATTTTCTGTAGTTCTCTCTTCTCATCAGTTTAATCCCTGTTACGTCCCCAATCTGGGGTCCATTTATTAAATCGATTTTTCAAACGGGGAGATGGTTAAAAAAATGCTAGCTCCCTCCCCTTTGTTTGAATCCATGCCACGGTCACTGCGTCTGCGCCGTGCAATTTACTGCCCCACCCGATATGAGTGGTATTTTCTGTAGTTCTCTCTTCTCATCAGTTTAATCCCTGTTACGTCCCCAATCTGGGGTCCATTTATTAAATAGATTTTTCGAACGGGGAGATGGTTAAAAAAATGCTGGCTCCCTCCCCTTTGTTTGAATCCACGCCACGGTCACTGCGTCTGCGCCGTGCAATTTACTGCCCCACCCGATATGAGTGGTATTTTCTGTAGTTCTCTCTTCTCATCAATTTAATCCCTGTTACGTCCCCAATCTGGGGTCCATTTATTAAATTGATTTTTCGAATGGGGAGATGGTTAAAAAAATGCTGGCTCCCTCCCTTTGTTTGAATCCACGCCACGGTCACAGCGTCTGCGCCGTGCAATTTACTGTCACACCCGATATGAGTGCTATTTTCTGTAGTACTATTCTCATCAGTTTAATCCCTGTTACATCCCATATCAGGGTGGGATTGCCTTTTGTGAAAAAAAATTTAGGCCGGGTACCTTCGACTGCCTTCACAGTAACAGACCAAACTCTGATACACCAAACTGAATTGATTTTAGGAACCGGGAGATGGAAAAAGCAGCTTGGTCGGTCCTCTTACTCCCAAGTTGGGGCACTGCGCGTGCACGGAGCAATGTGCTGTGACACCCTATATGAGTGGTGTCTTAACTATTCCTATCAGTTTAATCCCTGTTACGTTCCCTATCCGGGGACGTGTGTCGAATTGATTAACCATTGTCGAATTAACGAACCATTACGACATCCTGGAATAATTTAGTTCTGAGCTTTGTATTGGAATTGATGGGGATTTTTTAAATTGTCTGCATTATTTCTAATAAACTATTAATAAACTTTATTATGATTTTTTTATTTTATGTATTAAAAACCCACCCATACAACTTTTCGCTTTTGGTCTGATCATAATGAAGCAACGGCCTTATCATCTGGGGTGTGGCAACATTGCCAACACACTCATAGAGGTGATGATCGCTTCATTGTGATACGCAAGCCCCTTCACCACAACAAGGTAACGATCACGAAGGGGAATTGACACTTGTATGTGCCTTTTTTTTTTGTTTTGTTTTTGGAGCCACAGTGCAGCACCAGAGGCCAGAAAAATTAGGCATGTACACATGCCTGAAAAATAATGTTATTGTTGCAGCCGCTGTTGTAGCAGCGGCCGGAAAAATTGATGTTTTCAAGGCAGAAAGGTGACTAAAACATTGCGGCTTGAACCCTAGTTGGTGGCGGAGAATTCACGAAAGTCATCCGGTATGCAGACATTAAATACAGCAGCGTGGGGACCATTTTGAGGCCAAGGCATGTCATCAGGCCCTTTGTTAGTCAAACGTATCCCCCACTGTCAGTCCCTTCGGGATCCATGCCTCATTCATCTTAATGAAGGTGAGGTAATCAACACTTTTTTGACCGAGGCGACTTCTTTTGTCAGTGACAATGCCTCCTGCTGCACTGAAGGTCCTTTCTGACAGGACACTTGAAGCGGGGCAGGCCAGAAGTTCTATCGCAAACTGGGATAGCTCAGGCCACAGGTCAAGCCTGCACTACCAGTAGTCAAGGGGTTCATCGCTCCTCAGAGTGTCGATATCTGCAGTTAAGGCGAGGTAGTCTGCTACCTGTCGCTCGAGTCGTTCTCTAAGGCTGGATCCCGAAGGGCTGTGGCGATGTGTAGGACTGAAAAAGCTCCGCATGTCCTCCATCAACAACACATCTGTAAAGCGTCCTGTCCTTGCCGCCGTGGTCGTGGTAGGAGGAGGATTACTTTCACCTCTTCCCCTGTTAGATTCCCGTTGTGCTGTGACATCCCCCTTATAATCTGTGTAAAGCATATTTTTTTGTTTTGTTTTGAACTGCTGCATCCTTTCTGACATTCGGTAAGTTGGTAACATTTCCGCCACTTTCTGCTTATACCGGGGGTCTAGTAGCGTGGCCACCCAGTACAGGTCCTTCTCCTTCATCCTTTTTATACGAGGGTCCCTCAACAGACATGACAGCATGAAAGACCCCATTTGCACAAGGTTGGATGCCGAGCTACTCATTTCCCGTTCCTCGTCCTCACTGATGTCATTGACGGTCTGTTCTTCACCCCAGCCACGTACAACACCACGGGACAACAACGAGCACCCTGGGATGCCTGCTGTGGTTGGTCTTCCTCCTCCTCAAAGCCACATTCCTCCTCTGACTCCTCTTCCTCAGACTCCTCTTCCAGCGTTGCCGCAGGTCCAGCAAGCGATGATGACAAGGCTGTTTCTGGTGGTGGATTTTGCAGCGGTAATGCTGTTAACACAGCGGATCCGGGCCGGCTCTTACTGGGAGCAGGCAGATATGCGGGTGGCTGCCTGTCTCCCCATGGTCCAGGCCAGGTTTTGCAGGGAAGGGTTAAAACCCGACCAGCAACAAGGGTGTGGTGTGCAATGTGGAGGTTTTTGTTCTCTGGCTGTGAGAGTTAGAGGTGGAGGTGAGCTAAGCTGTGTGCTGAGGCCTGTAAAGGACTGTGTGGGAACCCACAGCTGAAGCCAGGAGGGATCTGTGTTCCTTGGCCAGAAGCCGGACCCAGGGACTTACTTCACCAAGAAGAAAAAGGTGACGTTATTCCTGGCTTTAAATAGATTTTGCTGTTATGTGTGACCACCCTCCCTATGAACTGCACCGCCTTTCACTTGTATGCACCGTGTGAATAAACAAAGCATCGTGTTTTTCACCAAGACCGGTCTGTGTTGCCTCTACAGGGAGTGCAGAATTATTAGGCAAGTTGTATTTTTGAGGATTAATTTTATTATTGAACAACAACCATGTTCTCAATGAACCCAAAAAACTCATTAATATCAAAGCTGAATATTTTTGGAAGTAGTTTTTAGTTTGTTTTTAGTTTTAGCTATTTTAGGGGGATATCTGTGTGTGCAGGTGACTATTACTGTGCATAATTATTAGGCAACTTAACAAAAAACAAATATATACCAATTTCAATTATTTATTTTTACCAGTGAAACCAATATAACATCTCAACATTCACAAATATACATTTCTGACATTCAAAAACAAAACAAAAACAAATCAGTGACCAATATAGCCACCTTTCTTTGCAAGGACACTCAAAAGCCTGCCATCCATGGATTCTGTCAGTGTTTTGATCTGTTCACCATCAACATTGCGTGCAGCAGCAACCACAGCCTCCCAGACACTGTTCAGAGAGGTGTGCTGTTTTCCCTCCTTGTAAATCTCACATTTGATGATGGACCACAGGTTCTCAATGGGGTTCAGATTAGGTGAACAAGGAGGCCATGTCATTAGATTTTCTTCTTTTATACCCTTTCTTGCCAGCCACGCTGTGGAGTACTTGGACGCGTGTGATGGAGCATTGTCCTGCATGAAAATCATGTTTTTCTTGAAGGATGCAGACTTCTTCCTGTACCACTGCTTGAAGAAGGTGTCTTCCAGAAACTGGCAGTAGGACTGGGAGTTGAGCTTGACTCCATCCTCAACCCGAAAAGGCCCCACAAGCTCATCTTTGATGATACCAGCCCAAACCAGTACTCCACCTCCACCTTGCTGGCGTCTGAGTCAGACTGGAGCTCTCTGCCCTTTACCAATCCAGCCACGGGCCCATCCATCTGGCCCATCAAGACTCACTCTCATTTCATCAGTCCATAAAACCTTAGAAAAATCAGTCTTGAGATATTTCTTGGCCCAGTCTTGACGTTTCAGCTTGTGTGTCTTGTTCAGTGGTGGTCGTCTTTCAGCCTTTCTTACCTTGGCCATGTCTCTGAGTATTGCACACCTTGTGCTTTTGGGCACTCCAGTGATGTTGCAGCTCTGAAATATGGCCAAACTGGTGGCAAGTGGCATCTTGGCAGCTGCACGCTTGACTTTTCTCAGTTCATGGGCAGTTATTTTGCGCCTTGGTTTTTCCACACGCTTCTTGCGACCCTGTTGACTATTTTGAATGAAACGCTTGATTGTTCGATGATCACGCTTCAGAAGCTTTGCAATTTTAAGAGTGCTGCATCCCTCTGCAAGATATCTCACTATTTTTGACTTTTCTGAGCCTGTCAAGTCCTTCTTTTGACCCATTTTGCCAAAGGAAAGGAAGTTGCCTAATAATTATGCACACCTAATATAGGGTGTTGATGTCATTAGACCACACCCCTCCTCATTACAGAGATGCACATCACCTAATATGCTTAATTGGTAGTAGGCTTTCGAGCCTATACAGCTTGGAGTAAGACAACATGCATAAAGAGGATGATGTGGTCAAAATACTCATTTGCCTAATAATTCTGCACGCAGTGTATACTGCACTCGCTACCACTGCCTACCAGAGCGGATCCCCACAATATGTATATATATAATGAATAGAGTTGAGCGAACACCTGGATGTTCGGGTTCGAGAAGTTCGGCCGAACTTCCCGGAAATGTTCGGGTTTGGGATCCGAACCCGACCCGAACTTCGTTCCGAACCCGAACCCCATTGAAGTCAATGGGGACCCGAACTTTTCGGCACTAAAAAGGCTGTAATACAGCCCAGAAAAGGGCTAGAGGGCTGCAAAAGGCAGCAAAATGTAGTTAAATCCCCTGCAAACAAATGTGGATAGGGAAATGAATTAAAATAAAATAAATAAAAATTAACCAATATCAATTGGAGAGAAGTCCCATAGCAGAGAATCAGGCTTCATGTCAGCAGAGAATCAGTCTTCATGTCATAGCAGAGAATCAGGCTTCACGTCAGCCAAAACTGGAACAGTCCATTGTCATATATTTAGGCCCCGGCACCCAGACAGAGGAGAGAGGTCCCATAGCAGAGATTCAGGCTTCATGTCAGCAGAGAATCAGTCTTCATGTCATAGCAGAGAATCAGGCTTCACGTCAGCCAAAACTGGAACAGTCCATTGTCATATATTTAGGCCCCGGCACCCAGACAGAGGAGAGAGGTCCCATAACAGAGATTCAGGCTTCATGTCAGCAGAGAATCAGTCTTCATGTCATAGCAGAGAATCAGGCTTCACGTCAGCCACAACTGGAACAGTCCATTGTCATATATTTAGGCCCCGGCACCCAGACAGAGGAGAGAGGTCCCATAACATAGATTCAGGCTTCATGTCAGCAGAGAATTAGTCTTCATGTCATAGCAGAGAATCCGGTTTCACGTCAGCCAAAACTGGAACAGTCCATTGTCATATATTTAGGCCCAGGCACCCAGACAGAGGAGAGAGGTCCCATAACAGAGATTCAGGCTTCATGTCAGCAGAGAATCAGTCTTCATGTCATAGCAGAGAATCAGGCTTCACGTCAGCCAAAACTGGAACAGTCCATTGTCAGATATTTTGGCCCCGGCACCCAGACAGAGGAGAGAGGTCCCATAGCAGAGATTCAGGCTTCATGTCATAGCAGAGAATCATGCTTCATGTCACCCAAAACTGGAACAGTCCATTGTCAGATATTTTGGCCCCGGCACCCAGACAGAGGAGAGAGGTCCCATAGCAGAGATTCAGGCTTCATGTCATAGCAGAGAATCATGCTTCACGTCACCCAACACTGGAACAGGCCACTGTCAGATATTTTTAGGCCCCGGCACCCAGACAGAGGAGAGGTTCATTCAACTTTGGGTTGCCCCGCAATATAATGGTAAAATGAAAATAAAAATAGGATTGAATGAGGAAGTGCCCTGGAGTACAATAATATATGGTTAAGGGGAGGTAGTTAATGTCTAATCTGCACAAGGGATGGACAGGTCCTGTGGGATCCATGCCTGGTTCATTTTTATGAACGTCAGCTTGTCCACCTTGGCTGTAGACAGGCGGCTGCGTTTGTCTGTAATGACGCCCCCTGCCGTGCTGAATACACGTTCAGACAAAACGCTGGCCGCCGGGCAGGCCAGCACCTCCAAGGCATAAAAGGCTAGCTCTGGCCACGTGGAAAATTTGGAGACCCAGAAGTTGAATGGGGCCGAACCATCAGTCAGTACGTGGAGGGGTGTGCACATGTACTGTTCCACCATGTTAGTGAAATGTTGCCTCCTGCTAACACGTTCCGTATCAGGTGGTGGTGCAGTTAGCTGTGGCGTGTTGACAAAACTTTTCCACATCTCTGCCATGCTAACCCTGCCCTCAGAGGAGCTGGCCGTGACACAGCTGCGTTGGCGACCTCTTGCTCCTCCTCTGCCTTCGCCTTGGGCTTCCACTTGTTCCCCTGTGACATTTGGGAATGCTCTCAGTAGCGCGTCTACCAATGTGCGCTTGTACTCGCGCATCTTCCTATCACGCTCCAGTGCAGGAAGTAAGATGGGCACATTGTCTTTGTACCGTGGATCCAGCAGGGTGGCAACCCAGTAGTCCGCACACGTTAAAATGTGGGCAACTCTGCTGTCGTTGCGCATGCACTGCAGCATGTAGTCGCTCATGTGTGCCAGGCTGCCCAGAGGTAAGGACAAGCTGTCCTCTGTGGGAGGCGTATCGTCATCGTCCTGCGTTTCCCCCCAGCCACGCACCAGTGATGGGCCCGAGCTGTGTTGGGTGCCACCCCGCTGTGAACATGCTTCATCCTCATCCTCCTCCACCTCCTCCTCATCCTCATTCTCCTCGTCCTCCAGTAGTGGGCCCTGGCTGGCCACATTTGTACCTGGCCTCTGCTGTTGCAAAAAACCTCCCTCTGAGTCACTTCTAAGAGACTGGCCTGAAAGTGCTAAAAATGACCCCTCTTCCTCCTCCTCCTCTTCCTGGGCCACCTCCTCTTCCATCATCGCCCTAAGTGTTTTCTCAAGGAGACATAGAAGTGGTATTGTAACGCTGATAACGGCATCATCGCCACTGGCCATGTTTGTGGAGTACTCGAAACAGCGCAACAGGGCACACAGGTCTCGCATGGAGGCCCAGTTATTGGTAGTGAAGTGGTGCTGTTCCGCAGTGCGACTGACCCGTGCGTGCTGCAGCTGAAACTCCACTATGGCCTGCTGCTGCTCACACAGTCTGTCCAGCATGTGCAAGGTGGAGTTCGTCGCATATGAGGCGGTGAGCGGGAAGGCCGAAGTTACGCTGTAGCGCAGACAGGCGAGCAGTGGCAGGATGTGAACGCCGGAAGCGCGCACAGACGGCCCGCACTTTATGCTGTGAATGAATTATATTTAAGTTGTGAATGAACTTCTGCACCACCAAATTCAGCACATGCGCCAGGCAAGGGATGTGCGTCAAACCGGCTAGTCCCAGAGCTGCAACGAGATTTCGCCCATTATCGCACACCACCAGGCCATGCTTGAGGCTCACCGGCAGAAACCACTCGTCGGTCTGTTGTTCTATACCCCGCCACAACTCCTGTGTGGTGTGGGGCCTGTCCCCCAAACATATGAGTTTCAGAATGGCCTGCTGACGTTTACCCCGGGCTGTGCTGAATTTGGTGGTGAAGGTGTGTGGCTGACTGGATGAGCAGGTGGAAGAAGAGGAGGAGGAAGCCGAGTAGGAGGAGGAGGCAACAGGAGGCAAAGAATATTGCCCTGCGATCCTTGGCGGCGGAAGGACGTGCGCCAAACAGCTCTCCGCCTGGGGCCCAGCCGCCACTAGATTTACCCAGTGTGCAGTTAGGGAGATATAGCGTCCCTGGCCGTGCTTACTGGTCCACGTATCTGTGGTTAGGTGGACCTTGCCACAGATGGCGTTGCGCAGTGCACACTTGATTTTATCGGATACTTGGTTGTGCAGGGAAGGCACGGCTCTCTTGGAGAAGTAGTGGCGGCTGGGAACAACATACTGTGGGACAGCAAGCGACATGAGCTGTTTGAAGCTGTTTGTGTCCACCAGCCTAAATGACAGCATTTCATAGGCCAGTAGTTTAGAAATGCTGGCATTCAGGGCCAGTGATCGAGGGTGGCTAGGTGGGAATTTACGCTTTCTCTCAAATGTTTGTTAGATGGAGAGCTGAACGCTGCCGTGTGACATGGTTGAGATGCTTGGTGACAGAGGTGGTGGTGTTGGTGGTACATCCCCTGTTTGCTGGGCGGCAGGTGCCAACGTTCCTCCAGAGGCGGAGGAAGAGGCCGAGGCGGCAGCAGCAGAAGAGGTAGCAGGGGGAGCCTGAGTGAGTTCCTTGTTTTTAAGGTGTTTACTCCACTGCAGTTCATGCTTTGCATGCAGGTGCCTGGTCATGCAGGTTGTGATAAGGTTCAGAACGTTAATGCCTCGCTTCAGGCTCTGATGGCACAGCGTGCAAACCACTCGGGTCTTGTCGTCAGCACATTGTTTGAAGAAGTGCCATGCCAGGGAACTCCTTGAAGCTGCCTTTGGGGTGCTCGGTCCCAGATGGCGGCGGTCAGTAGCAGGCGGAGTCTCTTGGCGGCGGGTGTTCTGCTTTTGCCCACTGCTCCCTCTTTTGCTACGCTGTTGGCTCGGTCTCACCACTGCCTCTTCCTCCGAACTGTGAAAGTCAGTGGCACGACCTTCATTCCATGTGGGGTCTAGGACCTTATCGTCCCCTGCATCGTCTTCCACCCAGTCTTCCTCCCTGACCTCCTGTTCAGTCTGCACACTGCAGAAAGACGCAGCAGTTGGCACCTGTGTTTCGTCATCATCAGAGATGTGCTGAGGTGGTATTCCCATGTCCTCATCATCAGGAAACATAAGTGAGAAAAAAAGAAAAAAATTATTTGGCCCAATGTGTTGAATTCAAATTCAGGCCTTTTTTTACAGACACCTAACACTATCTGGCTATCTATTTAGGTACCGTATTACACTAATACAGGCACAGCAGTAAACACAGATTTAGCTGAATATAAATTTTAGGCCTATTATTTAGGCGCTGGGTGACAGGTATACGTTTACGGACAGAATTAAACTTGGAAATGCACGGTAGCGTGTGAAGTTATTGAGGATGACACTATCCGCACCTTAAATCTAATATACCCTTTTATGGATCGATTTAAACTTGGCCTGATACAGCAGAAACCACTGATTTAGGGTACTGCTATTTTGGCAATTGTATTTTACCCCTCAATAAAATAGCAAGCACAGCCAAGCCCCTGATGTAGGATATAGCAAAAAAATAACCACACTATTGATGGTTAAATGGACTTGGTGGCAGCTTGTGCTGGCGCACCACAAGACACAAAATAGCTGCCGATCACCCAAGAAAAAAGTGACATAAAAACGCTCTGGGCAGCCTAAAAACAGTGAGCAATTAAATAGCAGCAGTTCAATGATCCACAGCTGTAGATCGATCACTGAATTAAGTGTTTTTGCTGAGTTAATCACTGCCTAATCTCGCCCTAACAGCAGCTGCAACCTCTCCCTACACTGATCAGAGCAGAGTGACGTGCGGCGCTACGTGACTCCAGCTTAAATAGAGGCTGGGTCACATGCTGCACTGGCCAATCACAGCCATGCCAATAGTAGGCATGGCTGTGATGGCCTCTTGGGGCAAGTAGTATGACGCTTGTTGATTGGCTGCTCTGCAGCCTTTCAAAAAGCGCCAAGAAAGCGACGAACACCGAACCCGAACCCGGACTTTTACGAAAATGTTCGGGTTCGGGTCCGTGTCACGGACACCCCAAAATTCGGTACGAACCCGAACTATACAGTTCGGGTTCGCTCATCCCTAATAATGAACATTAAGTTTTAGTATAAGATAATCAATAGGACATATGTATTGGATTACATATGTATGGTACTATGTTATAGGATATTATGAAGGATGTCAATGTATCTATTATCTTATATATTTCTCACTAGGAATGCATACAATTCTAAAGCATGGTGAGAAATATTTTAAGTGTAAACTTTGTGAGTGAAATAGTGTTATTTTAACTAACAATCAATCAATCACTGTTGGAGTAACAGAGGGGACACAAATGTCTTTGAAAGTGCAAAGTCCATTATATTCTTATCGGTACATAAATTTGTAGCTTGATAAATGTCTCAAATGGTACCCAAATGTCTGTGTTTTAGTTGGTTTATGTGTCAAAAATAATTCCTTAGCTCTGATTTAGGATCCTATATATTATGTGTATAGAATGTAAGAGAAATCAGACCTGGACAGTTAACCCTTAATAGTGATGATGCTAGTAGCTTATGCAATAGTGCCACCTAGGTATGAATAGGTAACATTGCACCAACAGCTGAAATCCATTCTGGGTGATACAGTGACATCACAGTCATTATCATATGTACACGCCTAACCGACAATGATTGGAAAACTCCAAGTTAGGAAGGTATGTCTAACTGATAAGTTTATGATCGTAAACCACATGAGGGAAAAGAACAACAACAGGGAGCAACAGAAGACACAGAAACACAGAGAAACAAAGAAAGGAAGCACACCCCAGGAGAAAATCCCAATGATGAGAACAGACTTTGAGCTGATTCCCCTTAGACTCTGCTTATCAACTGCACTCTCGGGTAACGTATAACTTTATTATGTGTAGTATTGATTGAATTAATTAGCTTGATATTTAGGAAAATCCCCGCTTTATTGCGGATGTGTAATGTTAGATACTACAGTACATCAATATTATTACCATCTAGTGGCAAATTTTGGGTACTACTTATCACTGTGTGTTATTGCATATTATTGACTTTTATATTGATTAAGCTTTGATGGTATTTTAACCTATTGTATAATAGAGGCTTGTACCATGATTTACTGATTGCACAACATAAATTAACAACAATCTCTTTTTGAGGTGTTTTATATGGCAACCTCTAGGATCAATTCCCTTTAAAAATTTGATCCTTTCTTTTATATAAAGCATTTGCTTTATATCCCCAACATAAATTGGAGGCACTGCTGAAATTGTGATAATTTATTAATTATTTGTGCAAATAGTAAAACGTTCCATAATTTTCTTGGCAACCAGATTATTCATCTATCTGTGTACTAATTATTGGTGGTGAAAATGAGCGCAGCCAGTAGTCAAGCGGGTTCTGGTGAAGCTACAGGAGGTAGTCCATCTACCCCGGAACAGTTAATCCATAACATTGTTGAATATGTAAATTCACTGTTGAGTTTGTATCAGGATGTAACTGCATGATTAAGTGAGCTGCAGGCAGAAGCCAAAAGAGAATGTGTGGATGTATGGACATCACTTGGTACAGTCAGGAAACATCTAACCTATTTTGATGTGCTTAAAAGTAACGCCAGTAAAGACCAATACCTCTTAAAGATGTTGTCACCAGTCCTGTTTGCAATACTAGAAGTCAGTACCCTCTTAATGAGTAGAAATATGTACATAACAGACATGCAGGCCTATATATCCTGTATAGAAACAGAGTTAGAATCTGCAAAAGCATCGATCAAGGACTTAAAACACGAGCTCGATCTGAGCCATGATGCCTATCATCAACTAAAAAGGGAGGCAGACTCCGTTATTGCAGACTTTAGCAAACAGACGGACCAAGCCATACTGTCAATGTTGAAAGTGATCTGTCTGATAATAAGAGATTTTTGGATCCTCCAGCTCTCACACCCCAAAATATAGATATGTCATCATCACGTCCTCTTAAAGCGGAATCCATCCGAGACCCTAAGCCACCCAAGGGTGATGGCATGATTACACAGGATGCATTAACTCAATTAAATCAGGCATTTCAAGCTGTAACCGCCTTACTAGGCGCTAGCGATGCCAAAGGACACAGAAGTGTCCCCCCACACCTTCCCCTAGAGAGGAGTGTTACAGTTAAGTCACCTGTGCCAAGTGGGTACGAGCGAAGTGATCGGAGTATGAGTGATTATGACAGTGATGTGGAAAAGCGTGTGGCTTATTCCCCACCGCGCAGGCATGAGTTTGCCCATGAGGGGGATGAGAGTTCTAGGCGACCGTTATATGCTGAAGTGGTCTCTAGAAAGAAAAATGCTCAGTGTGCAGAAGAGGATCAGAGTTCCTCGAGTATCATTAAATTTCTAAATGCCACTATACCTAAATTCTCTAAGAGAGGTTCTCCTGAAATTGCTGATCACTTACAACTGTACCAGTCCACCATGGATTCTTTAAAATGTATTACTTTATTTCCTTCAGGGACAAGGGGATCCGGGATTGGCAGGATGTTTTGCATGAGGTGAAATTAGAATTCGGCCCTTACCGGACTATTACTGCTGCAAAACGTGATATTTATAAACTCACATGTAGACCCAATCAAAGTCCCCGGGAATTCCTTAAAAATGCCTATGGGTTAGTATATAGGTCCCCAAATTGGGAATCTGGGGAATTCAAACAACTGTTTTATGATGCAATGCCTATGCAAATTAAATTTACCCTAGCTAGAGATCTCGATCTTAAAGCTCCCTTGGACAGTTTGGTGATGGCTGCCACTTCACTGTATAACATCAGTGAGTCCCATGCTACGGGTGAGAGGAGATACAAAAGGTCCCCAGAACAAAAAGTAGCAGAAGGTAAAAAGCAGCCACGCAGATACCCTCCGTCTACATGACCTTTCCAACAAACCGAGTGACAACAGGTGTGCCCCAAGCAAACAAAACCTCATAGCCCTAACGGGTCAGAGGGGGATAATAATGGTGATAAAAGGTCTAACTACCTTCCCCAATATTACAATAGGGGTCCCCCAGGATACAGGCGCTGGAATAACAGGCCCAGATAACAGAAGGAAGGTAGGCCTAAACCCTCTACTTCCCCTAGAAGTTGGTCACCCACCTAAGGGTACGCCACAAGCCCCAACTGTTCACAAATCAAATGATCGGTTTGATAAATTGGCAGATCAAGTAGCTAAATTAACTGAAATAGCTAATAAGATGTGGCAGGTGTCCATTGAAAAACAACCTGAGCCTTTTTTAGGGGCGGCTGCAGGTCCCAGCTCAGCCCTATAAAGCAGGCAGGGCGGGGTCAGAGCCCAGGCCAACGCAAGGCTACCGAGCTGGTTGTAGAAGAATCTAATGTGAATTCTAATCCTATATTGCCTTGCAGCATTCTTGACCCTAAAATTGAGGCCAAAGAGGAGGTGTCTAATGTGTTGTCTATCTTGCAGTCTAACCATGTAGATTTGTGCACTAATGTATCTTCTCCAATGAGTGATCCCGTCATCTCAGCGTCAATCTGTGAGCTGCCGTCTGTAAGCTGTGGTGTAATCCAGCCTTCCCCAAAGGTGGGGGCTGCCACGTGCAGTAAGAATGTCCGGGTTTCTCCAGAAGTCGCATTGCTGCAAAAGGATCAAATCCTCAAAAAGCGTCAGATCAGTGAACATCCTAATTTCTTATGTGATTTGATTCAGGTTGAAGGCCGATATTTTGTTGATTCTTAACTCCAAGATGAACTTATCAGGCCATCTATGGGTTTACTTGACATGGGATCACAAGCCACTATATTGTCATATAGTTATTTCCAACAGGTTAGGGATGTGACAGCAAAGAGGCCGAGATTGAAATCGTTTGATGGCTCTTTGATAAGTGTAGGCGGAGACACTTTGCAGGTAAGAGGTACTGCATGGTTAAAATTTTAAATAGGCAAGAAAATAATTAGACATCCCACATTCATTGGGGACCTTCTCTATGATCGGCTAATCATAGGAATCAACCTCCTGAAAAGATTGAGTTCCATAGTAGACTTCATCAATGAAGCAATCTGGACTCAGGTAAAGGCACCTATTGCCTATGATTACTCTTGCAATTCACAACCCCAACGTAGTTGTCATGTGATTGAAGAAAGGCTTAACTCTGTTGAAGTTTGTTTTAGGAACAACCGCTTAATGTCACGATCCTGAAAAATGGTAAGCCTGGGGAAGATGTCAATGGTACCGCCCATACCATAACCATCCAGAAGGACAGAATTGAAAAGGTAACATTGGATGGGGATGTATTAACTATTTCTCTTGAAGGGGGAAATTACGAAGTTGCGGACCTGACCAAGCACATTCAATCTATGGTAGGGATTGAAAAGGTTAGTGATAACTTATTGATTCCCTTACAGGTAAACAATATAACCTGGGTGAAATATGCCAAGTTGGATCTAAAATCTGAAGCCAGTTATATAAGCCTGGGTCTCTTAAAACAGGTCGCCAACCCTAAGTGATTAAAGGTTCCTCTCCACAGGACCAATAGATTCATGATCTGGATGGAGATTCTCAGAGTCATAATGTGAGTGCAGGATGTCTATTGTCTATTTCCATAGGAGATAAGACTACGGAACATTTATTCATCGTATTGAATAAACCACGGTACCAGATGTACATAGGTAATGACCTTCTACACCGATTTGCCGTGCAGATTGATCTGGTCAACAATACTCTATGGTCCAGATTACCTGGAGACGCGGAAGGGTTCCAGGATGAAGAGCAAGCCTTGAGATGGGAACAGATGCCCTATGCCATAAGTATCATGGTTGCTGATGAGGTTAAAATCCCTGATGGGTGCAAGCCATTTCTTCTTCCCATTCAAGTAAAGAAGGGGCAAAATTTGAACAATGCAGATGCTTTGATCTGTTTGTCTAACCGGATATGGCAACTCGTCCTGAAGGTAAAGCCCACTCCTATGGTAAACACCCATCAGAATCCATTGCATATGGTAATTCATAATATGGCTCCCCATAGCATATCCTTACAAAAAGGATTTGGATTCGGAGTATTACACTTTTGGATTCCAGAATAATGTCATTGGACTTATTCCTGTTGAATACTTGACAGAAGAGCAAGTAGTGGAACAACATTTTTCCTCAACACCTGAGGGGTTATTTAATATCCACTCTGTTTATCCTTTCAGTCCTGAAGAAGGTACATGCCACATTGAAGAATCATCTTTGGTTTTCAACCATGAGATCGATGAGAAGGAGTACGAGTCATGCCAACAGGGAAAGGAGAAGGTATGCGATACTCAAAATTATTTAAAGGGGTTGTCCGGGTTCAGAGCTGAACCCGGACATACCCTTATTTTCACCCAGGCAGCACCCCTGATGTTGGCATCGGAGCATCTCATGCTCCGATGCGCTCCTTTGCCCTGTGCTAGATCGCGCAGGGCACAGGCTCTTTTGTTTACAATAACACACTGCTGGGCGGAAGCTTCTGCCCGGCAGTGTGTTCGGTGACGTGACCAACTCAGATGGGTGTGCTTTAGTGCTGCCCTATCCGTTTTACTGGCTAGGGCAGCGCTAAAGCCCGCCCATCAGTGCCAGTGATGTCGAGCCTGGTACGTCACCGGAACTCTTGAAAATGCCTTTGCCCTGCGCGATTTAGCGCAGGTCAAAGGAGAGCATCGGAGCATGAACTGCTCCGATGCTCAAGTCAGGGGGGCTGCCTTGGTGAAAATGGAGGTATGTCCGGGTTCAGCTCTGATCCCGGACAACCCCTTTAACTAGTGAGCTTGAAGAAGCTTATGAGTTAAGTCAACCTGAAATCTTTCCAGAATTTCAGGAACGGGTGGAAGAGCAAATCCAAGACATGTTTGCTAAGGATTCTTATGACTGACCTACACGTTGCAAGAATCCAGACGGATCCCGATGCACCCCCTGTATATTTCATAACAGTACAGATTCCACTGGCAGCTTACGAGTGGCTATCGGAAATCGTCAAGAACTTGGAGAGGCGAGGCATCATCTGTCCGATGCACAGCTCATTCAACCATCCCATACTTGGAATTCTCAAACCAAATGGAAAATCGTTCCTCCTCAGGAATGCCGGAATTTTGAGCACCAGAAAATGTACCAAACTGTGGATGGAACCCATATGCCCAAAAAAACTGCAACTTATCAGTGGATTCCTGTCTATGGTTATTTATAGCAAACTCAGCTAACGACAAAATGAAGACTACTCTTCCTGATTCTCTGAAACAAAACATCTCAAGTAAGTCTCCAGATTCTGATTAGTGCGCTCCGTCTGTCCGTTCGACTGAGGATGAAAAGCCGAAGAGAAGGACAATTGTAAACCCAGTTGAGTACAGAACGCTTTCCAGAATCTGGAAACAAACTGAGTCCCTCTATCGTACACCACATCAGAGGGAATGCCATGTAGTTTCACGATGTTGTCGACAAACACCTGTGCAAGAGTTTTAGCATTGGGTAGACTAGGCAATGCAATAAAGTGTGCCATTTTACTAAAACGATCGACAACCACCAGAATCACGTTTTTTCATGAAGAATTCGGTAAATCCGTGATAAAATCCATGGACAAATGGGTCCAAGGTCTGGATGGGATGGGTAATGAAAGCAGAGATCCGGAAGGCCAAGTATGTGTCACCTTAGCACGTGCACAGGTACCACAGGCTGACACATAGTCCTCAACACACTTACGCAAACCCGGCCACCAGAATCTGCGAGAGATAAGATCGACAGTCGATCTGCTCCCAGGGTGCCCAGCAAGCACCGTACAGTGATGTTCCTCGAACACCTTGTGACGTAATTCGGAGGGAACAAACAATTTCCCCGGAGGACAAGAGTCCGGAGCATCCTCCTGTGTCTCGAACACCTTGGCCTCGAAATCAGGATAAAGAGCGGATATGACTATCCCTTCAGATAAAATGGGACTAGGGTCATTAGACTCACCCCCCCCCCCCCAGGAACACTACGCGACAAAGCATCCGCCTTGACGTTCTTAACCCCAAAGCGGTAAGTGACGATGAAGTTAAATCTGGTGAAAAACAATGACCCTCTGGCCTGCCTTGGGTTCATTCGCTTAGCTGACTCCAGGTAGGCTAAATTCTTGTGATCCGTAATTACCGTAATAGGATGAATTGCTCCTTCCAACCAATGCCGCCATTCCTCTAACTCCAACTTAATGGCCAGCAATTCCCTATTCCCCACATCATAATTCCTTTCAGCAGTCAAGAGTTTTTTAGAGGAAAATGCACACGGGCGCCATTTACTGGGTGAAGGACCCTGCGACAAGATTGCTCCCTCGGACGCATCAACCTCAACAATAAATCGCTGAGATACAACCGGTTGCACCAGAATAGGGGCCGAAGCAAAACATTCTTTCACAGCAGGAATGGCCTGTTATGCCGCATCAGACCAGATAGAAATATCAGCACCCTTCCTAGTCATGTCTGTTACAGGTTTAACCACCGATGAATAGTTCAAGATAAATTTACGGTAGTAGTTGGTAAACGCTAAAAACCGCATATGCGCTTTCAGATTTTCGGGTTGATCCCAGTCCAACACAGCACGGACCTTCTCGGGATCCATATGAAAACGTGAGGATGAGAGCAGGTAACCCAGAAATTGCACTTCCTGTACAGCAAATACACACTTTTCCATCTTAGCATTCAACTTATTCTCTCTTAGGATCTGTAACACCTGTCTCACATGATCTTGATGAGACTCCATATTAGGCAAATAAATTAGTATGTCATTAAGGTATACAACGAAAAACCTCCCCACCAGATGATGAAAGATGTCATTGACAAAGTGTTGAAAAATCGCAGGAGCATTGGTTAACCCAAAGGGCATGACCAGTTTTTCAAAATAACCCTCAGGGGTATTAAATGCGGTCTTCCACTCATCCCCTTCCTTGATTCTTACCAGATTATATGCCCCCCTCAGATCCAATTTAGAGAACACCTTGGCACCGACAATCTGACTAAACAAATCCGGAATCAAAGGAAGGGGGTAAGGATCACGGACGATAATACGATTGAGCTCACGGAAGTCCAGACATGGTCTCAGGGTACCATCCTTTTTCTTTACAAAGAAAAATCCAGCAGGGGACTTGGATCGTCTAATATGTCCCTTTGCCAAACTCTCGGTAATATACTCTCGCATGGCCTTTCTTTCGGATTCCGAAAGATTATACAACCGAGATTTGGGAAATTTAGCTCCGGGAATAAGATTAACGGGACAGTCATACTCCCGGTGCGGAGGCAACTCCTGATTACCACTCTCAGAGAACACATCAGAAAATACAGAAATGAATAAGGGTACAGTTTTAGTGGTAATCATAGAGAACGATGCATTAAGACAGTTGTCCATGCAAAAATCACTCCAATCGAGAATCTGTCTCGCTTGCCAGTCGATGTTAGGGTTATGTTTGCTTAACCATGGTAAGTCCAACACCAACGGAGGAGGCAGACCCTCCAACACATAACAGGAGATAGATTCCTGATGCAAATCACACACTCTTAAATGAATGTCATTCACTATCTGCGACAGGCATTTTTGGGTGAGAGGTGCTGAGTCAATTGCAAAGACAGAAATACTTTTCTCTAATGCATTAGTAGTCAACCTGCGAATGCATACAAACTGTCCATCAATCAAGTTAACTCCTGCCCTCTGTCGATAAATGCTTCGATTTTCACTGTTTTGGACTCTAGCGCCACCTCGGCAGACAGGAGAAAACGGTACTACCAGTAAAAGACAAAAGTAGGTTTTCTTGCTCCCCACCCACACCACCAATAGTAATTTGGGGAATAAACGTTTTTTCCTTTTTGTTTACACCTTGATGCTGCAAGTACGGACAAATATTCACAAAATATCCCTTCTTGCCACAACAAAAGCAGACTCCTTTTACATGACCCAAACTTTAGTTCCATGAATAGCTCCTACTAACTGCATAGGCTCCTCACAAGGCGCAACCACCAGTGTCTCTCCACAATAAGTGTCAAAGGAAGCAATACTCTTATTGGACAGTACATCCTGAAGGTGAGGACCCCTAGATCTCTCCCTCAGGCGTCTATCAAGACGGGACATAGCTGCTTCCAATGACTCAGGATTTTCATGAAAAGCCAATGCATCCTGCAGTCTCTCTGAGAGACCCTGACAGAATTGACTACGAAGAGCAGGATCGTTCCACTCTGTATCGGTAGCCCATCTCCTAAATTCAGAGCAATAGGTCTCCGCGGAACGTTCTCCCTGCCGCAAACCCCGTAGAAAACCCCATAGCTTGGTCTCGGCCTGAGAGATCCGATCCGGGTCATCATAGATAAGACCCAAGGCTTTAAATAATTTTTCTACCGACCGGAAGGACGGTGATCCGGTCGGCAGAGAAAAAGCCAAAGCAATGAAATAATCATACCCACACGTTGACACTCATCCCCAGAAGAGTATGGACGCAGCCTAAAGTATAATTTACATGATTCCCTGAACCGGATGAAATTGTCACTACCACCGGAAAACCTGCCCTGGAGAGCCACCTTGGGTTTAGGGCAGGCCTGGGACCCACCACCGGAGCCAGCAGCCTGTGGACTCTGAATCTGCAGGACCGTCGTGCGGAGGTCTGCTACTTCCAAAGTCAGATTACTCAGCTGTTCGACCAGTGCAGACATAGTATCCATAGCTGCACAGATCAGAACAAAAATGGCGGTATTGGCTCTGGATAATGTCACGGATGTAGTAGAGGAGAACACCAAAAGACAACAAGAAGGAAGGAGAAAGACACTAGGTCACGAAATCACTGCTGATGTAATCAACCCGCAGAAAAAGAAGGTGGAAGCAGTGACCAATACGAAGTCACCTACAAATCTCAAGGAGTTGATGTCCTTCCTGGGTATGATGAACTATTCACGTAAGTTTATAGACAACTATGCCAAGATTACGAAACCTCTTTTGTAGTTGCTAAAGAAAGGAGTGAAATGGGAATGGAGTGAACGCCACAAGCAAGCTGTGAATGAGCTCAAAGCCAGACTTACCCAAGCCCCATGCCTTGCTTACCCAGAAGGTGGGAAACCTTTCTTCATTGAAACAGGCTTCACCGACAAAAGCGTGAGTGCAGTCCTCTTCCAGAAACAGGGAAACCTGAATAAGATCATTGCCTATGCCAAATTCTTATCACCAGTTGAGGTAAAATTCAATGACTGTGAAAAAGCATTACTGTCAACGGTGTGGGCTTTGCAATATTTCAGGAGTTTTATGCCATGGTCAGACATCCAGATTGACTTTATTGGACCAGTAACAACTTTATCAAAATGCAACAGATGTATGTTAATCGTGACAGAAATGGTAGAATGTTTGCCTTGCAAAACATGCAGTTCAAGTGTGTCCGTGTCTCTACTCATTAACACCGTATTTTCCAGGTTTGATCTTCCCCAACGCATCGAATCTGATCACGGAACTCATTTCACTGGTAAGGTGATGACGAAAATGTGAGAGATACTGGGGGTAAAATAAATCTACATATAGCTTATCGGCCAGCCTCTAGTGGTGGAGTAGAAAGCTAGAACCAAACCATTGTCAACATTCTAAAGAAATTTATCAATAAAACCGGTAAATACTAGGATGTAAGGTTGCCTTTGGTTCTCATGGTCATCAGGGCCACCTCAAGCGCGGCAACCAAACTTTCTCCCTTCGAAATAATCACAGGCAGGGAGATGGTATTACCCCAGCATTTACTCTACCAGACAACAGACCACAATTTGATAAATGCTTCAACAGCTCATCAATATATGGAGGTATCATATAAACAAACGAGTGTACTAACCTATCCTCATGTAACTAATTATCTCTTGAATCACTTCTGAACCAAGAACTTGCTCTGTTCAAGAAAGAAAACTATGCCAAATTGAAGATGTATGGTAGTATGACTTCTTTCATTGTAGGGTTGATAAAAGGAAAAGTGGAAAGATATATGTGCTTACATTTGTCATACAATATATTATAGGCGCAAGATGGCATCAAAGATTGTTGCTGTTATCTACGTCGTCCTAGCCTTGGGGAAGAAGTTCCATGCTGAACCGATCACTGTACCAGGCCCTTTATCTGGAATCATGCTGCAGAATACCATAGGATTCATCTTGACGAATAAGAGGATTCTATCCCAGAAGATCTACGTCAGTTTGGATCCACGCATCTCCGTTAAAAGACAGTTCAACGTTTCCGAGATTCTGTCTCCAGAAATAAAGATGTGGTATCAAGTACATGTCGGTTTTTGCCAAGAACGGATTATACAGATCCTGGAACAGGCAAGAAAAACCCTGACCAGGAAACAGTTTTCCACGAATCAACGACCAAAGCGGTTAATTTCTTCGATTGCAGCTGCCATAATCTTTGGCGAAGTAGACGATGTCGTCGCCACAGGTGTATCAGATGTTAAGTCCATCTCTATTAAGATATTAAAACTTGAGATCGGTTAGCTAAAAAGGAATCTGATGACACTCATGCAGAGATGGAAAATCAGAAGCAACATCTATCAGACTTATATTCCTTTGTGGAGGACACTATCGTCACCACCAACTTACATTCAAAGTTATTGACCCACTGTCACGACTATGTTCATGGTCGTGACTCTTAGAGCCGCATGCAGTTGCCAGCGGTCAGTTTGGTTGTTCACCGCAGGTGTGGGCTGTGAGTTGTTTGCCTCCCGTGTGGTTGCCGCTGGCAACATGATGTTGTTGGCAGTGTAGCAGCCTGAGCTGACTGATGGGCTGCTCACTGTCTATGCATGTGGTTGCCTCTGGCAACTTGTGTAGTGTATGTGTGCATTTTCCCTGTTTGGTGTGCACGGGGTTTAGTTGTGTGTGCATTTCCCCTTTAAGTGGCTTCACTACCCCTGTCTGGTGTTTGAAGGGTTAACTCCCATCCTAGTGTGTGTGAGTGGGTGTGGTTGCTTGGGCTATTTAGCTTCCGCTGGATGCCTGAAGGAGAGGGGTACTCGAGCCATGTTGTATGCTGGAGTCATCCTCCTGGTCTTCTTATGCCATATGTCCAGTGAGGGCCACCCTTGTGGTCATAAGTAAATGTCATGATGTTAAGTTTATGTTCCGCTGCAGTCTCACCTTAGTGCAGCTATGGTGTCCTGGTTTCCTGTGTGATTTTTTGTTGTGTGCTGTGTCCTTTTATGTTGGTGTGGACATCAGCACTTGTGCACGGGTTCCAGTCAGTGTGTCTGTGGCAGGTAGGGTGGAACTGGTTTAACTTACCTGCCATATCCATATGCTGTATATGTTTCCTTCTCCTTGCAGCTTGGCCAGTTGAGACTCCTGTTCGTCCGTGATGTGGAGGAACAGGTCGTCTTACTCTGCTCCTAGTCCAGGGATTTCCTGAGGTTCCGGAGTATGAGCCCTCCTACCATCTGGGTTGACTCATACGGTTAGGAGTCAGGGTCAGAATTAAGGACGTTTTAGGAGGTGACCTGCTCCCTGATCCTGTCGTCCTGGCCTAGCAGCTTCCTTATTCCTTTAACATCGCATGGTGGGGGGTTTCCCCCACTTCCCGCCGTGACACCCACTTAATGAATCTTCATGGGAGTAACGAACAATTTAAAGAAAAACTTATATTCATAAAGGAACCCGTAGGAAAAGCCCTTTTGACATTGCAATATAATCCAATTTTATTTTACTGGATTAGATTGTAATGAAGGGGGATTTGCTGTGCCTTTTCATAGGTATATAACATTTATATCAAAATATCCTAGTTATAGTGGATTTGATATATAATAGGCCATGTTGTGTTATATTCACCATTGTGTGTGTATTTTAAAGTATATAATGTACATTAAGTTTTAGTTTAAGATAATCAATAGGACATATGTATTGTATTACATATGTATGGTACTATATTATTGGATATTATGAAGGACGTCAATGCATCTATTATCTTATATAATTCTCACTAGGAATGCATACAATCCTAATGCATGGTGAGAAATATTTTAAGTGTAAACTTTGTGAGTGAAATAGTGTTATTTTAACTAATAATCAATCACCGTTGGAGTAACAGAGGGGACATAAATGTCTGTTAAAGTACAAAGTTCATTATATTCTTATCAGTACATACATTTTGTACCTTGATAAACGTCTCAAATGGTACCCAAATGTCTGTGTTTTAGTTAGTTTATGTGTCAAAAATAATTCCTTAGCTCTGATTTAGGATCCCATATATAATGTGTGTAGAATACAAGAGAAATCAGACCTGGACAGTTAACCCTTAATAGTGATGATGCTAGTAGCTTATGCAATTGTGCCACCTAGGTATAAATAGGTAACATTTCACCAACAGCTGAAATGCATTCTGGGTGATAGAGTGACATCACAGTCATTATCATATGTACTCCAATTTAGGAAGGTGTGTCTAACTGATAAGTTTGTGATCATAAACCACACACACAGGGAAAAGGACAACAACAGGGAGCAACAGAAGACATAGAAACATAGAGAAACAAAGAAAGTAAGCACACCTCAGGAGAAAATCCCAATGATGAGAACAGACTTAGAGCTGACTCCCCTCAACTGCACTCTCGGGTAACGTATCAACTGCACGTATCAACTGCACTCTCGGGTAACGTATAACTTTATTACGTGTAGTATTGATTGAATTAATTAGCTTGATATTTAGGAAAATCCCCGCTTTATTGCGGATGTGTAATGTTAGATATACTACATCAATATTATCACTATTCAGTAAAGATGCATATTACTGAATAAAAGATCCAATATTGATATCAAGAGAGAATCTCTGATTGGAATATTTCAGGCCTGATAATTTATAGTTTGTGTAGCAATACTACCCGATATCCGAGATTGGTTACAGTTTGAGCAGAGCAAGGGTTTGTATCTGTCCTTATCATTATCGAGTTTTATATCTAATAATTGTCGTCGAGACGGTTGTTTTACATTTTTAAGTTTGAGAAGTGATATGGAACGCTGGTAGTTTTGTTAGAGCCATCTAGTGGCGAATTTTGGGTACTGCATATCACTGTGTGTTATTGCATATTATTGACTTTTATATTGATTAAGCTTTGATGGTATTTTAAGTTATTGTATAATAAATCATTTATATTTTTGCATAGAGGCTTGTACCATGATTTACTGATTGCACAACATAATTAAATTAACAACAATCTCTTTTTGAGGTGTTTTATATGTCCACCTCTAGGATCAATTCCCTTTAAAAAATTTCCTTTGATCCTTTCTTTCCCCGACAGTATCTTAGAAGATTCACAAATAAATATGATTTTAATGGTGTTGTGTTTTTTATATTTTTATCTATAAGTGACACTGAGAAAGATACCCATAATGTGTTAAAGGATGAAGACAAGGATCTCTATTAGTTCTAAAATTTATATATATAAGTTATGGTTGAAAGTATTTTTACACAGTAAGTAATAATAATGTTAATACACAGATAAATAGATCTAAGGTTTAAGGTTTTATAAAAGTTTATTATGCCTTGACAGAGGACATCTATGGTATCATTGCAAAGTGTTATTTAAATACAGTGTTGGACTAACAAAAGTTCAAGGACTTTTGTTTGTTTTATTTGATCCATTTGATGCAGGGGCGGAGAGGAAACCACCCCATCAATGGCTTTTCCTGACATGAACTGAATTTGTTCATTGAATTTAATGACATTTTCTAGACTGTGGAACTGTTACCTCTTTCCTAATTGCAGGTTGTATCTGCGGTTTAACAGACCCAGGACTGGCAACCTCAGTAGTGTTCAGGGGCTGCCCAAGTCAACGACACCAGGTGTGGTAAGACACAGTTTTCATGACCTGACTGTCACCCAACAAGAAAAAGACTTCAAGCACTGGTCTGCCATGCTGAACAAGGCCTTGTTACTCATATTATGGCTGTCCAGGGGTGGACCTCAAAGGTAATCGTTTGCCCAAAACTTCCTGACCAACCAGCAGGGCTGATGCAATGATCTGCAGACCAGTGAAAGGAGGAGGTCCTAGTGTCAAAGCTCCACCCACAGACAAGGTAATGGACTGTCTAACACCCACTGATAAGAGGATCTGAGACCCGCACTGTCATTACACCTGCAAAACCTCTCCAAATAAATAAGGAGGGGTAATAGACAACACAAAAAAGGCCATGCAGATGCACAGAACATCAAGATATGGACAATTGACATTGCACCACAGACTTTGATATCCAAGATCAGAAGTGAAGAAGACCTCAGTGAGACACCTCTTTTTAGTCCAACACACAGTTTTTTTTTGTTTGTTTTTTAGAGATCTAATGGTCCCAAAGTGTTTTTTTTTTCAAATGACTAGGCTATATATGTAGAATAGGTGCTGATGTTGGGTGTTGAAAATGAAATAAAGTGGAAGAACGAAGGGTGGAATGTATTGTAAGGGTATTTTTAAGTACTGATTGGTTCTGTCCCCTTGAATTTTGTTTAATACTTTGTGTAATAGTTTACAAGTTTGCCTTGTAATGTAGTGGGTTAGAGCTAGTACCCATCCCCCATTAGGCTGATCACATTCCTGAGTGATCTCAGAGACATGCGTGATGCACACTGGAGGAGGGGCTGATGAGAATAACTGTGGTCTGCACTAGCAATTAATTGGCATTCGACCAGGCAGTTCAGCCTAGGTAGGATGTATGTATTGATTTGCCCTATCTCTTGTACACCCTGGGTTGTCGGTCGTGTGTTATAACTTGGTAGACCGCCATGTTTTATAGCATGTTCGACTATTTCTCTGCCCCATATTTAGGCTAGTGATGTTTCCCACTTAGTAAATATATTTATTCACTCAGCCTTCATAATCTCATTCATTCTCAAATCTTTTGAATTCAGGTTACTTTACACCAAGCCATTCAGAATCAGAAGTGTGGGCAGGAGATTTAAAACAGGAACTACACGTAGGTCACTAGGTCAGTGCCTGTGATTGTATATAATCTCCTAGCTCTTTTTTGTGTTTCTGTGCTTTGTGTCTGAACTCTATATCTGCCCGTTTACCCTCTGTGTACTGACCTTGGCTAGTTTCACTGATTAACCTTAAATGGACAAATGAGACCGCGCGTTTTCCCTCCTCTTAAAATCCAGGTGTATTCCCTCTCACCACGTCAAGAGAAAACAGGGGTCTACAGACGTCCTTTCCTTTAAAACATCTTGTGGAACATCAAAGTGCGCTAATGGTGAAATACCGCTACTCTAATCTTATTATAAATGCGCTATTATACTCAAAAGCGCAAGCAGGTTAAGGCACATCAGGAGAAGTCAAGTCTCCTTTTCCCTTTGTATCAACTCATACGGAATAAAATCCTAGGGAAAGGGTTACTTCCGTAGTAAAATACCATCAATGAATGTATAAAAAGTAGTTTATTATACTCACAAGCGTCTTTTAAAACATGCATATATTAAAATGCATATATTAAAATGTCCCGCGTCCTCAAACAGCCAGGGCTGTTTGAGGATGTGGGACATTTTAATATATGCATGTTTCAAAAGATGCTTGTGAGTATAATAAACTACTTTTTATACATTCATTGATGGTATTTCACTATGGAAGCAACCCTTTTCCTAGGATTTTATACCGTATGAGTTGATACAAAGGGAGAAGGAGACTTGACTTCACCTGATATGCCTTAACCTGCTTGTGCTTGTGAGTATAATAGCGCATTTATAATAAGATCAGAGTAGCGGTATTTCACCATTAGCGCACTTTGATGTTCCACAGGACGTTTTAAAGGAACGGAGGTCTGTGGACCCCGGTCTTCTCTTGACGTGGTGAGAGGGAATACACCTGGATTTTAAGAGGAGGGATCCACTATCTAAGGGATCTTAGGGTTTCTTCAGTCTTAGGCACGGAGGCACATTTATGTCCACCTTCAGGGTCTGAACGTGGGCACAGAAGTCCAGGGAGAGTTGGTAGGGATTTGCTAGGAGGTGACCTTTATCCACAGCTTCTGGCCTAGACACTGGTTTCATGGTTTTCTGTGTTTCTATTGTATCTTGTATCCTACCCAGCGTGACAGCCGCACAGAAAACCGCAGCTTGCTGTGGTTTGCTCTCCGGTATGGGATTGCAACCAAATGGAACGGAATGCATTTTGGAGCATTCCATTCAGTTCAGTTTTGTCCCCATTGACAATGAATGGGGACAAAACGGAAGCTTTTTTCTCATGTTGAGATCCTCTGCCGGATCTCAATACTGGAAAAGTTAAACGCAAGTGTGAAAGTAGCCAAAACCTGTTGAAAATCAGTTTTTTATGATTATTTTGTCTAATAGTTGGATATCATAGAAGAACATCATTTGCTTTGTTTGCTGCTTCCACCAGAGACCATGCCATAGTTTGAGGGGCTATAGGTTCCGTCAAGCATGACATACCAGGTAGAACTGCTGCCTCAGCACTACCTGTAGCTATGTCTCTGTCAAAGGGAAATATCTGTGGTATATGACCAAACATCTGACAGCTTATGCCTCTCTTTTGTCAATGGTCAGCTTAAAGGGATTGTCTACATTTAAGTGGTGGCCTATCTACCTCATTATATATTTAAACATGGGTTTTCTACAGACAGATAACCCTTCTTATATAATGATACATATGATGTCACTAGCACATGGATAATTGCTATAATGAGACTTGCACAACTTTTTTCCTTTGCCCAGGCCTTAAAGAGGACCTTTCACCTATTCTTACTCTATGAACTAAGTATACAGCCATGTGGAGCGGCGCCCGGGGATCTCACTGCACTTACTATTATCCCCAGGCGCCGCTCCGTTCTCCTGCTATGCCCTCCGGTATCTCCGTTCCCTAAGTTATGGTAGGCGGAGTCTGCCCTAGCGCTGGCCAATCGCATTGCAAAGCTCACAGCCTGGGAGAAAATAACCTCACAGGCTGTGAGCTCTGCGCTGCGATTGGCCAGCGCTAGGGCAGACTCCGCCTACCATAACTTAGGGACTGGTATCTCCGCCTACTATAACTTAGTGAGCGGAGATACCAGGGGGCATAGCGGCAGAACGGAGCGGCGCCTGGGGATAATAGTAAGTGCAGTGAGATCCCCGGGCGCCGCTCCACATGGCTGTATACTTAGTTCATAGGGTAAGAATAGGTGAAAGGTCCTCTTTAACCTAGAGAAAAAAAATGGGAAAACTAAATTTTTACCATGGAATATTAAGCATAGTTCACATACAGCATACACAGAACTGAACATATAACTAAGGCTACATGCATACGACCGTGGTGTGTTTTGCGGTCCGCAAATCGCGGATCCGCAAAACATGGATGGCGTCCGTGCGCGTTCTGCAATTTGTGTAACGGCACGGACAGCCTTTAATATAACTGCCTATTCTTGTCCACAAATCGTGGACAAGAATAGGACATGTTATATTTTTTTTGCAGGCCAAAGAACAGAGCAACGGATGCGGACAGCACACGGAGTACTGTCCGCATCTTTTGCGGACCCATTGAAGTGAGTGGGTTCGCATCCGAGCCGACAAAACTGCGGCTCTGATGTGTACCAAAACAACGGCCGTGTGCATGAGGCCTTAGAGTCTATTGTCATTTTGTCTAATCCCGTTTTAAGTAATGAGACTATGACAACTCTGTGCTGCCTGGCAAAGGGAACCTAAAAAAGTTTAATTTTGATGTAAACAAGAAACTACCACACACAAGAAATGCCACAAAAAAATGCCACAAATTTTTTTTTGTAAATAATCCTGCTGCTTTCTCACTGACCACTAGGCCTAAAATATGTTAAGATTTGCTGTCTTTTGAAAGCAGCTACATTGACCATTGACATTATATAGATTTTTTTTTATAAAAAAAAAAACACCAAAAATTTGAAAAAATATGTTTAACAAAAAATGTGACTTAAACATCAGGTCATTTTCTGATGACACATTCCGTTTATGGACCAAACTAATTTTGGGGCCAATACTTTCATTTTTCTTTCCCTGGCTGAAAAGAGCTACTGTATAACTTTTTCCCTTTGCCATAGTCATATAGGTGCTTGTTTTTTGTGGGACGTGTTTTGTTTTACAATGGTACAATTTAATGGTTCATACAATGTTCAGAAACAGTATAAAATTATTTGTGGGGTAAAACTGAAAAAATAATTTGCCTTTGCTTTATTTATACGCCTTTTACAATGCAGTAAAAATAATATGATATATAGCTTTTTTTTTAAATGCTTTGTGTCATCATATTCTGCTAGTTTTTTATTTTTCTGTCCCTCAAGCTGTGTGAGGGCTTGTTGTTTTTGCAGGGAGAGCTTTAGTTTTTATTTGTATCATCTTGTGGTAAATACAATCTTTTGATATTTTTTTTATTCAATTATTTTTT
The DNA here is from genome assembly GCF_905171765.1 of Bufo bufo. NCBI lineage: Eukaryota > Metazoa > Chordata > Amphibia > Anura > Bufonidae > Bufo > Bufo bufo. The sequence continues at coordinate 348,131,425 of NC_053394.1, forward strand.
GGAGGCGAATTGGCCCAAAAATTTTAATTCTCTCATGTGGATTTTTGTTTTTTATAGCATTGAGCCTGCAGGATGACTAAGGCTACTTTCACACTGGCGTTTTGGCTTTCCGTTTGTGAGATCCGTCATGGGCTCTCACAAGCAGTCCAAAACGGATCAGTTTTGCCCTAATGCATTCTAAATGGAAAAGAATCCGCTCAGAATGCATCAGTTTGCCTCCGATCAGTCTCCATTCTGCTCTGGAGGCAGACACCAAAACCCTGCCACAGTCTGGTTTGAGAGCTGCACTTATACAAGCAGACAAACAACGCGAGTTTGTGAGCGTTCGCGTGGTTTATTGCGTGTTTTATTTCAAGTGTGTGTTTGTATTAAGTGTGTGACTTTAGACTACGTGACTTGAGATTCAGGGACTTAAGGAGGGGACTACAGTAAGTTAGATTCTTATCACTGCACTATATTATATTTTTTCTCTTTTCTTGCGTAATCCCCATTTAGTATGTGTTCCATTATTGACAGCGCAGTCCAGTGCACATCTTCTCTAATGTATGCAGTCCTGGAACAGCCGTTTGAGGGTGCATATCTTTGTTCAATATGTGAGCAAATTGCCCGTTTGGAATCACACATGGTGTATTTAACCAGGCAAGTTTCAACACTGAGAAGCGTTGACAATTTGGAAAAGAGTTTGCTGCTCACTGAGCAAGCACTCTATGGGGTAGATGCGGGGGAGGGTGGTAGCGAGGAGGCTCAGGAAAGTGAGTTAGGTAGCTGGATAACAGTTAGAAAGCGGGGTAGAGGGAAGAGTGCCAGGGAGGCTAGCCTTGATCTGACACACCCCAACAAGTTTGCAAGGTTGGCAGATGAGGGGGATGTCAGTTCAGGGAGAGCACTGCTGCAGCCGGACCCTTCCTCTGCCAGTCAGGGGAATGTCATCTCCAGTAAGCAGGGGACCAGGAGAGCAGGACAGGCCAGACAGGTGCTGGTAATGGGATACACAATTATTAGGGGTACAGATAGGGCGATCTGTCAAAAAGACCGGGATCGTCGAACGGTATGTTGTCTTCCTGGCGCTCGAGTTCGACACATCGCAGATCGGGTTGACAGATTACTGGAAGGGGCTGGAGAAGATCCAGCAGTCATGGTCCATAAAATGATTTTAGGGATTTAGGTTACAAGCTAAAATAAATAGGTGAAGGCCTGCAGGTGATCTGACCCTGTAAAAGATTTTAGCTGCGGGCCTGCAGGTGAGCTGACCCTGTAAAAGATTTTAGGTGAGGACCTGCTGGTGAGCTGACCTTGTAAAAATAAAATGCGAGAGCCTGCTGGTGAGTTGACCCTGTAAAAAATTATATGCGAGGGCCTGCTGGTGAGCTGACCCTGTAAAAGATTTTAGGTGTGGGCCTGCTGATGAGCTGACCCTCTAAAAAATTATATGCGAGGGCTTGCTGGTGAGCTGACCCTGTAAAAGATTTGAGTTGCGGGCCTGCTGGTGAGCTGACCCTGTAAAAGATTTTAGGTGCGGGCATGCTGGTGAGCTGACCCTCTAAAAGGTTGTAGATGAGGGCCTGCAGGTGAGCTGACCCTCTAAAACATTATATGCGAGGGCCTTCAGGTGAGCTGACCCTGTAAAATATTGTAGGTGAAGGCCTGCTGGTGAGCTGACCCTGTAAAACATTATATGTGAGGGCCTGCTGGAGAGCTGACCCTGTAAAACATTATATGCGAGGGCATGCAGCTGAGCTGACCCTGTAAAACATTATATGCGAGGGCCTGAAGCTGAGCTGACCCTGTAAAACATTATATGCGAAGAACATATATGTGAAGGGCATTATATGCGACGAATAAGCATGTGTTGATATGATGGAAGAGGAGAAGGAGGATGAGAAAAGGAAGATTCAACCATATACCCTTGTTTGTGGTGGAAGGGGTGCATGGGAATACAGTGTATTCAGTACATTATAAACAACACATTTAAAGTGCCTTTATGTTCATCAGTTTTCCTCTGGTGGAGTCGAGAAGTCATGGTCAATCCAGGCCTTGTTCATTTTTATAACAGTCAACCTGTCAGCATTTTCAGTTGACAGGCGGATACGCTTATCTGTTATAATGCCACCAGCAGCACTAAATACCCGCTCAGACAAAACGCTGGCAGCAGGGCAGGCCAGCACCTCCAAGGTGTAGAGCGCCAGTTCGTGCCACGTGTCCAGCTTCACCATCTTCCAAAATTTTTCCCTCCTTGTGACACTAGGCCACGCATCAAGGTGAGGGTGCTGGTGGGTTGTCATGAAACTGTCCCATGCTTTTGAGTGTTGCCCTGCCTCTGTTGGAACTGCTGTGTGTTCCCCTTGTCTCCCCTCCTCGGTTGGCCAAGGAACTATGGACTCTGCCGTCAGTGTTGTCAGATGGAAAGTTTTGGCGCCATTTTTCAACAAGGATCTTCTGGTATTGCACAGTTTTTCTCATCCTCTCCACCAGAGGAATGAGAGATGAGAAGTTCTCTTTGTAGCGGGGGTCGAGAAGGGTAAACAACCAGTAATGCGTATAACATGCGGGTCATGGGAAAGGCAGCCTAACGTGAAGTCAGCCATGTGTGCCAGAGTACCAACAGGCAAGACTTCGCTGTCGTCATCAGGAGAATCACTCTCAATCTCCTCATCCTCTTCCTCCTCTTCTGCCCACCCATGCTGAACAGATTAAACTTCCATGGGTACTACCCTCTGTAGCGGAGGCAACCGTCTCCTGTTCCTCCTCCTCCTCCTCTTCATCGTCCAATTCGCGCTGAGAAGACAAACTGAGGGTGGTCTGGCTATTACCCTGTGTAATGTCTACTCCCATTTCCACCTCTTCCACATGAAAAGCATCGGCCTCAATTGTGAGCAGCGAGCGTTTGAGTAGACACAGAAGTGGGATGGTTACGCTGATAATAGCGCTATTGCCGCTCACTCATCTGTGTTGATTCCTCAAAGTTTCTTAAAACTTCAGAGAGGTCATATATCCATGTCCATTCCTCGCTTGTAAATAGCGGAAGCTGACTGGAAAGGCGACGACCATGTTGCAGCTGGTATTCCACTACTGCCCTCTGCTGCTCACAAAGCTTGGCCAACATGTGGAATGTGGAGTTCCAGCGGGTGCTCACGTTGCACAACAGCTGGTGAGCTGGCAATTTCAAGCACTACTGCAGCGTTGACAGACTGGCTGAAGCTGTTGATTACTTGTGCAAATGTGTACACACGCGGCGCACCTTCACCAGTAACTCAGGCAAATTGGGGTAGGTTTTGAGAACCCACTGAACCACAAGTTTGAACACGTAGGCTAGGCATGGGATGTGTCTGAGCTTGCCAAGCTCCAAAGCCGACCACCAAGTTACGGCCATTATCAGACACAACCATACCTGGTTGTAGGATGAGTGGCGAGAGCCACAGCTCAGTCTGGTCTCTTATCCCCTGCCACAGCTCTGCGGCGATGTGCTGTTTGTCCCCTAAGCATATCAGCTTCAGCACGGCCTATTGCCGCTTCCCCACTGCAGTGCTATACTGCTTCCAGCTACAGACTGATGACTGACTGGTGCTGCACGTGGATAAATCGGAGGTGGAAGTGGAGGAGGAGGTGGAGGAGGAGAAGTGAGGTTTGGAGCCACTAACGTAGGTACTGCCAGAAACCCTTATGGACGTAGGGCCCGCAATCCTTGTCGTCGGTAGCACCTGTGCCATCCCAGGGCATGATTCGCTCCTGGCCTCCACAACATTCACCCAGTGTGCTGTCAGGGAAATGTAGCATCCCTGGCCGAAAGCACTTGTCCATGTGTCCGTTGTTAAGTGGACCTTCCCAGTAACTGCGTTGGTCAGGGCACGTGTGATGTTACGGGACACATGTTGGTGTAAGGCGGGCACAGCACACCTTGAAAAATAGTGGTGGCTGGGGACTGCGTAACGCGGGACGGCCGCCGACATCGGGCTGCGGAAGGCCTCAGTGTCCACTAGCCTAAATGGCAACATTTCAGGGACAGTCATTTGGAAAGCTGCGCATTTAGTGCTATGGCCTGTGGGTGGGTGGCTGGGTATTTTCGCTTGCATTCAAAGGCCTGGGGTAAGGACATTTGGACGCTGCGCTGGGACACGGAAGTGGATGTGGTCGCTGATGGTCCTTGCGAAGGTCCAGGTGCAGAGCGGGAGGCATCCGGGCCTGCGTCTTCGACAGGGTATTGGCCAGCACGTAATATAGGAGAAGAGGAGGCAGTGGTGTGACCCGCACACACAGATTGTGGACCCAGGCATTCGTCCCACTTATTACGGTGCTTGGATGCCATGTGGCGGATCATGTTGGTGGTGTTGAGGTTGCTAGTGTTCACGCCCCGGCTCATTTTCATATGGCATTGTTTGCAAACTACTATTCTTTTGTCATCTGCACTTTCCTCAAAAAACGCCATACTGCGGAACATCTGCCCCTTGGCAAGTGAGATTTCCGCAAGGGGGTGCTCCGTGGAACAGTTGTGGGCCTGTTTGGTGTAGCCTGCCTTCTCCCTTTTGCCACCCCACTGCCTCTTCTAGCCTGTTGCAGTGCTGCAGATCCCTCCCCCTCTGTACTGCTCTCCTTGCTCGGCTTTCCACCTTCCCAGGTTGGGACAGTGACCTCATCGTCCACCACCTCCTCTTCCAGTTCCTCACTCTGATCATCCTCCTGATTTGTTGACCTAACCAGAACCTCAGTGATTGCCAACTGTGTCTCATCCTCTTCATCAACCTCTTGAGACAGTAATTGCGGTTTACTCATTGGCAACTGTGTCTCATCATCCACCTCATTAAACTCTAATTGCCGTTCACCAGTGAACACTTCAGCTCCCCGATTCCGCCTCCATGGGAGGCCCCCGTCCTTCACCTTCTTTAAAGTCTATTCATTTATATAGAAGTATATTCAGTATACATAAGGAAGAAAAATTAGATTGAAAAATGACAAAAAATTTCAGGATATGCATAATACTTGATAAGAGTATCAGATATTCGTGGAATAATAATGTATATGTCCTTATAGAATAGAATAGAGTGGAACAATGCATTTTATACAGAAAACACACTGAAATTGCATTAAAAACGCATGTGCGTTTTTTTTGGATTAGATGCGTTTTTTGTTTATATGCATATGATTTCAAGTGGGAATCGCCAAATGGGACCATAATGATTGATATGTTAGTGAAACACTAGTTTGACAGAATATAACATATCAAGTGACCAAGGTTGGTTTGCCCAAAATGACTGATTAGGTAATGTCAAATTAATTTGTATTTTCCTTTTCCTATGTGTTACACTGTTCCTTTTCCTATGTGTTACACTGTTCACTTCAGATGGAAAAAAATGATGAATATTCTAAAAAATGAATAAATAGCACTATATTGAATATAGTGCTATATATAAATTTTTTAGAATATTCGTCATTTTTTTCCATCTGAAGTCATGATTCCTCCCTGCTTAAGTTGACTCATTGGCCCAGAAGCAAGAAGCAGGGAGGGATCATGTGTTCAGATGGAAAAAATGATGAATATTCTAAAAACGAATATATAGCACTATATTCTATAGTGCTAAATATTCGTTTTTGACTCACGCCTGTATTGATCACGTAATATTCACATATTACGCGATCATTACTTTGCCGATTTTCGCGTAAAAAAAAAAGAATGTAGAATATAACCAATATACGAATTTGCGAATATATGACGAATATTCTACAAAATATTTGCGAAATATCACAAATTCGAATATGACCCCTGCCGCTCATCACTAGTGCCAAGCATAGCGATGCTCGAGCTGAACTGGTATTCGGCCAAGCATGCTCGCTCAACACTAATTGACAATAGCAGGTTGTAGGAATGGTAGTGCCCGCTCTGGGGTACTACACATTTTTTACACTGTCCATTTGTTTGGAGGGCCCTGGCACCTCTTTGTTGGACATACTGTACAGTAACTGTATATGTAAAAGAAGTTATTCAATGTCAATGTGGACACCCCAATAACTGTAGTATTAGACAGCTTATTGTCCCCAATTTGAGAATCAAGGCTTATAAGGATTTCTTATCTGTGAAACAAGGTGGACATCCCAATAACAGTTAAATTAGACAGGTTATTCAACCCAATTTGAGAATCAAGGCATTATAAAATTTCTTATCTATTAAACAAGGTGGACACCGTTCATTTATATAGCCCTGTGCCAAATCCCAGGGGATTGATGCAAACTCTACTGTCTCCTATGGATCCCTTTCACTTACAGAGCCTGCACTGTGCCTGCAGTCTCCCTACAGTGTCTGAAAACTCTCCCTACTGTCCCTGCAGTGTCTCTATCCCAAATTGTACTATTAAAATCTTTGTTAAACACTGTCCCTAGCACTTGTCACATCTCTACCTATGCTCAGTTCACTGTAAAATGGCAGGCGGAATTAGAATTTAATAGGGTTGTAAGTCACAGGGGATGGTTATCTGCTGATTGGCTGACTGAACGGCATTATGGATGTTCTCGCATTCCCATGGTTCTTACCTTCTCTTTGTAACATTTGCAGCAGCCATTTTAGAAAAAGTCTGATTCGTTACCACAAAGAGCGAGGAAATTCGGATCCATGTAAAAAAAAAAAATAATGATATTTTCCGGAAATTTGGCATATATACACCCTTTTTATCTCTTTTTATTCAATAAGGATCACCATAATGGCCCCAGTAGTAAAAAATTATTCTTATAATGTGACAGTAGAAAAATGCCCCCTGATGTGTGCCAGTGCAACAAAAAAAAAGCCCCCTAATGATGTGAACTAGTATAAAAATGCCCCATTGTGTGTGCAAGTACTAAAATTCCCCCCTCTTAGTGCTCCCAGTTGAGCTAATGTCCCAATAGTGCCCCAATAATGCGCACCAGTATAAAAAATACCCCTATATAGTGCCCCCAGTAAGTGACCCTGGTGCTCCTCTCCTCCCTTACCCATAGTGCCCCTCATGTGCCAGTATAAAATGGCCTATATAGTGCCCCCAGTAGATGCCGCCATAGTGCTTCTCTTTCCCTCTTCCTCATAGGGCCCCCAAAGAGTGCCAGTGTAAAATGACCCTATATAGTGCTCCCATAGTGCTCCTCTTACCCCCTTCCCCATAATACCCCCATAATGAGTGCCAGAATAAAATGCTCCTATATAGTACCCCCATAATGTGCCAGTATAAAATACCCCTTCTTAGTGCCACAGTAGATCCCCCATAGGGCCTCTGTCCTCCCCTTTTCTGTAGTGTCCCCCATAATGTGCAAGTACAAAATGAAATCACTGTAGAATTGCAGTGGCCAGTATGGCGGAACTGCTCAAACCCCAAACACTGTAGCGTGTTTCTCATTGGGCGAGCAGTCCCATCGCATGTGAACCACAGAAATATCGTGGCAGATATGGAGGAGCTGCTCAAACCCCAAACACTGTAGCGTGTTTCTCATTGGGGGAGCAGTCCCACCGCATGTGGACCGCAGCAAACGACCATCCCGAGCAATTAATGCGTACAAAGGAGGACGCCAGCGCGGTCCACATGCACCACAAAAGCATCCTGCACTGGCCGGAGCATTGTGCGGATGAAAATACAATTATATAAATCACTGAAGAAAATGCACCAAAAGGATATGTCACTGACTAAACTAGCTGGTCATACAAGCAGATATTAAAAGCTGAGACTTCCGCCAATATGTTCCTGTCAGGAAGATATCGGAGCCCATCATTGCACCACGTCACGGTCACTCAGCATGGCAAAGGGTCCTACCACTACGCTAACTGTGGTGTGAACACGGTCTGAAGGTGATGTGATCCAGCTCACAGCCCAGCCTGCACACAAATGCCTAGCAGGACAGCCAGTGCAATGTGAACAAAGCAGGACTGTGAGCCCCACCCATATCAGACCATGTGATGAAGGATTCCAGGTGCAAAGGAATGTTCAATTGCCAGATGAAGGCACATTCAAGACATAAAACAAAATCACTGTAGAATTGCAGTGGCCAGTATGGCGGAACTGCTCAAACCCCAAACACTGTAGCGTGTTTCTCATTGGGCGAGCAGTCCCATCGCATGTGAACCACAGAAATATCGTGGCAGATATGGAGGAGCTGCTCAAACCCCAAACACTGTAGCGTGTTTCTCATTGGGGGAGCAGTCCCACCGCATGTGGACCGCAGCAAACGACCATCCCGAGCAATTAATGCGTACAAAGGAGGACGCCAGCGCGGTCCACATGCACCACAAAAGCATCCTGCACTGGCCGGAGCATTGTGCGGATGAAAATACAATTATATAAATCACTGAAGAAAATGCACCAAAAGGATATGTCACTGACTAAACTAGCTGGTCATACAAGCAGATATTAAAAGCTGAGACTTCCGCCAATATGTTCCTGTCAGGAAGATATCGGAGCCCATCATTGCACCACGTCACGGTCACTCAGCATGGCACAGGGTCCTACCACTACGCTAACTGTGGTGTGAACACGGTCTGAAGGTGATGTGATCCAGCTCACAGCCCAGCCTGCACACAAATGCCTAGCAGGACAGCCAGTGCAATGTGAACAAAGCAGGACTGTGAGCCCCACCCATATCAGACCATGTGATGAAGGATTCCAGGTGCAAAGGAATGTTCAATTGCCAGATGAAGGCACATTCAAGACATAAAACAAAATCACTGTAGAATTGCAGTGGCCAGTATGGCGGAACTGCTCAAACCCCAAACACTGTAGCGTGTTTCTCATTGGGCGAGCAGTCCCATCGCATGTGAACCACAGAAATATCGTGGCAGATATGGAGGAGCTGCTCAAACCCCAAACACTGTAGCGTGTTTCTCATTGGGGGAGCAGTCCCACCGCATGTGGACCGCAGCAAACGACCATCCCGAGCAATTAATGCGTACAAAGGAGGACGCCAGCGCGGTCCACATGCACCACAAAAGCATCCTGCACAGGCCGGAGCATTGTGCGGATGAAAATACAATTATATAAATCACTGAAGAAAATGCACCAAAAGGATATGTCACTGACTAAACTAGCTGGTCATACAAGCAGATATTAAAAGCTGAGACTTCCGCCAATATGTTCCTGTCAGGAAGATATCGGAGCCCATCATTGCACCACGTCACGGTCACTCAGCATGGCAAAGGGTCCTACCACTACGCTAACTGTGGTGTGAACACGGTCTGAAGGTGATGTTATCCAGCTCACAGCCCAGCCTGCACACAAATGCCTAACAGGACAGCCAGTGCAATGTGAACAAAGCAGGACTGTGAGCCCCACCCATATCAGACCATGTGATGAAGGATTCCAGGTGCAAAGGAATGTTCAATTGCATTAATTGCTCGGGATGGTCGTTTGCTGCGGTCCACATGCGGTGGGACTGCTCCCCCAATGAGAAACACGCTACAGTGTTTGGGGTTTGAGCAGCTCCTCCATATCTGCCACGATATTTCTGTGGTTCACATGCGATGGGACTGCTCGCCCAATGAGAAACACGCTACAGTGTTTGGGGTTTGAGCAGTTCCGCCATACTGGCCACTGCAATTCTACAGTGATTTTGTTTTATGTCTTGAATGTGCCTTCATCTGGCAATTGAACATTCCTTTGCACCTGGAATCCTTCATCACATGGTCTGATATGGGTGGGGCTCACAGTCCTGCTTTGTTCACATTGCACTGGCTGTCCTGCTAGGCATTTGTGTGCAGGCTGGGCTGTGAGCTGGATCACATCACCTTCAGACCGTGTTCACACCACAGTTAGCGTAGTGGTAGGACCCTTTGCCATGCTGAGTGACCGTGACGTGGTGCAATGATGGGCTCCGATATCTTCCTGACAGGAACATATTGGCGGAAGTCTCAGCTTTTAATATCTGCTTGTATGACCAGCTAGTTTAGTCAGTGACATATCCTTTTGGTGCATTTTCTTCAGTGATTTATGCAAGTACAAAATGCCCTTATACAGTACCTCCATAGTGCTTGATAATTACTCTTTTCCCATTTTGGTTTAGGCCCCTGCACTTACCTAAGAAGGGATTGTCGTCCAGTTGTGGGCCATTACTTAGGATAGATTGTGCAAGTAAGTAGGACCTGTGGTGCGGGTGAAGTACAGGGCTGCACTGTTCCCTACCCTTTTATGATGGTATTATTTGACTAAAGTGCAAAGTTTGAAAAGATATGGTGTCTGTGTTTTTAATATGCTCACTCCCAAATCTCAATGATCATTGCAATATGGCCAACTGGCTGCTACTTACCACGCCACAATCCAGCAGTGTCTGTCTCTCTTCCCAGTAGCTGCCTCTTTGGTCCGTGCTACAGTGCTAGGGGAGAACAGGCCAACCAGTTAAACCCTGGCTGGTGACCAGCCTGTGACTGCATATTGTGTCCTGGTTCTCATTTGTGTTTCTGTGCCTTGAACTTAACCTCTACACCTGCTCATTTACCCTCTGTGTACCAACCTTGGTTATCTCCACTGATTTACCTCTATTCTGCTGATTTCACAGTATGCTCCTATTTTTGACTCCGGGTTGTTTTATTACGTTTTATGCAAATTTGCGCCTTTTCTTTTGTCACCTTACTCCACAGATGCAACATGAGTCCCTAGAATCCTGCTTTATAGTGTCTCTGGTGACTACCAAGGTTTTTTTTTTGGGCTGTGGATCTGGGCAGTTATCTCTGTAGTTATCATTACAACTATCTATACATTTCCTATTGTTTACTTTCTTGACCCCCGCTTCCCTTTGCATTATTTTTTGGTACATCAACCACCTATTTATTCTGTCATGTACACTACGTGCAGAATTATTAGGCAAATGAGTATTTTGACCACATCATCCTCTTTATGCATGTTGTCTTACTCCAAGCTGTATAGGCTCGAAAGCCTACTACCAATTAAGCATATTAGGTGATGTGCATCTCTGTAATGAGAAGGGGTGTGGTCTAATGACATCAACACCCTATATTAGGTGTGCATTTTTCCTTTGGCAAAATGGGTCAAAAGAAGGACTTGACAGGCTCAGAAAAGTCAAAAATAGTGAGATATCTTGCAGAGGGATGCAGCACTCTTAAAATTGCAAAGCTTCTGAAGCGTGATCATCGAACAATCAAACGTTTCATTCAAAATAGTCAACAGGGTCGCAAGAAGCGTGTGGAAAAACCAAGGCGCAAAATAACTGCCCATGAACTGAGAAAAGTCAAGCGTGCAGCTGCCAAGATGCCACTTGCCACCAGTTTGGCCATATTTCAGAGCTGCAACATCACTGGAGTGCCCAAAAGCACAAGGTGTGCAATACTCAGAGACATGGCCAAGGTAAGAAAGGCTGAAAGACGACCACCACTGAACAAGACACACAAGCTGAAACGTCAAGACGGGGCCAAGAAATATCTCAAGACTGATTTTTCTAAGGTTTTATGGACTGATGAAATGAGAGTGAGTCTTGATGGGCCAGATGGATGGGCCCGTGGCTGGATTGGTAAAGGGCAGAGAGCTCCAGTCCGACTCAGACGCCAGCAAGGTGGAGGTGGAGTACTGGTTTGGGCTGGTATCATCAAAGATGAGCTTGTGGGGCCTTTTCGGGTTGAGGATGGAGTCAAGCTCAACTCCCAGTCCTACTGCCAGTTTCTGGAAGACACCTTCTTCAAGCAGTGGTACAGGAAGAAATCTGCATCCTTCAAGAAAAACATGATTTTCATGCAGGACAATGCTCCATCACACGCGTCCAAGTACTCCACAGCGTGGCTGGCAAGAAAGGGTATAAAAGAAGAAAATCTAATGACATGGCCCCCTTGTTCACCTGATCTGAACCCCATTGAGAACCTGTGGTCCATCATCAAATGGGAGATTTACAAGGAGGGAAAACAGTACACCTCTCTGAACAGTGTCTGGGAGGCTGTGGTTGCTGCTGCACGCAATGTTGATGGTGAACAGATCAAAACACTGACAGAATCCATGGATGGCAGGCTTTTGAGTGTCCTTGCAAAGAAAGGTGGCTATATTGGTCACTGATTTGTTTTTGTTTTGTTTTTGAATGTCAGAAATGTATATTTGTGAATGTTGAGATGTTATATTGGTTTCACTGGTAAAAATAAATAATTGAAATGGGTATATATTTGTTTTTTGTTAAGTTGCCTAATAATTATGCACAGTAATAGTCACCTGCACACACAGATATCCCCCTAAAATAGCTAAAACTAAAAACAAACTAAAAACTACTTCCAAAAATATTCAGCTTTGATATTAATGAGTTTTTTGGGTTCATTGAGAACATGGTTGTTGTTCAATAATAAAATTAATCCTCAAAAATACAACTTGCCTAATAATTCTGCACTCCCTGTATAATGGAACCAAACAGAACTGTTATGTGCCCCCATAGACATGTATTAGGACAGAGCAATGCGGAATGCCTCTTAAAGGCTTCTGTTTTGCTTTCAGTCTTAAAATTCTGTTATGTTCCATTATAACTCTGTTATAACAGAACCTATAACGGAATAACATAACATAACACCATAACACCAATGCAAACCCGCCCTTTGAATGGTTCACATTATTTGATCCTCATGTCATGCCTAAATCAGAATGTTATTGATGCTTTTGTCTTGCCAAAGTTTTTGTTTCTATTGCAATACCCACGTCTTCTTTATGGTAACTGACAGAACATGACATTTTTTTTATATTTTCCTTTATTGCAAATTTACTAACAAGACAGACAAGTAAAATTTGCAATAACTCTCATTGTACGTATCTTGAGGGCCAATAGTAAAGTTGATAATAGACAATATATAACTATGGGCAGAAACAAGCATTGGGTATTCTAAATCAGACAACCCCTTTATAATGATACTTATGAAGTCCATATTAACAGATGGATGAAAGCAAAAAGAAGAAGCATTGTATGTCTTGGTGTAATAGGATGTATATGTCCTTGGTCCATTGTCCTGGCCTTAATCTAGGGAAAAATAGGAAAGTAAAATTATGTAAAACCTACATTTTACCATTAAGCATAATACACATTCAGTATGTAGTGTACATCTCAACATATAACTAAGAGTCCATTGCCATTTTATCTAATCACATTTTAAAGGGTTTTCCGGGATTTTGCTATTGGTGATTTATCCTAAGGATAGGTCATCAATATGAGATTGGCAAGGGTTTAACTCCTGACACCCCTAGTAATCAGCTGGTCGAGGAAGCCATGGCCTCCCATAAAAGTTAATGAAGAAAGCTATGTACGTGTGGCCACTTGCCCATGTGAACAGGGCCTCACAACTGGGGAGGGGGCCTGTGGATATGTCATAATGTCCAGATAAGAATTACCATTTAACACTAAATAACTTATTGTCATTTGTCATGTCATCTCTCCATGGCCTACAGTTTGCTGAACAGTCAGTCCCTTAAAACACTTAGGGCTCATTCAGACGACCATAGTGTTTTGCGATCTGCAAATTGGGGATCTGCCAAACACGGATACCGGCCCGTGTGCGTTCCGCAATTTGCGAACTGCACATGGCCGCCACTATGATAGAAAATGCCTATTCTTGTCTGCAATTGCGGACTAGAATAGGACATGCGCTATCTATTTTTTGTGGGGCCACGGAACGTAACCACGGATGCGAATAGCCCACGGTGCACTGTCCACATCTTTTGCGGTCCCATTGAAATGAATGGGTCCGCACCAATTCCGCAAGATTGCGAAACGGATGCTGACCCATTCATACGGTCGTCTGAATGAACCCTTATTTTGATATTTTCGTAAAATTGCACTTTACGTTAATGTGCACCAAACCCCTTAATTCTAGCAGGACCAGCTGTGTATGGGAGAGATCCAAGTCTCCTCAGACAACAGATGCGGGGGAAAAGGATTGGGCGTGCCTAGAGAGAAATCATGAAGATACTAACAAGAAAAACTGTTGTCACGGCCATTACGAGTATTGTGCTTGATCTCATTAAAGTCATTTCCAGGCCTCCTATATTAAGGAGCTATCCCCAGGATTCGACTCAAGGCATGCTCACCGATCAGCTGTTGGAAGAGGCCAGCAACGTCATGTTCACCTGTCACATGGACCATGTGCAGCTCAGTCCTACTCAAATGAATGGGGCTGAGCTGCAATACCAAGCACAGCCATGACACAATGTGCTTGCTTAGCTGTGAAAAGGCCACAGCACTCGGAGCCCCGCAGCCTGTTCAAAATGCTGATCGGTGGGGGTGGCATGAGATAATGGTGACCTATGCTGAGCATTGGTCATAAATATATGATTCCCAGAAACCTCCTTTAAAGACCTTTTTGGGGGATTCGAAAGAAGGTCTGCTTTTTTCCCCCCAGAAACAGCTCTTCTCAATGGTTTTTACTTGGCCATGCAGCTCAGTCACATAACACTTGAAACACAGACACGGCTCAATGACAAGAGGGACACTAATTCTGGATATCCCCTTTAACACTGTCCTTCAATTTGACTCAGTCAGGTTTACTACTCCAGATATAGTTAGTTAAAGGCTTACCATACAACGGAGTAGTGCAGACTGTACTGCAGCACTTATCACCCTCACAGTCAGACCTCATGCACACGACCGTAGTTCTGGTCTGCATCCGAGCCGCAGTTTTGGCGGCTCGGGTGTGGACCCATTCACTTCAATGGGGCCGCAAAAGATGCGGACAGCACTCCGTGTGCTGTCCGCATCCGTTGCTCCGTTCCGTGGCCCCGCCAAAAAAATATAACATGTTCTATTCTTGTCCGTTTTGCGGACAAGAATAGGCATTTCTACAATGGGCCGCCCGTTCCGTTCCGCAAATTGTGGAAAGCAAATTCCGTTTGCATGTAGCCTCATAGTCAGTTTACACGGGTTTCCCTTCTCTTGTGGCTCCGCAGATACCTCTGGACATTTACCAGACGGTAAATAAATGAGAATGATCAGACGGCTCTTGTCAAAACCCACCGGTGGACATTCATATACTGTAGGTACCTGTCATGATAAATAATGCATATTCACCCATTCATTTCACATTGGCAGATAATTGCCCAAAAAGAGTGTACAATCAATGATATAGCAAGCTGACTGGCACACATTTAAAGCACAACTGTCACCGTGATCATGCAATCGGCGGACAGCATGTTATAGAGCAGGAGGATCTGAGCAGATTAATACATAGTTTTGGGGGAATAAAATCAGCAAAACCTGAGATTTATACATTTACTAGCTGAAGGACTCGGCTTCGTTTGGGTATATTTAATCTATTTCATTTAATGTTTGTGTGTGTCGCTAAAAGATATCAAACCTATCCATTATAACAGTGACATGTACAGCACTCCGCCCCCGAAACAGTAACCTCCAGAGCCCCCACCCCTTAACACTGACCCCCCCACAGTGCCCCGTCCCTTAATATTGGACCTCCACAGCAGCCCAACTCCTTAACGTTGACCTTTACAGCAGCCTTCCCCTTTAACCGTGACTTTCACAGCATACCACCCCCTTGACAGCGACCTCCACAGTGGACCGTCCCCTTAACAGTGGCCTTTACTGGATCGGGGGCGTGTCCTTTTGAACAGCTCACTCTAAGACAACAGCACTGTACTGTCTGAGTGCGAGCTAGAGGGAGAAAGTCACCCTCTCTCCCACCTCTGCAGCTGACAGAAGTTGATTTATAACTTAATTTTTTCAATCCCCGTCGGCTGAGGAGTGGAGGGGGCATGGCCTAACCAGATCGGGCGTGGCTTAGTGGGACCTAGAAGTTAATTTTTAACTTCATTTTTTCAATCTCAGTCAGCTGAGGAGTGGGAGGGGGCGTGGCCTAACTGAATCGGGACGTGTCCTTTTGAACAGCTCACTCTAAGACAGCATCACTGTGCTGTCGAGTGTAAGCTGCAGGGAGAAAGTCACCCTCCCTCCCAGCCCTGCAGCTGACAAAAGTTGATTCTTACCTTCATTTTTTTCAATCCCCGTTGGCTCAGGAGTGGGAAGGGGCCTAACCAGATAAGGGGCGTGGCTTAGTGGGACCTGGGGGCGAGGTTTTAAGTCTTTTGAGGGTGGACACATTGTGGCAGGGGGCGTGTCTGGGCTCCTTACTGGAAGTGTGACGCCCCTCTGGGCACCTAACTGGCTCATTTGCATACCAAATAAACTGGATTTTCAGAGGATGAAAACATCTGTTGCTGGAACAAAGGCACATCTTACAATAAGGTACTAAGTGCTATTAGGCCATGGCTTTACTGCAATAGCGATTATCCTGGTGACAGATTTCCTTAAAGCTCTCCTACAGCAGTGAAGATAAATGGCTGGGTTGTTATGGAAACCTGGAGTAAAACTGTATGTGGAGGCTGGAGGACCTGCGAGCTTCTATTGGCTAATGAATTTTTTGGGAATATCTCGGGAACGGTACGTCCTAGAGAGCTGAGACTAAAACCTTCCCAGACACCTGATGTACCTGTGTGCCAAATTTCGTGATTGTAAATGAGACGGTGCAGATTCCTTTAGCAGACATACACACACACACACACACACACACTCAGCTTTATATATTAGATATCTCTGCTCTTGTTATTGTCAAGTGGGCGGTACCGCTCAACGATTCACAGCTTTGCAGGATTGGGTCTCATGCACACGACCATATTTTTTTTCTGGTTCCGTTCCGTTTTTTATGCAGCCCATATGTGGAATCATTCACTTTAATGGGTCTGCAAAAAAATGGAACATGTCCATGACCATGTGCTATTCTTGTCTGTGTGCATTCCGTATGTCCGCAAGTCCATTCCGCAAAGATACATATAGCTGTAATATAGCTTAGGGCTCTTTCACACCTGCGTTATTGTCTTCCGGCATAGAGTTCCGTCGTCGGGGCTCTATGCCGGAAGAATCCTGATAAGGATTATCCTAATGCATTCTGAATGGAGAGTAATCCGTTCAGGATGCATCAGGATGTCTTCAGTTCCGGTACGGAACGTTTGTTGGCCGGAGAAAATACCGCAGCATGCTGCGCTTTTTGCTCCGGCCAAAAATCCGGAACACTTGCCGCAAGGCCGGATCCGGAATTAATGCCCATTGGAAGGCATTGATCCGGATCCGGCCTTAAGCTAAACGTCGTTTCGGCGCATTGCCGGAGCCGACATTTAGCTTTTTCAGAGTGGTTACCATGGCTGCCGGGACGCTAAAGTCCTGGCAGCCATGGTAAGTGTAGCGGGGAGCGGGGGAGCAGTGTACTTACCGTCCGTGCGGCTCCCCGGGCGCTCCAGAGTGACGTCAGGGCGCCCCAAGCGCATGGATCACGTGATCGCATGGATCACGTCATCCATGCGCATGGGGCGCTCTGACGTCATTCTGGAGCGCCCCGGGAGCCGCACGGACTGTAAGTATACTGCTCCCCCGCTCCCCGCTCCTACTATGGCAACCAGGACTTTAATAGCGTCCTGGGTGCCATAGTAACACTGAAAGCATTTGGAAGACGGTTCCGTCTTCAAATGCTTTCAGTACACTTGCGTTTTTCCGGATCCGGAGTGTAATTCCGGCAAGTGGAGTACACGCCGGATCCGGACAACGCAAGTGTGAAAGAGGCCTTAGATACATATAGCTGTGATATAGCTTAGATACATATGGCCATCATATGGCTTAGATACATATAGCTACCATGTGGCTTAGATACATATAGCCGTCATATAGCTTAGATACATATGGCTGTCATATAGCTTAGATACATATAGCTGTCATATAGCTTAGATACATATAGCTGTCATATAGCTTAGATACATATAGCCGTCATATAGCTTAGATACATATAGCCGTCATATAGCTTAGATCCATATAGCCGTCATATAGCTTAGATCCATATAGCCGTCATATAGCTTAGATACATATAGCCATCATATAACTTAAATACATATAGCTGCCATGTGGCTTAGATACATATAGCCATCATATAGCTTAGATCAGGGGTGCACAACGTTTTCTGGGTGGGGGCCACATTGTCAGACTGAAGGAATAACAAGGGCCGAAAATAAAAGTTAAAGGGGTATTAACAAGTGAAATACTGTATTTATTGCAGATTGTACACAGTTATATATCATAAATGTCTAGTTATACCTCCAGGACTCCCATCTAATGGGAGAATACATAAGAAATGCATGTGAGCAGCCACAAGACATAGGCATACATGTCTGTTACCAGATGGTTGGGGGCCGCACAGAATGGTATCAAGGGCCGCATGTGGCCCCCGGGCCGCAGGTTGTGCACCCCTGGCTTAGATACACATAGCTGTCATATAGCTTAGATACATATAGCTGCCATAGAGCTTAGATACATATAGCCGTCATATAGCTTAGATACATATAGCCGTCATATAGCTTAGCTAGACATAGCTGTCATATAGCTTAGATACATATAGCTGTCATATAGCTTAGATACATATAGCTGCCATAGAGCTTAGATACATATAGATGTCATATAGCTTAGATAGACATAGCTGTCATATAGCTTAGATACATATATCTGCCATAGAGCTTAGATAGACATAGCTGCCATATAGCTTAGATACATATAACTGCCATATAGTATAGATACATATAGCTGTCATATAGCTTAGATAGACATAGCTGTCATATAGCTTAGATACATATAGCTGCCATAGAGCTTAGATACATATAGATGTCATATAGCTTAGATAGACATAGCTGTCATATAGCTTAGATACATATAGCTGCCATAGAGCTTAGATAGACATAGCTTTCATATAGCTTAGATACATATAGCTGCCATAGAGCTTAGATACATATAGCTGCCATAGAGCTTAGATACATATAGCTGCCATAGAGCTTAGATACATATAGATGTCATATAGCTTAGATCTTAGAAGATCTTCTGCCTTTGTGAGCTAGGATGCGCAGAGCAGGGGGCGGGGAAGGTCAGATTGTTCACACCCACAAATATTCATGAGGGAGAGCTCAGGCTTTGCTGTTACACGCCCCCACAGCTTTGCTGCAGCTTGTAAATTGTAATTTACTCGATGATGTCTGATTTTCATTTTTTGCATTAATCATGGGATAACCCTTTAAGCATGTACACAGGCAGACACCATACTACGATCATGCAAGCAAGAGAAGGAATCATATCAAAATAGACAAAGCTCCCTGAGAAACCCTTCAGGGCGTCCAGCTGTTTAATCCCGGTTTGAGCCCAGTATCATCATTTACGTACAAAACTTCTTATGGTTTTATACTTGTCCAGGTCTATTTGCCTCTTTCATTACTGTGTTATTTGAATATTGCTGGCCGCCCTTACGTCCTTTTGCCACTAGGTGTCCCCTTTCGTCCTTCTTTTAATTGTGTGCATTGCTTTTAGCCTAGATTTGACCTTTTTGTGTACGGTCTTTAATAAAGCTATATATTTTTAGATGATTCCTTCTCCTGCATGATCACGTCATATATTAGACAACATATGTGTGTTTGGCATCGTTATACAGAGAGAATTCAAGGACTCATTATCCCTGAAGACTGCGGACTCATTGATATCAACCTTATTAAAGCCTATCACTATTTACCTTACAGCGGCTTCATGCATTTTACTGTACATACTGGTTGGCAACACTTTTCATCACCCTGGCATCCAGAGTCACCATTACAATATGGGCGTTCCGCAATTAAACAAGATGGCCTTATTCCGCAGGAACCTTTTTTCTCTACAAAAAAAAGTCTAAATCAGAACACAGCAACAGAGACAAAGATATATAGTGAAGCAATTAATAAGAAACCGTTGCAGTTGAGAGAATGTTTTATATGATTCCGGCACTCTGGGTTTCTGTTATGGGGATCTAAGGCTGGAAGATGGCACAGAAAAATTTTCTGCATATACCGGTCCAGCCTTACCCTCTCCATGGTTTGAGAGGTATGTATGCTGAGGTAAGTACTGCAGTCACTCGGTGGTTCACTGCTAAAGTTTTTAAATGGTTCACTTTGAATGCTGTTAAAATGTTTGCTGTGATGCCAGATGTGCAATTTCAGTGGTGCAAGTGGTGAACTGGCCAAGCTCAGGCTGATCGAAAGGTGAATCCCCTAGTCCTCCACCCCCTGCACTACTGGCACATGGCAAAGTACTCTGACTGCACTACATACAGGTACGCAGCATATGGTATCTCAGCCAGCCTTTGCCTCCATATAAAAAACTGGGAAGATTATCAAACACATTTCCCAGTTTATTATTATAGATGCATCAGGCGGCTGACATATGTTGTAGAGACAGAAGCAGGCCAGCTAGGACCCCCTTTCCCCTGTCTTCTTGCAGTCACTGCAGGGGCCCCATAATCTAGCATCTTGCACCATCTTGCTGCCTGCCTGAGTGTGGGCCCTAGGCACCCCAGTCCGACACTGAAACTGGCTTATCTACACACTATGGGGATCATTTACTATCAGAAATATGCCTATATTAGGTGTATTTGTCACGCCGATTGCAGAGCAAAGATTATTTTCTGCTGCAATCTGCGATTTATTTCCCTGTTCATGCCAGGTCTATAAAAGTGGGCTTGGTGGGGAAGGGTACGGGCCGGCAGGCGTAGAAAATGGTCTAAATGTAAGCCAGCAAGGAAGCTTACATTTAGACCAGCACTGGATACGACGAAGTTATGTAGAGGCCGGCGCCAGGTGTAAATTTCAGTTCTGGCACGCAGGCGGCCTGAGATAAATCTTCCTCTAAGCGTTAGGTTGAACTGTCAGACTATTGAGCGATGCCATCAGGTTTTAAATCCGTAATAAACAGGATGCCTATTAGTTGGCATGTAGTTACCCGACAGCAGAGATGCAGATTGATATGGTGGGACAATATGTCTGGCACTTAATGGGCATTGTGTCAAGCAATGTGCAGCATCATTGCCAATTTTAGGGGCACATTAGACTGGCACTGGTGGGCCATTGTCACTGGGTTAAGAGCTGGAGTATATGAGTAGAGATGAGCGAAGTTGACGAAGTGGAATTCAATTTGAATTACAGGTTTTATTCGATTCGCACCAAATCCGAATTTCCTCACGATGGCTGCTGCACATGTGAGGACATGAGGACACAGCCCTATAAATAGCCTCAGCCATCTTGGATTCTGACATTTACCAGTGTACTTAGTGCAGGGAGAGACGTCAACAGGCTCTAGGGACAGTGGTAGAAAAAACTTCATTGTGCTAAAAAAAACGATTTACAAGTTCAGGGAAAGATTTTTTAAGGTGTAGGGAAAGGATAGGGAGGAATCATTCTACAGAATTTATGTAGAACAGGGATCAGTAGGGGAGGTTACAGCTAGCGTGGCCGGGAGTCAGCAGGGTGGCATCAGTAGGAGGTCATAAGTCAAATGTCACGGCTGAGGATGGGGGAAACCCTCAGCCGTGAGGAGCCAGGTGTTGAAGTAGCTACTCGGCCATGAAGCCACAGGACAGGGAGCAGGTCACCTCCTACAGCGTCCCTACCCTGACCCTAACTCCTAACCTGCATGGGCCGACCTTTAAGGTAGGAGGGCCCATGCGCCGGAACCTCGGAGCCCTGTCTTACCCTCCGCAGATCCCTGAGGTAGGAGCTGGGTAAGGCAACCTACTCCTCCTTGACACGGAGGAGCAGGAGCCTCAATGGCCAAGCTGTTGGGAAAAGGGGAACAGAAACAGCAATACGGAAATGGCAGGTGAACAGACATTCACCAACCTGCCACAGCCCTGCTGACTGGATCCCTAAACAGACAGGGATCCAGAACCGTTATGCTGCACAAACACATATGAAAATCCCAACAGACAAACTTGCTACAACACACACATAAAGAGATAGGCATACATAAAACCTTAACTAAAACCTATACTATGAACTATGACCACAGTGGTGGCTCTCACTGGCGGATGAACAAACACAGGAGGCTGCTATCAGCAAGCATGCTGAAGCAACCAACTGAGCTCTGCAAGAGAGAGGGTCTTTATAGGCCCAAGTGGCCACACCCAAGGATTGGACACACCCAGTGACATCACACACACACTGGGAAGGAAGTTAACCCTTCCAGTAACACAGAAGGGAAAACAAACATACATAAAGGGAAAGTGCACACAATAACTAACAACAAGTGCACACATACACACATCACACAAAACCGCATGCACAACGTAGCAAGCTGCAATGGCACAGCTCCGACTGCTACGCTGCCCATACACACTGTTGCCAGCGGCAACCACAGGTGAGGCAAATACCACAGCCCTCACCTGTGATTGAACACCAAAGAGAACCGCTGACAACCGCATGCGGTTCAGGAGTCACGGTCATAGCCATGGCCGTGACACTCCCACCCCTCAAAGCCCCCCCACCAATAAAAAAAAAAAAAACGTGAGGGACTCACACAAGGGGATGGGAGAAGGGGACGTCCACTCTCAGACACGGTTCCCAAAATGTCACTGTCAGCTGCATCCTCTCCCAGCACACAACACAGCCAGTCCGACGAGGCCTGCAGCCCGCACCAGTGACCCAGGGAGGAGAACCACAGAGAGATGGACGAGGGGACTCTCCACTCCCGTCCCCACTCCAGTCGCTGCCAGCAGACACTCCTAACCAGCACGCAGCCGGACCACTTACGGAGTGCTGCCAGCAGACGACCAGAGATGGGAACATGGAGAGGGACGAGGGATCCCCAACACGGACACGGAAGGTAAGGTGGCGGGGAATAAGCCACCAACCGTGCCGTTAACGGAGAACCCCCAGGAACGCTCTCCCTCCGGAGAACGCGCATGCAGACCACAAGGGTATGGCACTGCATGCTGCACCCTCTTTCGAAGGTATGCATACCGCATACCAGACACACACCACGTGTAGTAAAATCAGGGGGACGCCACACGAGGCAACGGTGAAGGGATGGCGGGGAAACGCCACTCACCGCGCCATCAGAGGCGAAACCCCCAGAACGCTCTCCCTCCGAAGAGCGCGCATGTACCCCTTCACAGACGGCGGTACATGCTACACCCTCTTTCGAGGGAAGCATACTCCCACCCCTCAAAGCCCCTCCCAACAACAAAAGGGGAAAGTTGATGAGGCATAAAAAACAGTGGGAGGGGAAAGACAAACAAAAGGGGACACCAACACGGACAACGGTGAGCGAGGAATGGCGGGGAATGCCACTCACCGCGCCGTAAATGGTGAGCCCCATAACGCTCTCCCTCTGGAGAACGCGCATGCACCACATCCGCAGATAGCGGTGCATGCTTTACCCTCTTTCGAGGGAATGCCACGCGGGAAGCCTCTGTGGTCATACTGTCACGGCTGAGGATGGGGGAAACCCTCAGCCGTGAGGAGCCAGGTGTTGAAGTAGCTACTCGGCCATGAAGCCACAGGACAGGGAGCAGGTCACCTCCTACAGCGTCCCTACCCTGACCCTAACTCCTAACCTGCATGGGCCGACCTTTAAGGTAGGAGGGCCCATGCGCAGGAACCTCGGAGCCCTGTCTTACCCTCCGCAGATCCCTGAGGTAGGAGCTGGGTAAGGCAACCTACTCCTCTTTGACACGGAGGAGCAGGAGCCTCAATGGCCAAGCTGTTGGGAAAAGGGGAACAGAAACAGCAATACGGAAATGGCAGGTGAACAGACATTCACCAACCTGCCACAGCCCTGCTGACTGGATCCCTAAACAGACAGGGATCCAGAACCGTTATGCTGCACAAACACATATGAAAATCCCAACAGACAAACTTGCTACAACACACACATAAAGAGATAGGCATACATAAAACCTTAACTAAAACCTATACTATGAACTATGACCACAGTGGTGGCTCTCACTGGCGGATGAACAAACACAGGAGGCTGCTATCAGCAAGCATGCTGAAGCAACCAACTGAGCTCTGCAAGAGAGAGGGTCTTTATAGGCCCAAGTGGCCACACCCAAGGATTGGACACACCCAGTGACATCACACACACACTGGGAAGGAAGTTAACCCTTCCAGTAACACAGAAGGGAAAACAAACATACATAAAGGGAAAGTGCACACAATAACTAACAACAAGTGCACACATACACACATCACACAAAACCGCATGCACAACGTAGCAAGCTGCAATGGCACAGCTCCGACTGCTACGCTGCCCATACACACTGTTGCCAGCGGCAACCACAGGTGAGGCAAATACCACAGCCCTCACCTGTGATTGAACACCAAAGAGAACCGCTGACAACCGCATGCGGTTCAGGAGTCACGGTCATAGCCATGGCCGTGACATCAAACGTGCCCGGGGGTAGACCACCCGCTTCGCAGGAGCCTACCTGCCCGGAAAGTAGTGATGCAGGGGTTCATAGAAGCAGCGTCGGTAGCAGTCAGTCAGCTCGGAGTGTTGGGGGTAAAATCACCTACTCGGCGGTGTGGCAGTTTTTTGAGAAGCCACCGGAGGAGGTGAACATGGCCATATGTAGAATCTGTGGGCAGAAGGTGAAGAGTGGCACCATGTGGCACGTGGCAATATTTGCACCACGGCCCTGCTTCAACACATGCAGGATCACCATAAAGTGGCCTGCGAGAACCGTGGCTCTGATGTGGTGGTCCAGCCTGCCTCAGCAACCGCTGCATCACCCAGTGGCACGCACCCGGGTTCCACCACCTCAGCAGAAGGGAGCTGTCTGTCCTTCCCATCATCTGCTGGTCCTGATGCTCCTGCTCCTTGCCCTCCTACTCCTCCTGAGTCATTCCGTCAGCAATCGATCACTGATGTGATTGCCAAGAAACAACAGTATGCATGCATTCATCCAATGGCCCAGAAGCTGAATGTGCTCCTATCCAAGTTGCTCGTGCTGCAGTCCCTCCCTTTCCAAGTGGTGGACTCTGCACCTTTCAGAAAACTGATGGCTTGTGCAGAGCCGAGATGAAGAGTCCCAAGCTGTCATTTCTTTGCCAAAAAGGCACCAGCTACATGTAGAACAGAAGGTGGGCCGGTCCTTGAGCCTGTTTGTGTCTGCCAAAGTGCACGGCAGGGCCGACGTGTGGAGCTGTAACTACAGTCAGGGACAATACATGTCCTTTACGGCCCACTGAGTGAATGTGGTTCCTTCATAGCCAGACCAGCAACTTGGCCAGGTGACGCCGCTTCCGCCTCCACGTTGCCACGCCGTTGGTCCTGCGACAATGTCTGCCTCTGCCTCCTCATCCTCCACCGTGTACCTAGCCTCCACTGCAGGGACAATTCACAGGGGCCCTCCAGCATACCACATGTGCAGGGCACGGCGGTGTCATGCTGTTCTGCACCTTTTCCTGAGCGAACAAAGTCACACAGGGGACGAACTGCTCCGTGTCCTTCAGCAAGAAATCGAATCCTGGCTTTCTCTGTGACAACTCAAAATCGGAACCATGGTGACCGAAAACGGGAAGAACATGGTGTCGGTGCTGCGTCAAGGAGGGCTGAGCCATGCGCCCTGCATGGCACACGTGTTCAGTTTGGTTGCCGAGCGGTTCCTGAAGTCTTCCACCCATCTGCAAGACATCCTAAAAATGGCCAGGAAACTTTGCATGCACTTCAGCCACTCATACACTGCAAAGCACACCCTCTTTGAGCTGCAGCGGCAGAACGGCATCCCCCGACATAGGCTGATATGCTACTTTTCCACCTGTTGTAATGCCACCCTCCATATGTTGGACCAACTATACGAAAGGCCATAAACGATTTCTTGATGATCCAAGCGGACAGGAGTACTCCCCTGTTTGATGTCAGTCAGTGGCAGCTCATGCATGACACCTGCCGTTTGCTCAGGCCCTTTAAGGAGGCCACGTTATTTGTCAGTCGCCAGGACTACGGGATGAACAATGTCATTCCACTGCTTCATGTCCTGGAACAGATGCTGGTAAATCTGGCTGGTCAGGGGACTGGAGACATGGTGCCTAGATCTCACGGCCACATGAGCCCTGTGGGGGCTGAACTGGAGGAGGAGGAGAAGGAGGACATTGGAGAACAATCAATGTGTAGCGAAATGGGTGGTTTTGACAAGCAAGTGACAGGAGAGGAGGAGCAGGAGCAGCCAGAGGAGCTACAGGGCGATGAGGAAGATGAGGCAGAGGACCCAGACACACCGTAGCAGTATGCAGTGCAGGTGGAGGCAGGGAGTCCCTCCGAGTCACTTGCACAAATGGCCCAATGCATGCTTACTTGCTTGCGCAGTGACAGCCAAATTGTCACCATTCGGCAGAGGGATGAATTCTAGCTCTCCATCCCTCGCCAACGATCCAAAATGGGGGACCTTTTTTACACCTGCTGAGAGGGAGGACAAACTGAACTACTAGATTGACATCCTATGTCAGTTGGCCGCTGCCTATCTGCGCCATCGTCCATCCTCTCGCAGGTATGACCAGGGGGGCCCTCTGCGCTCACGTTCCACTGCCATGGCTGCTGGGAAAGGGGTGGGGTGGCAGGAGTTTACCTCCAATAGGGTGTACTAGGGATACTGCCCGGGAACAGGGAAAGGTACCCGGACCGGGGCAAGTACTTCGTATAGATAGGCAGGGTATTCTCAGTCCCTTCCCCCTGGAAAGGGTGCATTAGGGACTTACACTCCCATGTCCTATATACGCTGAAGTTAATCATTGGCATTGTTCCTGATTGGTACCACCATCCTTGGGATCCTTTTCATCTCCAGTATATAAAGGATATCCGTCTCCTTGAAGCTCATCATATTGGAAGATACCTGATCATTAACCTGCATAGCCATCGATGGGTAAGAGCGTTCCTTTTTATACATATATATAGGCACCAATCAGTGTATGTTCGTCTAGGCCCAATATGGGCTGTCTATTTATGTTCTTGTTGGTTCTTACCGTGACACAGCGTAGTCATTTTAACATTATTATTATTAAATGTTAAGTTTTACCCCCTCTGTCCCCTAGGGGATCAGTATTTTTGTATTTTCATTTGTGTCTTGGAAGAACAGGTCATCTCAGTGCTGTCACTATTCCAGGGATCTTTAGAGTTAGTAGGGCCCGAGGTTCCTGTGTATGAGCCCTCCTACCATCTGGGTCCGCTCATACGGATAGGAGTCAGGGCGAGGATTAGGGATGCTTTAGGAGGTTACTTGCTCCATTTTCCGGGTGTCTATTCCCGTTTACCTTCGGTGTTCGGTGGGGAGTTTCCCCCCACTCCCCACTGTGACACCTCCACACTATGTCACCTTGCCACTCTGTGGTCTTCTGATGCTGCTGCCACCTCCACACTATGTCACCTTGCAACTCTGTTGCCTCCTCATGCTGCTGCCACCTCCACACTATGCCACCTTGCCACTCTTTGGTCTCCTCATGCTGCTGCCACCTCCAGACTACCTTGCCACTCCTTTCGGCCTGGCTGACATCATCATTTATTTGACCCTTCTTCTGATCTGTCAGAAGGAAGTAAAAATGAGACGCACAACGGATCCTCTCTGTGTAGCAGCTGTAAGGCCTGTATGGTCCCATCAGAATTGACTTGTGATTTGGTAGCCAAAAGCAGGAGTGGGTACAAAACACAGAAGACATGCAAGTATTCCATTCACATGTTATCTCTGTTTTGGGTCCACTCCTGTTTTTTTGGCTTTAACAATACTGATGGATTGCTGACCGAGTGAAGGCGGATGCTCAACAGACAGGATCTGTTTTTTGTGGGTTAGTGTTCTGACGGATCAGAGGAAGGGCAAAATAATCATTGACGTCAACACAAACTTACTGCTGACACCCACTCCACTCTGTCAGGGGGGCTCTACTTGTATAAGCATTTAATAGAACAGGTACTGTAGACATCTATGTGGAATCAGCTGATGAAGGTGTGAAAGGAGTATGCTTCTTCTTGGCGCTAACATCGACCTGTAAGGCTGAGTTCATACTTGAGTTATTTGGTCAGTTTTGGCCCTGTGACTGCCCAGATAAGTGAAGTGTGCAGTGATTCTAAGAGCGACACCTGTCATCTGCATATCATACAGACTCGCAGTATTATTTCAGTACCACAGCAGACTCCCGATGCGTGTTACTGCAAGGCTCAGTGTTCTACACCACTATAAAGGCTCTCTGCAGCCAGGAAATAGCCGTTTTTTTAACCCGATTCGGTGCGAATAAATTCGGATCGAACCAAACTTTTTCGAAAAAATCCACGAACCAGCCAAATCGAATTTTTTTTTAATTCTCTCATCTCTATATATGAGCTACTGGGACGTTTAGGTCTCATGACAATCAGTTGGTGCAATGGAGCATTTAAGTTAAGTGCTGCATTTTAATCCTCTGAGGTACTTTTTAAGTGGTTTTCTGTGGTCTTGTGTGTGTTCGTTGTTGGTATGATGGACATGGGCTGAGGTTTATTTGGGATGGGCTGGATTCTCCTTTTAGGCAGACATTGGCTGTTTCTGTATGAAAAATACTTCATGTTATTCAAGCAGTGATTGAAGTGAAACCTCCACATCCTCTGGACAAAGAGGTTTTTGCTGCCGCTGAGGTGTGTATCATTAGGAATTACATAATGTCTACATGAAGTCACCTGCAAGTTGCAACCTTCTGCTTAATAATGGTGTCTAATATACTGATCATTTATCATTATTCTAGATATATCACTGCTGGGTGAGTAATGATAACGGAATGAAAAGGAAGGGTATATAAAATGAAAAAAATATATATAAGTATAACCTACCTCCAACAGAGGGCAGACAGGTCTTTCCACAGCCCTTAAAGCAACATTTAATTCCAGGAGCGCACTCGCTGTCAGAGGTGCACATATCATTACAGCGCTTAGTGGTTTTATTGGGGTTTTCAGGGCATGTGCCACCCCTCTCTGTACACACAGAAAGAATCATGGACATAGTAAGTGAATTCCATAGCATAGAAAATTACAACTACAAAAAAAACAAATGCAAATCTAATACATGATCGCTAACCCCCAAGCTTTGTTTATGTCCAAGTGCATTTCAACCTAAAATCACATAACTTAAAGGGGTTGTGGACCTTTTAATAAGTGATGGCTTATCCTGAGGATAGGCTATGACTAGCTGATCAACAGGGGTTCGACACTGCACCCTGCCCATCTGCGTTTTGGCTATAACTCCAGAGAATGAAGCAGACAATCAATGGGAGCAGCGATAACTACCCTGTCACTCCCCACTTGGTAGGAATGGGCTGGTTCTACTTCCTGCCAGGAGGGGGAGATCCAGTCTAGTGAAAGAGATGAGGAGAAGAGGGTGCTTGTTATGATAGTGGGGAAGTAAGGATGGCACATGTCAGAGCTTCTACTCCCAGGAATTGTATCTTACTTCTTTGTGAGACCAACACACCAGAGATATCTGCAAAATTCCAGAGCACAGCTTCAAGAAAGCATCAGTGTAACAAGACAGCGAAATACAGCTTTACAGACACTGCTGTAAGGTGAGGGACAACAGTTCAGACACCACCACCTACCTAAACCATCGCTAGGCCAGACTAACACTAACATCATACTACAGTGGACACAAATATCCACAAGTGTGTGCTAGTGCCAACCTATTGCCATCCAACCAGCCACCATATTTTGTATTTATTGCTGCTGAATGTGCCACAAGTTATATTTTGCACTCAGTAAAAAGAGACTTTTATAAGTTTACTCCTGGCCTAATTCTTCAAACTACTTTCTCACTGCACCAATCTCCAGGGATCAATGGCCTATGGGAGTACACCGTGATACATCTCATCAGGGTCACTACCACTCCTATGCTCTGTCTACACCAATTCCTCATGAGCTTGCTGCAGAGTTATAACCGATCAACCATGCTGAGGATAGGCCATTACTTAACCCCTTTACCCGCACTTTAAAAAAATGTTTTTATATGTCATAGCAGCGTATCAAAGGTTTTGATGATTAGGGCCTGATCTCTAGAATAAGGAGAGAGAGGCACTTACACAGAGGAGACGGAATCAAGACAGACTCATAGAGTTTGTATTGAGACTGTCTCCTGCAGTGAGAAAAGACAACAAGCTATCAAGATTGTGCCAAATTTTGCAGCAATTTACAACAATGTCTAGGTGCTTTGTTATTTGGCACTCTATGACACGTTTACATACTGTAGGCATTGTACAGTGGTATTTGGACAATGTGGACATAGGTGATCTATATGGTTTATTATCTTCTTATTGCTTCTTTGAACTATGTTCTTTTCTCCTTTTTCTGCTTTTGAAACAAATGAGTTAAGAATCTGTCTTCACAGACTGTCAGGCCTTGATAGCAAATATATTGCATAAAAACCACGATGTGTCATGTAATATAAAGTAGCCATAATTCATTAAAAAAGGTTTTCAGGGGAATCATTGTTAGGCTACTTTCACACTAGCGGCAGGACGGATCCGACAGGCTGTTCACCTTGTCGGATCTGTCCTGCCGCTATTTTGCCGTGCCGCCGGACCGCCGCTCCGTCCCCACTGACTATAATGGGGACGGGGGCGGAGCCCCGGCGCAGCACGGCAGTGCACGGCGAAAGGCCGTCGGACTAAAAGTACTGCATGTCCGACTTTTTAGTCCGGCGGCCTCTTACCGCGAACTGCGAATCCGTCTTGAACACAATTGAAAGTCAATGGAGGACGGATCAGTTTTCTATTGTGCCAGATTGTGTCATAGAAAACTGATCCGTCCCCATTGACTTACATTGTGTGTCAGAACGGATCCATTTGGCTCAGTTTCGTCAGACGGACACCAAAGCACTGCAAGCAGCGTTTTGGTATCAGCCTCCAAAGCGAATGGAGACTGAACGGAGGCAAACTGATGCATTCTGAGAGGATCCTTTGCCATTCAGAATGCATTAGGGCAAAACTTATCAGTTTTGGACCGCTTGTGAGAGCCCTGAACGGATCTCACAAATGGAAAGCCAAAACGCCAGTATGAAAGTAGCCTTGGTCTGGTTTCAACTTACAATGGGTCAGAAAAGCCCATTGTATGTTGAAAATATTGTATCTTTAGAGATGAGCGAATTTTTGAAAAGTTCGATTCAGCTGATTCGCCTAATAAAAAAACAAAAATTGGGTTTGTGACAAATTACTTCGTCACGAAGCACATTTTTTTGTAAGTAGCGGGTGCAATGACAGGGAGCTGTGATAGCGCCGCCACCAGTCATTGTACCCCTCAGATGCCGCGTTCAAAAACAGTGTAAAATTAACATAATTTTTTTTTTTTATGAAATTTAACGCCTTCATTTTGCTTGTGACGGGCCGGCCGCCGACATCTTGCTTGAAGATCTGGAGTGAAATCTTACATAGCACAAGATTACGTCATCACGGCGGCCGGTGTGGTAATGTCATACGTCACTGCACATGGAATTTCAGCAGAGATCTTCAATCGAGATGGCGGCTGATGGCCCGTCGCAAGCAAATAGAGGAGGTAAGTATGAATTTATTTATTTTTACACTATTTCAGGTTAAATCGATTCGCTAACATGAAGCACGAGGAAATTCGGCTTCGAGGCGAATCGAATTTATCTTGAAATTCGGATCGAATTCCAGTTCGTGGGATTCGATTCGCTCATCTCTAATATATACACTGTATATATATATATATATATATATATATATATATATATATATATAAAGAAATAAATACACCGCAGCACATCCGTCTGGTGAAAAGTGGTGGGATCCTTTATTCACCCAGCTACCTGGGTGAATAAAGGATCCCACCACTTTTCACCAGACGGATGTGCTGCGGTGTATTTATTTCTTTGTCTATTGACACTTTTGGACCTAGTGTCGACACCGCTGGCACCCAGCATTTTTTACTAGGTGTGCTGCCCTGAATTTGCATCATTCTATATATATATATATATATATATATATATATATATATGTATTTTATTTTATTTTTTTGCGAAATAGATCTTTGCCATTTATTGCTGTATAATGCACATAGACTGACCTTGAGCAGGTGGTTTACAGATTGTGTATCCATTATCTTTGCAGCATTTTTTGTTTCCTAGGCAATTATTGTCATTTTCACAGTCTCTAGTTTTTGTATGATATATTGAAGTAAAGAATCTCTCTGGAGGACACACTCCCGGCTTCACAATCTCTAGAAAAAAGGTCACAGACAAAGCAGTTTACTTAATGTCATTATTTAGTATTCATTTTCACAACTGGTCGCAAAAGCAGATTCACCCAAAATTCAGTGTCTGCCATAGAGACTGATAATTATTATTGGCCTTACTTATTCATGGGAATTGAGGCTTTAAAGAGGACTGTCTGTCCTGTTTTAGAAAATACTTGCATTCCTCATGAAATAAGGATATGGGCTTGTTCAAACGGCCGTGTGTCCCCCGTGGCCATATTGTGGGTCCGCAATACACGGGACACCGGCCGTGTGCATTCTGCATCACGAATGCAGACCCATTTACTTGCAATTTGCGGTCCGCAGCAGGGGCATGGGCAGCACACGTTCGTGTGCAAGAGGCCTAATTCTGGAGAATCTTTCCTCATAACTCTGTTTTGCTGTTCCTTTGTTATTCCTTTTAAAAGTTTCTGAATAAATTAACAGCTGGGTGTTACCATTCCCTAAGGGAGTGTTGTGCCTACACAATCTTACGCTCGCAGCACTGATTGAAAGAGCGTATAGAAACACAACCCCAACTAGTAACACTAAGACCTCATTCACACGGGCGTCATGTTTTTGGCCCGGATAAGATGCGGGTGCGTCGCCGGAAAATGCGCGATATTTCCGCGCGAGTGCAAAACATTGTAATGCGTTTTGCACGCGCGTGAGAAAAATCTGAATGTTTGGTGCCCAAACCCGGTTTGTTAACCCGTTTGG
This sequence comes from Bufo bufo, assembly GCF_905171765.1. Classification (NCBI taxonomy): domain Eukaryota; kingdom Metazoa; phylum Chordata; class Amphibia; order Anura; family Bufonidae; genus Bufo; species Bufo bufo. The sequence goes on from NC_053394.1 coordinate 348,164,143, forward strand.
GTTAGGTGCTGTGTAGATTGTATTATTTTCCCTTATAACATGGTTATAAGGGAAAATAATAGCATTCTTAATACAGAATGCATAGTACAATAGGGCTGGAGGGGTTAAATAAGGGGGTTAACAAATTAACTCACCTTAATCTACTTGTTCGCGCAGCCCGGCTTCTCTTCTGTCTTCTTTCTTCAGGACCTGGGTAAAGGACCTGTGGTGACGTCACTGTGCTCATCACATGGTCCATCACATGATCCATCACCATGGTGATGGATCATGTGACGGACCATGTTATGAGCGCAGTGACGTCAACACAGGTCCTTTTCCTGTGCTCAGCAAAAATGAAGACAGAAGAGAAGCCGGGCTGTGCGAACAAGTGGATTAAGGTGAGTTAAATTTTTTTAAATTTTTTTTAACCCCTCCAGCCCTATTGTTCTATGCATTCTGTATTAAGAATGCTATTATTTTCCCTTATAACCATGCAACCGTGCGTGAAAATCGCACCGCATCCGCACTTGCTTGCCTGCGTTGCGTGAAAAACGCACAAAATAGAGCATGCTGCGATTTTCGCGCAACGCACAAGTGATGCGTGAAAATTACCGCTCATGAGCACAGCCCCATAGAAGTGAATGGGTCCGGATTCAGTGCGGGTGCAATGCGTTCACCTCACGCATTGCACCCGCGTGGAAATCTCGCCCGTGTGAAAGGGGCCTAAGGCCATGTGGGAAAATGGTGCGATTTTGACACTAAAACAAGTCAGTTTTTACTGCGATTGCATTCCATGTTTGCGTTTTTTCAGTGCGGGTGCAAAACATTGTAATGCGCGATTGCATTCCATGTTTGCCTTTTTTCCGTGCGGGTGCAAAACATTGTAATGCGTTTTGCACGCGCGTGAGAAAAATTGGCATGTTTGGTACCCAGACCCGAACCCGGACTTCTTCACAGAAGTTCCGGTTTGGGTTAGGTGTTGTGAAGATTGTATTATTTTCCCTTATAGCATGGTTATAAGGGAAAATAATAGCATTCTTAATACAGAATGCATAGTACAGTAGGGCTTGAGGGGTTAAAAAAATAATAATAATAATTTAACTCACGCGCCACCAATGTTTTTAATACGGGGTGGCTTGGGGGGCCACACTGCACCACCAATGAACATAAATCTCTCATTTATTCATATACAGGAGGCGGGAGCTGGCTGCAGAATCACATAGCCGGCTCCCGACCTCTATGAGCGGTAGCTGCAATCCGCGGCACCTGAGGGGTCCACTACCACAGAACGCAGCTACCGCTCATAGAGGTCGGGAGCCGGCTATGTGATTCTGCAGCCAGCTCCCGCCTCCTGTTCAATTTGAATGAATGAGTAAGTCAACATCATTGGTGGCGCAGTGGCCACAGCCCCTCCCCTTCTCTTGTCTTCTCTCCTCTCATTGGCGGCAGCATCACAGGGGGAGGGAGACACTGCTTCCTTCTCCCCTGTGCTGCTGAGGGAACACAGAGAGCGCTGAGCAGCGCGATCTGTGTTCCCCCTATACGTTATCGGAATATCGGCAAAATAGATGCCGATACCAATAACTGTCAAAATCCTGAATATCGGCCGATAATATCGGTAAAACCGATAATCGGTCGATCCCTACTACAAATTCACGCATACCATGAATAACTACCGTATTTATAGTGCAGACATTTCTTATAAGGATTTAATGCTATTTCGGCCAGGTTTATGAAAAGGCTTTACATGGCATGTATAGCAATGTCATTATTAGGGTCGTTTATAAAAACGTTGGCATAAGTGGCTTTATAACAAATTTATTGCTGATAGATATTGGTTTTGGTCACAGACTGGGCACTGCACAGTGAACAATTACATAGAAACATAATAAAAGTGTCACTGACCTCATATTATAACAATACTACTAGCTCAGAATCTAATGTCGTACATAATGTAGGACATTACATTAAAATTATTACATTTATTTAGTCTTGAGAGTCTAAGGTGGGGCATGATTAACCTATACAAATATATAAGTGGGCTGTACAACAATTTGTGATGAAAAGATTTTCCATGTAAAATCTACATAAAAGACAAGGAGGCACTGCCTCCGTCTGGAGAAAAAAAAGTTCAGTCTCCAGAGGCGTCAAGGCTTCTTTACTGTAAGAACTGTGAATCTGTGGAATAGTCTACCTCCGGGAGTGGTCACAGCAGGAACAGTGAACGTTTTTAATAAAGCCCTAGATGAATTCTTAAAATTGAATAACATTAATGCTTACGAAAATATGTAGAAATCGGAATCTCTCTCCCCTTCTTATATTTAACTTATTTTTAAAGAATTATGGATGATTTTATTTTTCATTTTCCATGTCAATATCTATATATAAACAACATAAAATCCTGCAATTTTTGGACTGGCCACTAAATCTAACATTAGGTGCCACTTGTTGGTCTGTACAGATTACTTTACTGCAGTTATCTGCTCATCTGTCATTCTAATCCTGCCTGTAATGGTATCACCTCTTTGTATAGACAGAATCCACCATTCACAAAAGGTGATTGTCAAATCTTATCTATTTTTTCCTTGTACAGTGACCTCTGCACAGGCCACAGAGCATGCCTAGAAAACTATCCCATAGAAGCCAATGAGGTCCCCTCCAGATCACTGTGTCTATTGCCCATTTGGCTGCCGTAAAGCAATTTTCCTAATGTTCTCTAAATGCTGTTAAAGGGAACCTGTCACCGGGATTTTGTGTATAGAGCTGAGCACATTGGTTGCTAGATGGCCACTAGCACATCCGCAATACCCAGTCCCCATAGCTCTGTGTGCTTTTATTGTGAAAAAAAACCGATTTGATACATATGCAAATTACCCTGAGATGAGTCCTGTATGTGAGATGAGTCAGGGACAGGACTCATCTCCAGAAGGATATTGATACTTTGGAGACAGTTCAGAGAAGAGCTACTAAACTGGTACATGGATTGCAGGATAAAACTTACCAGGAAAGATTAAAGGACCTTAACATGTATAGCTTGGAAGAAAGACGAGACAGAGGGCATATGATAGAAACTTTTAAATACATAAAGGGAATCAACAAGGTAAAAGAGGAGAAAATATTTGAAAGAAGAAAAACTGCTACAAGAGGACATAGTTTTAAATTAGAGGGGCAAAGGTTTAAAAGTAATATCAGGAAGTAGAGAGTAGTGGATGCATGGAATAGCCTTCCTGCAGAAGTGGTAGCTGCAAATACAGTGAAGGAGTTTAAGCATGCATGGGAAAGGCATAAGGCCATCCTTCATATAAGATAGGGCCAGGGGCTATCCATAGTATTTTGTATATTGGGCAGACTAGATGGGCCAAATGGTTCTTATCTGCCAACACATTCTATGTTTCTATGTTTCTATGCTCTGTATTTTTACTGTTTTCCATCAGGCAGCTCAACTGACAGCTCCTCATCTCTGACCATTTTTATCTTACTGATAAGAATGTGGCTTAAATACATGTTTATGACCTTTTAGTAATTAAGAGATAAGGTTAATTAGATGACCCAAAGTGAAAGTATGATTCACACAGCTAAACAGTTAACCCTTTATGACAGAATTCAAGGTCCAAAAAAATGTGATGGTAAAGGATCATAATGTGATACTTAAGGATCACACTCTGAGGTCCTAGAAAAATTTGATGCTAAAGGATCACAACTCATGGTCCTACATAATGTATTATTGGATGCTGAACCATGACAATGCCATAAGAATTATCATTATTGAAGGCCACAACAAAGCGATATTGAGTGATCACTGTCCCTGGCTCTACATAAAGGTATGTTAAAGTGTCATTATCCCTAACCTTCTAAAATATGATGCAGTAGTAGGATATACTCTGACCCTACATAATTGGATGAGGTCTCACTTTGTCTTCTCCTACAGTGAGATGCTAAAAATAAGACAATATGGCGCCAATATAAATTGACCCAGTGAGACCAAGTCCCCTGAGCTTCATAAGGAGACAACACCAACTGTTATACATTTTAGGACGGTCAGAATAATTTCAGATGTCAGCCCTAATGTACCCCAGTGTGCATACTACAGACTGTACATTATGTATCATATCTATCTGTTCTATAATAGCGCTACATGTACCATTTACTCTTCAAAACTTACGAGCTGATGATGTTCTCAGGGCAACAACACAAACCAGGAGCCCCAGGAGGGAGGCTTGAATTCCATTCATCTTCATCTCTACGAGAGATATGAGAGCTGTAATGTATCTTAGAGTACCAGGCTCTTATAAATATATAGGCAATGGTAACCTAGGTGTGGAGGGTGGCCTTGCACAAACAAGGAAAATAATTAATCAATGGGATATTGTTTGTGTTACACATCTAAGTAATTATTGCAAAATTTCCCAAATTAACCTTTATGATGTGAACTCTGATTACTCAACTGGGAAGTATTATAGTAACATGCAAAACCTGCTGATCTGATCTGGTTCTATAGTAATGGACCTTTCCTCCATCCTTAGTAAAGACCTTTGAAAAATGGAAGTAGCTTTCTTGGGTCCAAGTGAAGAAGCTATACATGGTCCTTCAACCAGTAAATGACTTTACATTTCTCTATGTGATTTCATCAAAATGTAAACTATATATATATATATATAGAGAGAGAGAGAGAGAGTAAATGGCTCTGAAATGCCATCCAAAATAAGTATTACTATAACTAACAGAAATATATCAAGTCCTCATATTAAACAGTCAGAAAGAGCTGGCTGCTGCGATCCCCTAACCTTCATCACTGAGAACCCTAGTAAAACATTTATATAATGTTCTGCACTTTAATGTAGTAGATGTCAACTTCAGTCCTATGTAACACCACCGATAACACAGTTATAACTCTCTGAGTACAGATAATCTAGTAGTAGATGGATGGGAGGCCCTAGAATTCAGGACAAGTACAGTGTCGCCTGAAGTCGCCCCCCCGCCAACCCTACCATGAAAGAAATATGTGGATGGACATTACATATATTGGTACAAAAAATACAGGAGAATACAGCAGCACATACATCTTACATCCAGTCACGTCTCCTCTTAGGTAGACTCTTTCCTCAACATCTTAATTTGGAGAAAAGACCGCCATAATACCTTCTTGCAGCTGCCTCTCGTCTCTGCAGAGTTTATCACAGAATTTTTTTTTTAGATTCCTCTCCCTCCTGGTGCCTCAACACTGTCATCCTGCTGCTACCCTCAATACTCTGCTAGTGCCATGAAGATACTCCTGCATAATAATATGCTACCAAACTGTCCTCAATAGTAATAGTGTTCCCTGCAGCACCCCCAATAACAACCACATTAGTAGTAATGTCCTCCATATTGCGCTCAACAATAAAAAAGAACCAGCACCCCTGTATTAACCACTTAAGGACTCAGCCCTATTTCACCTTAAGGACTTGGCCATTTTTTGCAAATCTGACCAGTGTCACTTTAAGTGCTGATAACTTTGAAACGCTTTGATTTATCCAGGCCATTCTGAGATTGTTTTTTCGTCACATATTGTACTTCATGACACTGGTAGTAAAAAAAAATTCATTTTTATTTAAAAAAAAATACCAAATTTACCCAAAATTTGTAAAAAATGGCAAATTTCCAAGTTTCAATTTCTCTACTTCTATAATACATAGTAATACCTACAAAAATAGTTATTACTTTACATTCCACATATGTCTACTTCATGTTTGGATCATTTTGGGAATGATATTTTATTTTTTGGGGATGTTACAAGGCTTAGAAGTTTAGAAGCAAATCTTGAATTTTTTCAGAAATTTTCAAAAACCCAATTTTTAGGGACCAGTTCAGGTCTGAAGTCACTTTGCAAGACTTACATAATAGAAACCACCCAAAAATGACCACATTCTATAAACTACACCCCTCAAGGTATTTAAAACTGATTTTACAAACTTTGTTAACCCTTTAGGTGTTCCACAAGAATTAATGGAAAATAGAGATACAATTTAAAAATTTAACTTTTTTGGCAGATTTTCCATTTTAAAAACTTTTTTCCAGTTACAAAGCAAGGGTTAACAGCCAAACCAAACTCAATATTTATAGCCCTGATTCTGTAGTTTACAGAAACACCCCATTTGAAGCCCCCCTGATGCACCCCTAGAGACACTACACCCCTCAAGGTATTCAAAACAGATTTTACAAACATCGTTAATCCTTTAGGTGTTCCACAAGAGTTATTGGCAAATGGAGATGAAATTTCAGAATTTCAATTTTTAGACAAATTTTCCATTTTAATCCATTTTTCCCAGTAACAAATCAAGGGTTAACAGCCAAACAAAACCCAATATTAATAGCCCTGATTCTGTAGTTTACAGAAACACCCCATATGTGGTTGTAAACCACTGTACGAGCACATGGCAGGGCGCAGAAGGAAAGGAACCCCATACGGTTTTTGGAAGGCAGGTTTTGCTGGACTGTTTTTTTTTACACCATTTCCCATTTGAAGCCCCCCTGATGCACCCCTAGAGTAGAAACTCCATAAAAGTGACCCCATTTTAGAAACTACGGGATAGGGTGGCAGTTTTGTTGGTACTAGTTTAGGGTACATATGATTTTTGGTTGCTCTATATTACACTTTTTGTGAGGCAAGGTAACAAGAAATAGCTGTTTTGGCACCGTTTTTATTTTTTGTTATTTACAACATTCATCTGACAGGTTAGATCATGTGATATTTTTATAGACTAGGTTGTCACGGATGCGGCGATACCTAATATGTATACTTTTTTTTTATTTATGTAAGTTCTACACAATGATTTCTTTTTTGAAACAAAAAAAATCATGTTTTAGTGTTTCCATAGTCTGAGAGCCATAATTTTTACAGTTTTTGGGCGATTACCTTGGGTAGGGTAAGATTTTTGCAGGATGAGATGACGGTTTTATTGACACTATTTTGGGGTGCGTGTGACTTTTTGATTGCTTGCTATTACACTTTTTGTGATGTAAGGTGACAAAAAATTGTTTATTTAGCACAGTTTTTGATTTTTATTTTTACGGTGTTCATCTGAGGGGTTAGGTCATGTGATATTTTTATAGAGCCGGTCGATACGGACGCGGCGATACCTAATATGTATACTTTTTTTTATTTATGTAAGTTTTACACAATGATTTCATTTCTGAAGCAAAAAAAATCATGTTTTAGTGTTTCCATAGTCTGAGAGCCATAATTTTTTCAGTTTTTGGGCGATTACCTTGGGTAGGGTATGATTTTTGCGGGATGAGATGACGGTTTTATTGGCACTATTTTGGGGTGCGTGTGACTTTTTGATCGCTTGCTATTACACTTTTTGTGATGTAAGGTGACAAAAAATTGTTTATTTAGCACAGTTTTTATTTTAACATTTTTACGGTATTCATCTGAGGGGTTAGGTCATGTGATATTTTTATAGAGCCGGTCGATACGGACGCGGCGATACATAATATGTATACTTTTTTTTATTTATGTAAGTTTTACACAATGATTTCATTTTTGAAGCAAAAAAATCATGTTTTAGTGTCTCCATATTCTGAGAGCCATAGTTTTTTCAGTTTTTGGGCGATTATCTTAGGTAGGGTCTCATTGTTTGCGGAATGAGATGACTGTTTGATTGGCACTATTTTGGGGTGCATATGACTTTTTTATCTCTTGCTATTACACTTTTTGTGATGTAAGGTGACAAAAAATTGTTTATTTAGCACAGTTTTTATTTTTATTTTTTTACGGTGTTCATCTGAAGGGTTAGGTCATGTGATATTTTTATAGAGCCAGTCCATACGAACGCGGCGATACCAAATATGTATACTTTTTTTTTATTTATGTAAGTTTTACACAATAACAGCTTTTTTAAAAAAAAATAAAAATGATGTTTTAGTGTCTCCATATTCTGAGCCATAGTTTTTTAATTTTTTGGGCGATTGTCTCAGGTAGGGGCTCATTTTTTGCGAGATGAGATGATGGTTAGATTGGTACTATTTTGGTGGGCAAATGCCTTTTTGATCGCTTGCTGTTGTACTTTTTGTGATGTAAGGTGACAAAAAAATGGTTTATTTAGCACAGTTTTTATTTTTTATTTTTTACGGTGTTCATCTGAGGGGTTAGGTCATGTGATATTTTTATAGAGCCAGTCCATACGAACGCGGCGATACCAAATATGTATACTTTTTTTTATTTATGTAAGTTTTATACAATAACAGCTTTTTTAAAACAAAAAAAATGATGTTTTAGTGTCTCCATATTCTGAGCCATAGTTTTTTTATTTTTTGGGCCATTGTCTCAGGTAGGGGCTCATTTTTTGTGAGATGAGGTGATGGTTAGATTGGTACTATTTTGGTGGGCAAATGCCTTTTTGATCGCTTGCTGTTGTACTTTTTGTGATGTAAGGTGACAAAAAAATTGTTTATTTAGCACAGTTTTTATTTTTTATTTTTTTCGGTGTTCATCTGAGGGGTTAGCTCATGTGATATGTTTATAGAGCCGGTCGATACGGACGCGGCGACACCTAATATGTATACTTTTTTTTTTCCCCTATTTTTTACCAATTTTTTTTTACTTTATCTGGGGAAAATGACGTTTTTGTTTATTTTTACTTGAAACTTTTAATTTTTGGGGGGGAAAACGTTATTTTTACTTAACTTTTTTTTTCACTTAATTTTTTGTCCCACTTTGGGACTTGAGCTTTTGGGGGTCTTATCCTTTACAATGCATTCCAATACTTCTGTATTACTCATACAGCTTCCGGGGCCTGTGAGATCCAGGGGGCTGGATCTCACAGGCTCTTCACCAGAAGGCAGCGCGATGCCTTCCTTAGACATCGCGCTGCCTTCCATGCCATCGGGTGCCCCCCACAGCCCTATGGGGACCCGATGGCACCACCGCCGCCGCAGCTTAGAAAAGCCGCAAACCGCAGGTCTGAATGGACCCCCCCGCGCATTTAGCCGAGGTGCCTGCTCAATGATTTGAGCAGGAACCTTGTTCCGATCACCGCCCGCCGGGCGGCAGTGATCCGAACAACACATGACGTACCGGTACATCATGGGTCCTTAAGGACTCGGGAACCATGCCGTACCGATACGTCATGGGTCCTTAAGGGGTTAATAATGCCCCCATAGGGCTCCTAGTAGAAATAAGGCCCCCCAGCAGTAGCATGGCCCCTCTATAAGGTACCCCAATAGAGCCCACAGTAGTAATAAAGTCCCCTATATTGTCTGCAGTAGTTATAATACCTCCTACAATGGTCCAAGTATTTATAAAGACCCCGGCAGTAGTCCCAGTATTTATAAAGACCTGTCGCAGTGTCAACTCTGTATTATTAGTATGTATAATGCCCCCTCTGTATTATTATATATAATAGCCCCCTCTGTATTATTAGTATATATAATAGCCCCTTCTGTAATATTATAATTCCCCTCTCTGTATTATAAGTATAATGGCCCCCTCTGTATCATTATGGTCCCCTCTGTATATGTAGTTTAATGACCCCCTCTGTATTAGTAGTATAACGACCCCCTCTGTATTATTAGGGTAATGGCTATGGCCCCTTTGTATTATTAGTATAATGGACCCCCTCTGTATTATTAGTATTGGCCGCCTCTGTGTCATTATGACAGTGTCTGGATGCATCTTGGAATCCCATGGCGCTGCTGGGAACGATGTTGTCCGAGTAGTACGCCACTTTTACAGACTGACAATAATACGCACAAAACCAAAGTTAAAATCGATTGTAGAGGAAAAATTGTTAGGAAACATTCTGTCCTGTATATTTACTTGTATATAAAGTGCAAGTTCTGCCCAAAATTTTGTTGGTTTTCGGAACTGGAACCATGATTAAGAGGGACGGCCGGTGGCATCCATATTGTGCCGTTGAAGGTGAAATTATAAGACCGGCGCAAGACGAACCACAGCGAAAGCAAATCGACAACGAAAGTCGGAGGTTCGAAGATGATCGGACAGGCGATTCTCATTACCCGCTGAGAAGCTTCCCGGGAAACCAAAGTATTTGGGTTCCGGGGGGAGTATGGTTGCAAAGCTGAAACTTAAACTAATTGACGGAAGGGCACCACCAGGAGTGGAGCCTGCGGCTTAATTTGACTCAACACAGCAAACCTTACCCGGCCCGGACACGGAAAGGATTGACAGATTGATAGCTCTTTCTCGATTCTGTGGGTGGTGGTGCATGGCCATTCTGAGTGAGTGGAGCAATTTGTCTGGTTAATCAACGAGACTCCTCCGTGCTAACTAGTTACGTGACCCCCGGCAGTGAGGATTGTGTTGACCAGATAGATAGTGAGACTGGACTTGTAGGTGAGGGCCTGCTGGTGAGCTGACCCTGTAAAAGATTGTAGGTGAGGGCCTGCAGGTGAGCTGACCCTCTAAAACATTATGGGCGAGGGCCTGCTGCCACTTTGTTGACTCTAGATAATTTCTGGGTGATCGCACGTCCCCGTGACATCGAGGATCTATTTGGATGTCTGCCCTATCAACTTTTGATGTTCATTTATGCGCCTACCATGGTGACCACAGGTAACGGGGAATCAGGGTTCGATTCCGGAGAGGGAGGATGAGAAACGGCTACGGCTACCACATCCAAGGAAGGCAAGCCGTGGGCGCGCAAATTACCCAATAAATAACAACTCGTAAGAGGCCCTGTTATTGGAATGAGTATCAAAAAATGACAGGGAATGTTACTGGTATTTCGGATGAGAAAACGTTATTCAGCAGAGGTACCACAGGTAATGTTACTATTCGCAGTGTCTTCGCAAAAGTACACTGTACACTGTATGTCACAGATATGTGAGGGCCTGCTGCCGCTTTGTTGACTCTAGATTACTTCTGCCTGATCGCGCGTCCCCGTGACGTCGACGATCCATTTTGATGTCAGCCCTATAAAATGTCGAGCACTTTTTCCACAAGGACCTTCTGGTATAGCATCGTTTTGCTTGTCCTCTCTACCAGAGGAATTGGAGATGATAAGTTCTCTTTGTAGCGGGGGTCGAAAAGGGTGAACAACCAGTAATCCGTGTTATCTAAAATGCGTATGCCTCGCGGGTCGCGGTAAAGGCAGCCTAACATGAAGCCAGCCATGAGTGCCAGACTACCAACAGCAAGACTTTGCTGTCGTCATCAGGAGGTGATCTGACCCTGTAAAAGATTGTAGATGAGGGCCTGCTGGTGAGCTGGCCCTCTAAAAAAATTATATGCGAGGGCCTTCAGGTGAGATGACCCTGTAAAAGATTGTAGGTGAAGGCCTGCTGGTGAGCTGACCCTGTAAAAAATTTTATGCGAGGGCCTGCAGGTGGTCTGACCCTCTAAAAAAATTATATGCGAGGGCCTGCTGCTGAGCTGACCATTTAAAAAATTATGGTAGAGTGACTGCTGCTTAGCTGACCATTGAAAAAATGTACAATGTTCAAAGCAGGCCAGGTCGCCTGAATACTTCAGCTAGAAATAATGGGATAGGACTCCAGTTCTATTTTGTTTGTTTTCGGAACTGGGGCCATGATTAAGAGGGACGGCTGGGGGCATCCATATGGCGCCACTAGAGGTGAAATTCTTGGACCGGTGCAAGACGAATCAAAGCCAAAGCATTCGCCCAGAATATTTTCATTAATCAAAAGAGAAAGTCGGAGGTTGGACGACGATCAGATACCGTCGTAGTTCCGACCAGAAATGATGACGACCGGCGATCCGGCGGCGTTATTCCCATAACCCGCCGAGCTGCTTCCGGGAAACCAAAGTCTTTGTGTTCTGGGGGTGGGGGGGAAATGGTTGCAAATCTGACAAAGTACAGTTTATGTCACCGAAATTTTTTTGAAGTACACACATTACACTACAGATGTGGGCCTGGTCAGGTCACTGTAACAAGTGGACACCGTCTATTGAAAAATTTTATTGTAGGTCACAGATAAATTTTAGAAGCGCACACGTTACACTGGAGATGTGAGCCTGATCAGGTAACTGTCAGAAGCGGACACTGTTTGTCTACGGAAAAAGTGCACCGGATGTCACTGATATTTCAGGGATGCGCACACTTTACACAGGAGATGTGGTGCAGATAATTTAACTGTCCGCAGCGTCCTATTACACAGTATTTAGGATGCGCTAAAAATATATATTGCTGCTATCACACACAATAGTCCTTAAAAGGACTTTTGGGTCTCTGATACGTTTTTGTGCAAAAATAACTTCAATTACACTCCCTACACTGTCTGTCCCTTCCTATGCTCAGCTCTTCCTGACTACGAATGAGACGAACATGCATCATCGGGTGCTATATAGCACTTGATGAAGCACTCCGGCCAGCCAATCACTGTAATGCCAGCAGCCAACATGGCTACAGCAGTACTTACAGTACAGACCAAAAGTTTGGACACACCTTCTCATTCAAAGAGTTTTCTTTATTTTCATGACTATGAAGGCATCAAAACTATGAATTAACACATGTGGAATTATATACATAACAAACAAGTGTGAAACAACTGAAAATATGTAATATTCTAGGTTCTTCAAAGTAGCCACCTTTTGCTTTGATTACTGCTTTGCACAGTCTTGGCATTCTCTTGATGAGCTTCAAGAGGTAGTCCCCTAAAATAGTCTTCCAACAGTCTTGAAGCAGTTCCCAGGCATGCTTAGCACTTGTTGGCCCTTTTGCCTTCACTCTGCGGTCCAGCTCACCCCAAACCATCTCGATTGGGTTCAGGTCCGGTGACTGTGGAGGCCAGGTCATCTGGCGCAGCACCCCATCACTCTCCTTCATGGTCAAATAGCCCTTACTTTCAAAGTTTTCCCAATTTTTTGGCTGACTGACTGACCTTCATTTCTTAAAGTAATGATGGCCACTCGTTTTTCTTTACTTAGCTGCTTTTTTCTTGCCATAATACAAATTCTAACAGTCTATTCAGTAGGACTATCAGCTGTGTATCCACCTGACTTCTCCTCAACGCAACTGATGGTCCCAACCCCATTTATAAGGCAAGAAATCCCACTTATTGGAAATCCCACCTGTGAAGTGAAAACCATTTCAGGGGACTACCTCTTGAAGCTCATCAAGAGAATGCCAAGAGTGTGCAAAGCAGTAATCAAAGCAAAAGGTGGCTACTTTGAAGAACCTAGAATATGATATATTTTCAGTTGTTTCACACTTGTTTGTTATGTATATAATTCCACATGTGTTAATTCATAGTTTTGATGCCTTCAGTGTGAATCTACAATTTTCATAGTCATGAAAATAAAGAAAACTCTTTGAATGAGAAGGTGTGTCCAAACTTTTGGTCTGTACTGTACCTGCACATTTATTGGCTGCTTAGCAGCCACGAAACGAGCGAGGTGGAGCCTTGAGCATTGTGCTCGAGCACATTCCGTACTCGCCCGAGTACCGCCATGTGCCGAGCATAGCGATGGTCGAGCCGAACTGGTATTCGGCGAGCATGCTCGCTCAACACTACCTGTAAATGGCACGGACTAGAAAGTCATGTGGCAAAAAATCCACGGGCGCATGATTTGCGGAGTCACCTCCCATGGAAAACAATGGGAGGCGGTTTCTGTACAGTTTCGGCCCGGTTTTCGGCATCAAATCCGTGCTGAAAACACTCTGTCTAAACTCTGTCTGAACATACCCTAAGCCTGCGATGGCTAACTTCCAGCACTCCAGATGCTGTAAAAGTAGGACTCCCAAGATGTGCACTTGCTTGGCTGTTCTCAGAACTCCATCGAAATATATGGAGCATGCTGGGAGTTATAGTTTCACCACAGCCGGAGGTTAGCCATCACTGTTAGGTGCTGTAAGGGTACTTTCACACTAGCGTTAAAGTTTTCCGGTATTGAGTTCTGTCACAGGAAAAACGCTTTAGTTTTATCCTAATGCATTCTGAATGGAAAGCATTCCATTCAGTAAGCATCAGGATGTCTTCAGTTCAGTCCGTTTTGCGGTATTTGGCCGGAGAAAATACTGCAGCATGCTGCAGTATTTTCTCCAGCCAAAATTCCAGAACACTTGCCGGAATGCCGGATCAGGCATTAATTTCCATTAAAATGTATTAATGCCGGATCCGGTACCAAGTGTTCCGGAACAACTGATCCGGTTTCCCGGTCTGCGCATGCACAGACCTTTAAAAAAATACTGGATCCGTTTTTCCGGATCCAGTATTTCAATGCATTTGTCAGACGGATCCGGATCCGGAAACAAATGCTATCCGTTTGCATACGGATTTCCTGATCCGGCAGGCAGTTCCGGCAACGGAACTGCCTGCTGGAGTCCTCTAATGCAAGTGTGAAAGTACCCTAAAATCAGAGAACAGTGTCCAGCCGTGCACAACATTTATGATGCGGCATCAGCCACTTTGATACATTTGGTGCATCTTTTGAGAGTCCAGTCTAAGTTTATTTACACTGTCTAAATATTAGAACAAGGTTTGTAAATCTGCCCCATTGTTTACAGGGACCAACCCTTACACGGTACAGCTTGTACAGTTTGTGCTGTCAACATGTTCACAACGCAGCAAGTTCCATGTCGCAACAACTACAGTATCTGGTAACAAAATAATTAGGTCAAAATAAGGTATGTCTGATAGGATTGCAAAATGCAACCAACTACCAATATCACTTCCAGAACACGCTAACAAGTAGGTCATTAACCCCTTACAGACCAAGCTAATTTTGGCGGCAACATTTAAATTTTTCTCTCCCTGCTTTCAAACAGCGAAAACTTTATTTATATTTCCATCGACACAGATGAGAACTTTTTTTTCCGGCACCAAAATCCATGTAAAAGTTCTGCCATCAGAACATGGTCATCCAGCAAAATACACCATGTATAATTTTTATAACTATACTAGTAGACATATACTGTATATGCTGTACATAGCCTCTCTAGTTTATACTCAAACATCACATATAATACTGCAATATACTAATGCACAAATAGAATTTGTTAAAGAGGACCTTTCACCTCTCCTGACAGGTCTGTTTTAATAACTACTTGTATTCTCCATGTAATAACAATTCTGCAGCATCTATTCATATAACTCTGTATTGTGCCATTCCTCTGTTATTCCTAGTAGAAGTTTATAAATGAGTTGCCAACAGTCTGTAATAAAGATCCATCTCTGTGTTACCAGTTGGGAGTGTGTCCCTGCACAAACTGCACTGGCAGCACTGGTTGGATTGTGTCTACTGTGTGGGGAGCCCCCCCATGATGATACCCAGTTGAACCTTTATTGGGGTCATTGGCAGTAGAGATGTCGCGAACATAAAATTTTCCGTTCGCGAACGGCGAACATTGACTTCAATAGGCAGGCGAATTTTAAAACCCACAGGGACTCTTTCTAGCCACAGTAGTGATGGAAAAGTTGTTTCAAGGAGACTAACACCTAGACTGTGGCATGCCGGAGGGGGATCCATGGCAAAACTACATAGTTGACGCAGAGTTGGGTTTTAATCCATAAAGGGCATAAATCACCTAACAATCCAAATTTTTTTTGAACAACGTGGTTTAAAACATCCAGTGTGTGTATACGATCAGGTATGATGTTGTATCGATCGGGTAGTGTAAGGGTTACGCCCGCTTCACAGACATTGACAGACCAAACTCCCCTTTTAATGCACCGCAAACAACCGCAAACAGTCCATTTGCCCAACCGCAAACTCCCCATTTGCACAAGGTTGGATACCAAGCTAGTCATGTCCCGTTGATCTCATTGAAGGTTTCTTCCTCCACCCAGCCACGTACAACACCAAGGGTCCCCGAAAGGTGAATTGAATTGATTTTTCGAATGGGGAGATGGTTAAAAAAACGCTGGCTCCCTCCCCTTTGTTTTAATCCACGGTCACTGCGTCTGCGCCGTGCAATTTACTGTCACACCCGATATGAGTGGTATTTTCTGTAGTACTATTCTCATCAGTTTAATCCCTGTTACGTCCCATATCAGGGATTGCCTTTTGTGAAAAAAAATTTAGGCCGGGTACCTTCGACTGCCTTCACAGTGACAGACCAAACTCTGATACACCAAACTGAATTGATTTTAGGAATCGGGAGATGGAAAAAGCAGCTTGGTCGGTCCTCTTACTCCCAAGTTGGGGCACTGCGCGTGCACAGAGCAATGTGCTGTGACACCCTATATGAGTGGTGTCTTAACTAGTACTATTCCTATGAGTTTAATCCCTGTTACGTCCCCTATCCGGGGACGTGTGTCGAATTGATTAACCATTGTCGAATTAACAAACCATTACGACATCCTGAAATAATTTAGTTCTGAGCTCTGTACTTGCTTTGTATTGGAATTGATGGGGATTTTTTAAATTGTCTGCATTATTTCTAATAAACTATTATGAGACTTTATTATGATTTTTTTTATTTTATGTATTAAAAACCCATACAAGTTAAAAAAAATAATAATAGAAAATTTATGTTTTTTCTATGAAAAATTATCCAGCCGATCGCTTTTGGTCTGATCATAATGAAGCAACAGCCTTATCATCTGGGGTGTGGCAACATTGCCAACACACTCATAGAGGTGATGATCGCTTCATTGTGATACGCAAGCCCCTTCACCACAACAAGACAACGATCACGAAGGGGAATTGACACATGTATGTGCCTTTTTTTGTTTTGTTTTGTTATTGCAGCCACAGTGCAGCACCAGAGGCCAGAAAAATTAGGCATGTACACATGCCTGAAAAATAATGGTATTGTTGCAGCCGCTGTTGTAGCAGCAGCCGAAAAAATTGATGTTTTACAGGCAGAAAGGTGACTAAAACATTGCGGCTTGAACCCTAGTTGGTGGCGGAGAATTCACGAAAGTCATCCGGTATACAGACATTAAATACAGCAGCGTCGGGACCATTTTGAGGCCAAGGCATGTCATCAGGCCTTTTGTTAGTCAAACGTATCCCCCACTGTCAGTCCCTTCAGGATCCATGCCTCATTCATCTTAATGAAGGTGAGGTAATCAACACTTTTTTGACCGAGGCGACTTCTTTTGTCAGTGACAATGCCTCCTGCTGCACTGAAGGTCCTTTCTGACAGGACACTTGAAGCGGGGCAGGCCAGAAGTTCTATCGCAAACTGGGATAGCTCATGCCACAGGTCAAGCCTGCACACCCAGTAGTCAAGGGGTTCATCGCTCCTCAGAGTGTCGATATCTACAGTTAAGGTAAGGTAGTCTGCTACCTGTCGGTCAAGTCGTTCTCTAAGGCTGGATCCCGAAGGGCTGTGGCGATGTGTAGGACTGAAAAAGCTCCGCATGTCCTCCATCAACAACACATCTGTAAAGCATCCTGTCCTTGCCGCCGTCGTGGTAGGAGGAGGATAACTTTCACCTCTTCCCCAGTTAGATTCCCGTTGTGCTGTGACATCCCCCTTATAAGCTGTGTAAAGCATATTTTTTAGTTTGGTTTTGAACTGCTGCATCCTTTCTGACTTTCGGTAATTTGGTAACATTTCCGCCACTTTCTGCTTATACCGGGGTCTAGTAGCGTGGCCACCCAGTACAGGTCATTCTCCTTCATCCTTTTTATACGAGGGTCCCTCAACAGACAATGCAGCATGAAAGACCCCATTTGCACAAGGTTGGATGCCGAGCTACTCATTTCCCGTTCCTCGTCCTCACTGATGTCATTGATGGTCTGTTCTTCCCCCCAGCCACGTACAACACCACGGGTCCCAGATAGGTGACAACAACGAGCACCCTGGGATGCCTGCTGTGGTTGGTCTTCCTCCTCCTCAAAGCCACATTCCGGCAAGCGATGATGACAAGGCTGTTTCTGGTGGTGATGGTGACCACAACTCTTCCTCTTCCTCTTCACGCTCATCTACAGCCTGATCCAGCACTCTTCGCAAGGCACGCTCCAGGAAGAAAACAAATGGGATGAGGTCGCTGATGGTGCCTTCGGTGCGACTGACTAGGTTTGTCACCTTCTCAAAAGGACGCATGAGCCTACAGGCATTGCGCATGAGCGTCCAGTAACGTGCCAAAAAAATTCCCAGCTCCGCAGAGGCTGTCCTAGCACCCCGGTCATACAAATACTCGTTGACGGCTTTTTCTTGTTGGAGCAGGCGGTCGAACATTAGGAGTGTTGAATTCCAACGTGTCGGGCTGTCGCAAATCAAGCGCCTCACTGGCATGTTGTTTCGCCGCTGAATATCGGAAAAGTGCGCCATGGCCGTGTTGGAACACCTGAAATGGCCACACACCTTCCTGGCCTGCTTGAGGATGTCCTGTAAGCCTGGGTACTTAGACACAAAGCGTTGTACGATGAGATTTAACACATGTGCCATGCACGGCACATGTGACAACTTGCCCAAATTCAATTCCGCCAACAAATTGCTTCCATTGTCACACACCACTTTGCCTATCTCCAGTTGGTGCGGGGTCAGCCACTGAGCCACCTGTGCGTTCAGGGCGGACAGGAGTTCTGGTCCGGTGTGGCTCTTTGCTTTCAGGCAAGTCAACCCCAAGACAGCGTGACACTGTCGTATCCGGGATGTGGAATAGCCCCTGGGGAGCTAGGGGGAGTCAGTTGATGTGCAGCCAGACGCCGCAGCAGAAGAGGACTCAGCCGAGGAGGTTATCGAAGAGGATGGAGTAGGAGGAGTAGAGGAGGTGGCAGTAGGCCTGCCTGCAAGTCATGGCGGTGTCACCAACTCCACTGCAGAGCCACGCATTCCTTGCTTGTCAGCCGTCAGCAGGTTGACCCAATGCGCAGTGTAGGTGATATACCTGCCCTGACCGTGCTTTGCAGACCAGGTATCAGTGGTCAGATGGACCCTTGCCCCAACACTGTATGCCAGAGATGCCATGACTTCCTTTTCAATAACTGAGTAGAGGTTTGGGATTGCCTTTTTTGAAAACAAAATTCGTCCGGGTACCTTCCACTGTGGTGTCCCAATAGCGACAAAATTTTTGAAGGCCTTAGACTCCACCATCTGGTATGGTAAAAGCGGGCGGGCTAAGAGTTCCATCAAGCCAGCTGTCAGACGCCGGGCAAGGGGGTGACTCTGTGACATTGGCTTCTTATGCTCAAACATTTCCTTGACAGACACCTGACTGTGGGCAGATGAGATGGAACTGCTGAAGGTGAGAGGCGGAGTGGCGGATGGTTGAGAGGGGGCAAGGAGGACAGCAGTGGTTGACGTGGCTGAAGATGCTGGACCAGGAGGAGGATGGTGGCTTTGAGTTTGTGTGCTGCTTGTACTCATGTGTTGATCCCATTGGCGTTTGTGATGTGAGATCATGTGCCTTCGCAAAGCAGTTGTACCGAGGTGGGTGTTGGACTTCCCACGACTCAGTTTCTTTTGGCACAGGTTGCAAATGGCATTGCTGTTATCAGAGGCAGACACACAAAAAAAATGCCACACTGCTGAGCTTTGCAATGACGGCATTCTGGTGGTGGCAACAGCATGCGTTGATTGGCGTGCTGTCTGGCTGACCCCGGGTGCCGATACATGCTGTCTGACTGTGCCACTAGCTCCTTGCGACGACCTCCCCATGCTTCCAACTCGTCTCCTCCTTCTCTCTGTCTCCCCTTCTGAACTTTCCCCCTCTTCTTCTTTTCTTCGAGCAGGCAACCACGTGGCATCCACGGACACATGGTCATCATCAACCACTTCACATGTATCTGACACCTCAGCAAAGGAAGTAGCAGTGGGTACAACATCATCATCATCATCACACTGTTCGTCCATGTGTGTAATGTTGCCTGACTGAGACATATCCCTGTTATCTACATCCTCTGGCAATAATGGTTGTGCATCACTAATTTCATCCAACTGATGTGTAAATAACTCCTCTGATGGATCAAGTGAAGCGGCTGTGGTGGCTGTGGTGGTAGTGGTGGTGGTGGCGGCGGGCGGGAGAGTGGTAACTTGAGAGCAGGTGACCGAAGCTGAGCTGGAGGAGGATGGTGCGTCAAGGTTCTTAGTGGAAGCTGTTGAAGATTGGGTGTCCTGTGTAAGCCAGTCAACTATTTTCTCCGAATTTTTCGGGTTCAGGGTACGTGGCCTCTGAACACTGGGCATTATTCCAGGGCCAGTGGAAATCACAGCACCACAACAACGACGGCGCCTGCGGGGTGGCCTGCCTCTGCCTGTCATTTTTTTTTTAGATAAGTGGTACTATCCGTGCAAGGTACTGTGCCACCCTATATAAGTGGTGGGCAGTGGGCACAGTACAGTCTGTGTGGGCCTGACACACACTGGCTTGCAACTGCGATTATATTTATTACAGAGAAAAAATAAATTGACTTTAGTTTTATCTGCAAGATATTGTGACACCCTGTAACGGTATGAGTGGTGGCCTGGCCAGTGGACACAGTACAGTCTGTGAGCCTGCAGCCTCTCACTGTCTGGCAACTGCGATTATATCACAGAGAAAAAATAAATTGGCTTTTTTTTATCTGCAAGGTATTGTGACACCCATACCGAGTGGTGGCCTGGCCAGTGGACACAGTACAGTCTGTGAGCCTGCAGCCTCTCACTGTCTGGCAACTGCGATTATATCACAGAGAAAAAATTAATTGGCCTTTTTTTATCTGCAAGGTATTGTGACACCCTGTAACGGTATGAGTGGTGGCCTGGCCAGTGGCCAAAGTACAGTCTGTGAGCCTGCAGCCAGCCTCTCACTGTCTGGCAACTGCGATTATATCACAGAGAAAAAATGTATTGGCTTTTTTTTATCTGCAAGGTATTGTGACACCCTGTAACAGTATGAGTGGTGGCCTGGCCAGTGGACACAGTACAGTCTGTGGGCCAGACACTCACTGGCTTGCAACTGCGATTATATCACAGAGAAAAAATAAATTGACTTTTTTTTATCTGCAAGGTATTGTGACACCCTGTATGAATGGTGTGCACACAGTACAGTCTGTGAGCCTGCAGCCTCTCACTGTCTGGCAACTGCGATTATATAAAAAATAAAATAATAAATTGACTTTTTTTTATCTGCAAGGTACTGTCTGTGACACCCTGTATGAATGGTGTGCACACAGTACAGTCTGTGAGCCTGCAGCCTCTCACACACGGGCAGGCAACTGCAATATATATATATATATATATATATATATATATTAAAAAGCAGACTGATGTACCAGCCCTAAAAAGGGCTTTTTGGGGTGCTGTCAGGACGCTGTCCTTACAGCAGATGAGTCTGTGGACACAGAACACTGCCCTAGCTAACGCTTTCCCTATTAAATCAGCAGCAGCAGCACTGTCCCTCCTCTCACTAAGAATGCAGCTTCCGAATGAATCTAAAATGGATGCTGTCCAGGAGGTGGGAGGGTCTGGGAGGGAGGGTCTGCTGCTTATTGGCTGGAATGTGTCTGCTGACTGTGAGGTACAGGGTCAAAGTTTACACAATGATGATGAATAGGGGGCGGACCGAACATCCCATATGTTCGCCCGCCGCGGCGAACGCGAACAAGCCATGTTCGCCGTGAACTGTTCGCTGGCTAAAAGTACGGGACATCACTAATTGGCAGCACTGTTGGTACAGTAATGTGGGCTAATGGGATGGCAGGAACAATACTAGTGGAAGCTACAGGATGGTAGTGTTTAAGGGTAGCTGTATAGGGAGGTTAGGGTGGGGATGGACCTAATCTCCTGAGCCCTAATGTAAAATCTATAGCGGGCTGCATCTACAGTGTGCCTTTTATTAATCCTGGTAACTTCTTATATAGTAGAGGGGGTGACATACCCCTTGCCAAAGACGTCTGTGCATGATGGTCGGCCATTCATATATTTTCTGGGCGGCGCAGAGAGCTGACTGCAGACCTGGCGGGAGATCACTCGGTTTCCGGGAAGTGGATGTGTCGTGGAGAGGAATTCGTGGCTTAAGATGGTCTCAGCTCCTATCGCAGGTGGTGGATATTGGTTTGCAAGCCAATGGTCCAGTGATTCTGGTCATGCATGCTGGGGGGAATGATATCGGTTCCATGCCACTGGTCGAGCTTTTGACCCTTATGTGGTCCGATTTGGAGCGGTTCCCGTCATTTTTTCAGGAGGTGGTTATGGTGTGGTCCGAAATTGTTCCACGAGTAGTATGGCAAGGCGGGGAGGCGGTAGAAAGGTGCAGGAGAACGGTGAACGCGCGTATATACCGCTTTGTTAGGTCCTGGGGGGGTGTGGTGGTTCGCCACCGGCAGCTTGAGGGTAATAACCGCTCGTTAATGAGGCCAGACAGGGTTCACCTTTCCGATATCGGATTGGACATTTTCTTTCAGGCCTTCAGGATGGGGTGGAGCAGGCCATGTTTTTTTTGGGTGGTGATCGGAGCCCCGTTTGAGGGCGGTTCTCCTCCATGGCGGCAGGTTAATACAGCGGAGAGGTGTTGGAGGCAAATGGGCAGAACTGCCCGCTGGGTGTTTATGGTTTTGCCGTTTGAAAAAATTGCTGTGGCCGATTACTACCCAACAACAATAAAGGTCAAAGTTTACAGGGTCAAAGTTTACACAATGATGATGAATAGGGGGCGGACCGAACATCCCATATGTTCGCCCGCCGCGGCGAACGCGAACAAGCCATGTTCGCCGTGAACTGTTCGCTGGCTAATAGTACGGGACATCACTAATTGGCAGCACTGTTGGTACAGTAATGTGGGCTAATGGGATGGCAGGAACAATACTAGTGGAAGCTACAGGATGGTAGTGTTTAAGGGTAGCTGTATAGGGAGGTTAGGGTGGGGATGGACCTAATCTCCTGAGCCCTAATGTAAAATCTATAGCGGGCTGCATCTACAGTGTGCCTTTTATTAATCCTGGTAACTTCTTATATAGTAGAGGGGGTGACATACCCCTTGCCAAAGACGTCTGTGCATGATGGTCGGCCATTCATATATTTTCTGGGCGGCGCAGAGAGCTGACTGCAGACCTGGCGGGAGATCACTCGGTTTCCAGGAAGTGGATGTGTCGTGGAGAGGAATTCGTGGCTTAAGATGGTCTCAGCTCCTATCGCAGGTGGTGGATATTGGTTTGCAAGCCAATGGTCCAGTGATTCTGGTCATGCATGCTGGGGGGAATGATATCGGTTCCATGCCACTGGTCGAGCTTTTGACCCTTATGTGGTCCGATTTGGAGCGGTTCCCGTCATTTTTTCAGGAGGTGGTTATGGTGTGGTCCGAAATTGTTCCACGAGTAGTATGGCAAGGCGGGGAGGCGGTAGAAAGGTGCAGGAGAACGGTGAACGCGCGTATATACCGCTTTGTTAGGTCCTGGGGGGGTGTGGTGGTTCGCCACCGGCAGCTTGAGGGTAATAACCGCTCGTTAATGAGGCCAGACAGGGTTCACCTTTCCGATATCGGATTGGACATTTTCTTTCAGGCCTTCAGGATGGGGTGGAGCAGGCCATGTTTTTTTTGGGTGGTGATCGGAGCCCCGTTTGAGGGCGGTTCTCCTCCATGGCGGCAGGTTAATACAGCGGAGAGGTGTTGGAGGCAAATGGGCAGAACTGCCCGCTGGGTGTTTATGGTTTTGCCGTTTGAAAAAATAGCTGTGGCCGATTACTACCCAACAACAATAAAGTGGTTAAAAGAAGAGCAGTGTCAGTGTCCTTTATTTGAAGGGGTTCTGGATATTGGTAAGGGGCCAGAAGTAGAATGGGGTTTAACCCCTTCCCCTTTCCTGGTTTATACCGACAGTCTGTGGTAGTTCTACCACTATTGCTTAACCTGCATATATTGTACTGTCATGTTCTTTTATTACATGTGTAATAAAGTACTCTGTTGGTCACTGGTCTGTTTCTGCATGTGTCCTGTTTGCATGACGTCTCGGCCTCACCGGACCTGGAAGAAAAAAGCATTAGAACCAAACACACTACTTTGCAACCCCTACACAAGAAGAACAATGCGGCTAATATCGTTTTTCGTTAAAACATTTATTTTTTTAATATATATTTATATATACAGTACAGACCAAAAGTTTGGACACACCTTCTCATTCAAAGAGTTTTCTTTATTTTCATGACTATGAAAATTGTAGATTCACACTGAAGGCATCAAAACTATGAATTAACACATGTGGAATTATATACATAACAAAAAAGTGTGAAACAACTGAAAATATGTAATATTCTAGGTTCTTCAAAGTAGCCACCTTTTGCTTTGATTACTGCTTTGCACACTCAAAAGGTAGTCCCCTGAAATGGTTTTCACTTCACAGGTGTGCCCTGTCAGGTTTAATAAGTGGGATTTCTTGCCTTATAAATGGGGTTGGGACCATCAGTGGCGTTGAGGAGAAGTCAGGTGGATACACAGCTGATAGTCCTACTGAATAGACTGTTAGAATTTGTATTATGGCAAGAAAAAAGCAGCTAAGTAAAGAAAAACGAGTGGCCATCATTACTTTAAGAAATGAAGGTCAGTCAGTCAGCCGAAAAATTGGGAAAACTTTGAAAGTAAGGGCTATTTGACCATGAAGGAGAGTGATGGGGTGCTGCGCCAGATGACCTGGCCTCCACAGTCACCGGACCTGAACCCAATCGAGATGGTTTGGGGGTGAGCTGGACCGCAGAGTAAGGGCAAAAGGGCCAACAAGTGCTAAGCATCTCTGGGAACTCCTTCAAGACTGTTGGAAGACCATTTCAGGGGACTACCTCTTGAAGCTCATCAAGAGAATGCCAAGAGTGTGCAAAGCAGTAATCAAAGCAAAAGGTGGCTACTTTGAAGAACCTAGAATATGACATATTTTCAGTTGTTTCACACTTGTTTGTTATGTATATAATTCCACATGTGTTAATTTATAGTTTTCGATGCCTTCATAGTCATGAAAATAAAGAAAACTCTTTGAATGAGAAGGTGTGTCCAAACTTTTGGTCTGTACTGTATATCTCGCAAAGCAAGCCGATTTCCATCTGACAATTCTCATAACTTCCGATTAGGGTAAACCTACCCTTGCCGCCTCTGTAGCCACCCCGATCCGGAATGAATGGGTACCGAATTCCTTGGGATCCACCCCCGCCAACGCTAAGCAAGACCGCAAAACCTTGGTGAACTGGAATTTGGTCATCGGAGAACTATCTGCATGCGCAAATAAATTGTGACCTGCCGGGCGCAGCGCACTATAATTAGTTATCAGTCGGACCGGGCAAGTTACCCCAGGAACCGGATGGAGAGCAATGCAGGTACCCCAACCAAACTGGTCCGTCTTGGAACGACTGACACGAATCCTCAAAGAATTTTTGCCTAGCACAACATCCTGCCAAGAGAGACCTCCCGATTTGCGATGAGAGGGGGCCACCAACTCACCCACTCGGAGGACCGCGAAAAAAGCTAGACTAAAACTACCCGAGAACAACACAGTCTCAAAGTGTATGCGCATACCTCAGGAAGCTTGGCAATAAGCCTACCTAGTAGGTTGAACGAGATCGGATGCCGACTCTCCCGTGACACAAACTCCTTCCTCCAGCCCCTTAATGCCTGTCGAATAATAAACGGCTTGGTCACGTCCAGCAAGCCGCGCAATCTGAAATGAAAGGCGATACCCGACAGGTGCCGCTGCGCAACCGCCACAGAAATGTGCATAGATCGCAAACGCAACAACCACTCAATTGTAACTTCCAAGCGCAGGTCATCTCGGGAGCCCACATCCCTGTCGCCCACCATCCCCTACCATTCAGCCCATGCCTTACCATGCGCCTGCCATGTAGCAGGGGAGATTGAAGATCTAACCAGCGTCATCAGCTTCTGTCCACCAAGCCCCACAGGTACTGCGGGCATCTCCTGCCCTCCAGATCCGCATCTGGTAAAAAGGACCGAAAATCCTGCCAATGAAAATGGGAAAGGGCATCAGCAACTTTATTATCCACCCCTGGAACATGACAAGCCCTAAAATAAATATTGCGCTCAAGGCACCGCAGCACTAAATGCCGCAGCAAAGCCAAAACCGGGAGGGAAGAGGAAGACAAAAAGAAACGTGCCTGTTGGACAACCTGTCCCCCCAGAATTCCACTGACACGATAATCGGGAACAGCTCCAATAAAGTGAGGTTCTTAACCTCCTCAGGACCGCCGTACGCAGGATTGCGTCTTTGCGGCGGTCCTGTTGTTCTGGGTGGACGCGCCGGTGCGTCCTCTCGCGAGACGCGAGATTTCCTGTGAACGCGCGCACACAGGCGCGCGCGTTCACAGGATCGGAAGGTAAGCGAGTGGATCTCCAGCCTGCCAGCGGCGATCGTTCGCTGGCAGGCTGGAGATGTGATTTTTTTAACCCCTAACAGGTATATTAGACGCTGTTTTGATAACAGCGTCTAATATACCTGCTACCTGGTCCTCTGGTGGTCCCCTTTGTTTGGATCGACCACCAGAGGACACAGGCAGCTCAGTAATATGTTGCACCAAGCACCACACTACACTACACCCCCCCCCCGTCACTTATTAACCCCTTATTAGCCCTTGATCACCCCTGATCACCCCATATAGACTCCCTGATCACCCCCCTGTCATTGATTACCCCCCTGTCATTGATCACCCCCCTGTAAAGCTCCATTCAGATGTCCGCATGATTTTTACGGATCCACTGATAGACTGATCGGATCCGTAAAAATCATACGGACGTCTGAATGCAGCCTTACAGGGGAGTGATAAATGACGGAGGTGATCACCCCATATAGACTCCCTGATCACCCCCCTGTCATTGATCACCCCCCTGTAAAGCTCCATTCAGATGTCCGCATGATTTTTACGGATCCACTGATAGACTGATCGGATCCGTAAAAATCATACGGACGTCTGAATGCAGCCTTACAGGGGAGTGATCAATGACTGTGGTGATCACCCCATATAGACTCCCTGATCACCCCCCTGTCATTGATTACCCCTCTGTCATTGATCACCCCCCTGTAAAGCTCCATTCAGATGTCCGCATGATTTTTACGGATCCACTGATAGACTGATCGGATCCGTAAAAATCATACGGACGTCTGAATGGAGCCTTACAGGGGAGTGATCAATGACTGTGGTGATCACCCCATATAGACTCCCTGATCACCCCCCTGTCATTGATTACCCCCCTGTCATTGATCACCCCCCTGTAAAGCTCCATTCAGATGTCCGCATGATTTTTACGGATCCACTGATAGACTGATCGGATCCGTAAAAATCATACGGACGTCTGAATGCAGCCTTACAGGGGAGTGATCAATGACTGTGGTGATCACCCCATATAGACTCCCTGATCACCCCCCTGTCATTGATTACCCCTCTGTCATTGATCACCCCCCTGTAAAGCTCCATTCAGATGTCCGCATGATTTTTACGGATCCACTGATAGACTGATCGGATCCGTAAAAATCATACGGACGTCTGAATGCAGCCTTACAGGGGAGTGATCAATGACTGTGGTGATCACCCCATATAGACTCCCTGATCACCCCCCTGTCATTGATTACCCCTCTGTCATTGATCACCCCCCTGTAAAGCTCCATTCAGATGTCCGCATGATTTTTACGGATCCACTGATAGACTGATCGGATCCGTAAAAATCATACGGACGTCTGAATGCAGCCTTACAGGGGGGTGATCAATGACAGTTGGGTGATCACCCCATATAGACTCCCTGATCACCCCCCTGTCATTGATCACCCCCCCTGTCATTGATCACCCCCCTGTCATTGATCCCCCCCCCCCTCTGTAAGGCTGCATTCAGTCTTTTTTTTGGCCCAAGTTAGCGGAATTTTTTTTTTTTTCTTACAAAGTCACATATTCCACTAACTTGTGACAAAAAATAAAATCTCACATGAACTCACCATACCCCTCACGGAATCCAAATGCGTAAAAATTTTTAGACATTTATATTCCAGACTTCTTCTCACGCTTTAGGGCCCCTAGAATGCCAGGGCAGTATAAATACCCCACATGTGACCCCATTTCGGAAAGAAGACACCCCCAGGTATTCCGTGAGGGGCATATTGAGTCCATGAAAGATTGAAATTTTTGTCCCAAGTTAGCGGAACGGGAGACTTTGTGAGAAAAAAATAAAAAATATCAATTTCCGCTAACTTGTGCCAAAAAAAAAAAAAATTCTATGAACTCGCCATGCCCCTCATTGAATACCTTGGGGTGTCTTCTTTCCAAAATGGGGTCACATGTGGGGTATTTATACTGCCCTGGCATTCTAGGGGCCCCAAAGCGTGAGAAGAAATCAAATTCTGTAAAAAATGACGAGTGAAATCCGAAAGGTGCTCTTTGGAATGTGGGCCCCTTTGCGCATCTAGGCTGCAAAAAAGTGTCACACATCTGGTATCGCCGTACTCAGGAGAAGTTGGGCAATGTGTTTTGGGGTGTCATTTTACATATACCCATGCTGGGTGAGATAAATATCTTGGTCAAATGCCAACTTTGTATAAAAAAATGGAAAAAGTTGTCTTTTGCCAAGATATTTCTCTCACCCAGCATGGGTATATGTAAAAAGACACCCCAAAACACATTCCCCAACGTCTCCTGAATACGGCGATACCAGATGTGTGACACTTTTTTGCAGCCTAGGTGGGCAAAGGGGCCCACATTCCAAAGAGCACCTTTCGGATTTCACTGGTCATTTACCTACTTACCACACATTAGGGCCCCTGGAAAATGCCAGGGCAGTATAACTACCCCACAAGTGACCCCATTTTGGAAAGAAGACACCCCAAGGTATTCCGTGAGGGGCATGGCGAGTTCCTAGAATTTTTTATTTTTTGTCACAAGTTAGTGGAAAATGATGATTTTTTTTTTTTTTTCATACAAAGTCTCATATTCCACTAACTTGTGACAAAAAATAAAAACTTCCATGAACTCACTATGCCCATCAGCGAATACCCTGGGGTCTCTTCTTTCCAAAATGGGGTCACTTGTGGGGTAGTTATACTGCCCTGGCATTCTAGGGGCCCAAATGTGTGGTAAGGAGTTTGAAATCAAATTCTGTAAAAAATGACGAGTGAAATCCGAAAGGTGCTCTTTGGAATATGGGCCCCTTTGCCCACCTAGGCTGCAAAAAAGTGTCACACATCTGGTATCTCCGTACTCAGGAGAAGGTGGGGAATGTGTTTTGGGGTGTCATTTTACATATACCCATGCTGGGTGAGAGAAATATCTTGGCAAAAGACAACTTTTCCCATTTTTTTATACAAAGTTGGCATTTGACCAAGATATTTATCTCACCCAGCATGGGTATATGTAAAAAGACACCCCAAAACACATTCCCCAACTTCTACTGAATACGGAGATACCAGATGTGTGACACTTTTTTGCAGCCTAGGTGGGCAAAGGGGCCCACATTCCAAAGAGCACCTTTCGGATTTCACTCGTCATTTTTTACAGAATTTGATTTCAAACTCCTTACCACACATTTGGGCCCCTAGAATGCCAGGGCAGTATAACTACCCCACAAGTGACCCCATTTTGGAAAGAAGAGACCCCAAGGTATTTCGTGATGGGCATAGTGAGTTCATGGAAGTTTTTATTTTTTGTCACAAGTTAGTGGAATATGAGACTTTGTAAGAAAAAAAAAAAAAAAGAAAAAAATCATCATTTTCCGCTAACTTGTGACAAAAAATAAAAAGTTCTATGAACTCACTATGCCCATCAGCGAATACCTTAGGGTGTGTATTTTCCGAAATGGGGTCATTTGTGGGGTGTTTGTACTGTCTGGGCATTGTAGAACCTCAGGAAACATGACAGGTGCTCAGAAAGTCAGAGCTGCTTCAAAAAGCGGAAATTCACATTTTTGTACCATAGTTTGTAAACGCTATAACTTTTACCCAAACCATTTTTTTTTTTTACCCAAACATTTTTTTTTAATCAAAGACATGTAGAACAATAAATTTAGAGCAAAATTTATATATGGATGTCGTTTTTTTTGCAAAATTTTACAACTGAAAGTGAAAAATGTCATTTTTTTGCAAAAAAATCGTTAAATTTCGATTAATAACAAAAAAAGTAAAAATGTCAGCAGCAATGAAATACCACCAAATGAAAGCTCTATTAGTGAGAAGAAAAGGAGGTAAAATTCATTTGGGTGGTAAGTTGCATGACCGAGCAATAAACGGTGAAAGTAGTGTAGGTCAGAAGTGTAAAAAGTGGCCTGGTCTTTCAGGGTGTTTAAGCCATAGGGGCTGAGGTGGTTAAATAACCCAGAGGACCGCCACGAATCAGGCCATGGAGCGGCACACCATTCATTCCCCAAAATCGTCCCAAAACCGCATGACCCGGAAGCATCTGAAAACAGGGACAATTCGGAATTAGGGGTCACCCTCAGTGGCGGATCCAGAGCCTGGTCTCGGGAGGGGCACTTCCAGATTATTTTCTGTCCGCCACCACAAAACAATAGTGCTTATAGAACAGACTCCACAGTGTAGAGGTATACTGTATATTGTGTGGCACAGTGTATGCTATATGTGTATAACAAACATATTCCACATGAAAACTTACAATTACTTTGCTTGGCCCTTGGGGATCTCGGACACCACTTCAACACTTTGAACGGGGAGCTCGGCGGAGCTGATGTGTTTTTATCCTAATGAGAAAGATTTCATAATAAGGATTTGGAGAAGGGGCAGAGGGATAGCAGAGCAGGGAGAGGCTGGTGCTACTACTAGGGGGTCATACCATGGGGGACTAATAAAGCCCACCATAATGCCCCCCCAGTAGAAATAATTATCCTTATAATGTGCAAAACATACCCCCTTGTAATGCCCCAGGTGAGCTAATGTCCCCATAGTGCCCCCATAATGTGCCAGTATAAAATACCCCTATATAGTGCCCCCAGTAAATGCCCCCATAGTGCTCCACACCCTCCTTCCCCCTAGTGCTCCCCATAATGTTCCAGTATAAAATGCTCCAGTAGATGCCCTCAGTGTCCCCCATAATTTTCAAGTATAAAATACCCCTTCTTAGTGCCCCCCGTAGATGACCCCATAGTACTCCTCTCCCCCTTCTCCATAGTACCCACCATAATGTGTCCCAGTATAAAATTGTACTGTACAGAGCACCCCATATAAAATACCCCTTCTTTGTGGCCTCAGTAGATGCACCTATAGTGCCCCCAATAATGTTCCAGTAACAAGAGCAACCCCCCCAATCATGTGCCAGTAATAACAGCCCCCCATGTGCCAGTAATAACAGCCCCCCAATGTGCCAGTAATAACAGCCCCCCCATGTGCCAGTATTAATAACAGCCCCCCATGTGCCAGTATTAATAACAGCCCCCCCATGTGCCAGTATTAATAACAGCCCCCCCATGTGCCAGTATTAATAACAGCCCCCCCATGTGCCAGTATTAATAACAGCCCCCCATGTGCCAGTATTAATAACAGCCCCCTCCCCATGTGCCAGTATTAATAACAGCCCCCCCATGTGCCAGTATTAATAACAGCCCCCCCATGTGCCAGTATTAATAACAGCCCCCCCCCCCCAATGTGCCAGTATTAATAACAACCCCCCATGTGCCAGTATTAATAACAGCCCCCCATGTGCCAGTATTAACAGCCCCCCATGTGCCAGTAATAATAACAGCCCATCCATGTGCCAGCAATAACAGCCCCCCATGTGCCAGCAATAACAGCCCCCCCATGTGCCAGCAATAACAGCCCCCTCATGTGCCAGCAATAACAGCCCCCCCATGTGCCAGCAATAACAGCCCCCCCCCCCATGTGCCAGTAAAAGTATTGTATATATACACTCACCAAAAGAATTATTAGGAACACCGTACTAATACGGTGTTGGACCCCCTTTTGCCTTCAGAATTGCCTTAATTCTACGTGGCATTCATTTAACAAATGTAACATCCTGAAGTATGTCACTAAACTTCTTTCACCCTGCTTCATAATGTTAGGTGTACATGTTTATTGTCATCTAGTGTAATCTAACTGTGCATTGCCAATATATGTACAGTACAGGTGTACTGCCCTCTTTGATGGTTGCTTTGTATGGTGTGCAGTCAATGAATCCTGTGTCATAGTCCCCTTTTGCACATAATGATGGGTCTATATCCTCTAATTCTGAGTGATCTTGTAAATTTGTAAAGATCAGAGGTGTGGGGGTTATTATGGGCAAAGCATCAGAGTATACACTGATGCCATTGTTCTCAACAGTGATTTGCAATTCTAACTTAATGAATAAGTCTCTTCCCAGAAGGCTCACAGGACATTCAGGTATAATGCTAAAAGCATGATCTGTAATGTATTCCCTATCAATGGTTTCTACTGGTAAGGAATCTGTTCTGTATGTCCTCGTCAGTACCCCATTTATTCCCATAGAGGGCGCACACTTCCTTAAAGGCCCTTTGTACATTGAGTTGTTTAACACACTAGAAGTAGCTCCACTATCTATTAGAAACCCCACTTTTCTTCCTGCTATTCTAAGTAGAATTACTGGTGTGTCCTTCCAATGTGTTGTGACCTGTGTGAAAGTTGGGTTTTGTCCCTCCGGGCATCCTCAGTATGAGTTTTGCTGATGCCAATCTAATGGGAATCTGGGCTGACTCTGTGAACTTTGTCTGTGGTTTATCTGACCTGGTTGATTATTTTGTGACTGAGTGTCAGGTTTCTGTGTGTTGTAATCTTGAATTCTCCCATCCCGTCTTAGCGCACGGCATTGACGTGCCCAATGTCCTTCCTTTCCACAGTTATAACAACAATTATTTGGCAATGAGTCCTGTCTTCCATTGTAGGTTCTGTTATTTCTACCCCTCCTCCCCCTCCCCCTCCCACTATATGCGTGTGTGGGGGAAGTTGCTTTCCTAATCTCAAAGCATCCAGCTGCTTCCTTTTCAAAGAGATGTTTGCAAACTCGTCAGTTGTATCTGAAGTCCAAGAGGACACATTTTGTTTTACAGTTAAGATCAATTTATCTGATAGATTGTTTACAAATGTGGAAATAATCAAACTATCATTGTCACGCACAGGTAGCCCCGCCTCGGTCTTCCAGCAATCAATAAATCATTTCCAAAATTCAGTGACCGATTCAGCAGATTTCTGTTTGCAGGCTACTGCTACGGGCAATGAAGATTTTTGTTTGAATACCTCATTCATATGGTCCTCAATTTCCGCCCATATCCTTTTCTGACCCTCTTCTGTATTACATACATAATCTAGAGCATCACCGCGTTGTGCAATAGTAGATATGGATCTAACTTTGTCCCAATCCCATGTTATGTGTGTTCCAATAATACCATCCAGGATAAGCCTTAAATCTTCCTGTGTATAGTTGCGCCCTCTACAGGCCTTTTTTAGGTATGTAATAGTCCCCAGTGGGGCTATGGAAGGTTTGGGACAATACTTTATAATTTTGTTGAGATCCTCTATTTCTATGGGCTTTTTTACTAAGTGTTGTCCTACTGTCAGAAAGGGAGCGATTACTTGGACTACCTCTTTTGATTTTTTCCTTTTCTGTTTCATCTTTCTTTCTACTTGTACTGCGTGTACTATAACTAGTATGCGGTGTGCCAGTATTTAGACTGCGCTCTATTATGTTTCCAAATGTTGGCATGGGGGTCGGTATTTTTCTTCTAGTTTTAATGGTATAACCGCTGTTACAGCATCTTCCTCAATCTGAGTCAGAACTGGGTACAGAGGTGCCGTGGGGGTGGATTTATTATAAGGTGGAGGGGATTTCTGACTTCTCCTCTTTGTGCCTACCTCCTGTTCTATTTCATGTAGAGACCTATCATTTTTGGGACTTTTTAGATTCTTATTCTTCTTGCTATTACCTGCATCATACCAGTGGGGGGCTATTTCCAGCCACTGTTCCCCACCCCTGGAAATGTACTCCATGTCCCAGGAAGGATCAGCATCGAAATGCGGCCAGGCTGTTTTATCACCTAGACATAGTCCTTTGACCATATCCATATGATAAATGCTATTATCACCGTCCCTGGGGAATGGATCTGCAGCATCCATTACCTCAGTCCAGCCTACTAGATTATCTACCCATGGGTTGATCAGGTAATAGTTTGTTGGACTAACACGGGCTACATAGATTTTACAAGTTTCTCCTGGTTCTTGTTTAGGGAATTTAGTTTTAGACCCTTGTCCTCCCATGTTAGTATTTATAGTTCAAAGAATAAGTGAGACAATCACTGTCAGGACTGGCTGTACTGCACTGAAATAGCGCCGACAAAACCTGTCAACTGATCAGCTGATTCGTATCTTAATGTCTCTCTATACTCTTTGGACCCCTATCGACTATTGTTGTTTCGGACTGCCACTTGCGTTCAAATTTTCCGGGTCAACAGATCACAGACCTAAGCCGACAAAATGGGGCGTCTTGCAGTCCTCCACAACACAAACAATTTTACACATTAACAGTAGTTAACCCAAAATACATCAATTTGACAATAACAGTGGGATGTGATCATACACTTACCACCCGGTCAGTATCTCACACAAACAGATAATCTTATTACTTCTAAAATACTTATACTATATATATATAAGAGTTAATCCAAGCTTGTAACCGTCTGTTCCCTGAACAGATATCCTTAGTGCACCCTGATATGAGCTCCCTGAGCTTCTTATAATCAACAATTTTTTAAGCTACCATAGCTTTTGCGTGTCCCGGACACCGCAATCCACCGAAATCATAAATAGATGGTTCGACTTACTTGGATGAGATTTTGGTCAGTGCTCCCAGGTCCAAGGAGGACAAGAATTGATGTCTTTCACTGTAGACCTGAAGAGATGACCCTCCCAATCTCGGACCTGAGCCCCCAAAAACTGTTGGGCAATATACTCTCTTGCCTAACGTGTCCCTGTCTCCAGATTTCGGTGATCAGCTTGAATTAAGTCTATCCGGTACCTGGAGAATGAATCAGATGAACACTGAACACGTGTCTATTTCCAATCCATTCTGGTTTATTTCACAGTTGGCAAACAGTTATAATAGAGGGGGTTGAGCTTCCTTGACATCCAATCATATGTTAGCATTAGTATTCGACCTATGGTATGATCACACATGAGCTCTGCATTAACATAATAGATGAATCATAGTAACAGCATTTGACCAATCAGGTATATACACATAGGCCAGCATGCACTTGAGCCAAAATGACCTTATAT
This sequence comes from Bufo bufo, assembly GCF_905171765.1. Taxonomy (NCBI): domain Eukaryota; kingdom Metazoa; phylum Chordata; class Amphibia; order Anura; family Bufonidae; genus Bufo; species Bufo bufo. Next base: position 348,199,166 of record NC_053394.1, read on the forward strand.
GGTTAGAAGACTGTTCAAACTTACAGGAAGTTTCTCACATTCCAGAAGGGGGAAGGGGGTAGGGAGATTTTGTAAATGTACTGGCCAAATGTAATACACGTGGCTGAAAAAGACAAAATGGAGTTACTTATACTCCTTCAGAGCTAAACTTCTCAAAATAAGCGCAAGAGATCGAACACCCCATCGGCAAACACCCGTTCACATAATACCCCCCCCCCCAAAAAAAACATCCCAACAAGCGCAAACTATCCGGATGAACCGGTAACAAACGAAAAGCGGCCTCAATGTCCACCTTTGCTAACATCGCACCCGGCCCCAACTTCCTAACCCAACTAACCGCCGTATCAAAAGAGGTGTAAACAACCGAACACAATTCCGGATCAATCCCATCATTCACCGATGACCCCTTTGGGAAAGACAAATGGTGAATCAGCCGGAAAGCATTCGGCTCCTTCTTTGGAACCACCCCCAATGGCGAAACCACCAAGTCCCCCAAAGGTAACTCCACAAATGGCCCGTACATTCTCCCTAAACTCACCTCCTTAGCTAGCTTCTGAGACACCACTTCCGGGTGCATCAAAGCCGACCTCAAATTCTTACATCCCCCACCCCCAAGATCCCCATGACCAGACAGAATCACAAACCCTTCCTCAAATCCCCTACGCAACAGCTCCGCCCCCACCCTATCCGGGTACCTACTTAAATACGGCCCCATCGCGTCCACCCTGACCGGAGTCCACCCCTTTTCCAACCGTCTCTCCCCCCCTTTGCCTTTTTCCCCGGAAACACCTGCTGACCCCGTGGCTCCCCCCACACCCCGAACACTCGTGCTTAAACTTGCACTTTTGACCGAACTTGCAACTCCCCTCATTGAACAAAAAGCACAAGCCCTTTGCCGAGGCAGCTGCAAAACCCGACTGCCCACCCCCCTCCCCCCCATCCCCCTCCCCCCCATCCCCCCTGCTCCGCACAAAAAGGCTGCCCCTGTCTACCAGCCCCCATCACCCTCATCCATAGTCCTATGTCTTTATGGTCCCACCACATACTGGAGCGGACCGCCTTCCTCTGACGAAACTGTTCGTCATAACGCAACCACCCGTAACCTCCATAAACACGATAAGCTTCCCCTATCTCATCCATGTAGCAAAACAGAGGCGAACATCTGTCTTGCGCCTTCTCCCCGATCACACTCGCCAAAATAGCAAACGCCTGAAGCCAATTGCTAAACGTACAAGGTATCAGCCTATACCGCTTCTTCTCCTCCTCCTTCCCCAAATCCTTCCTCACAACATCCAAATTAAAGCGTTCCAACGGGAGAAGGGAAAAGATATCCACATACTCCCCCTTCCAAATTCGCTCCCTCACTTCCTGCTTCAAATGCGCCCCCAACAGGCCCTCAAAGCACACATACACCTCGCCCTTTGCCGCATCATCAACCCTCTGCCTATCTTCCTCCCCACCTACCTGCGTCTGCACTGACACCCCCCTCCCCCCACTCGCCACCAACCCCGTGCCCACCCCCCCGGAAACCTGCTCAGATCCCCCAGCCACTGCTTCAACCTCGCTCCCCCTCGCTAAACCCCAAGCTTGCAAAGGCCCTGCCCCCCCGTGACCTACACCAGCCAAGCCGCGCAGCAACCGCCCCAAACCACCAAATAAATCAGCCTGGCCACCCCCGCTGGCCCCCAACCCCACACCTTGCAATAATGTAAACAGTGTCCCCAAGGTTGCCTCACCTGGCTGCCCGGGCGCTGTGAACCCCGCAGCCGTTGATCCGGATTCCCGCCGCTCCACTTCCGACCGCACCATCCTGGACCCTGCCTCCGATAATCCTCCACTGTAGCCCGGCGGCCGCGTCTTGTTCAGCCTTTGCCATCTGCTCACCCGACTCCTCAATAGGACCAGCCGCCGGCTGTCCGTCATCAGTAAGGGGCCTGTGCACCCTAACCGCCTCCCGGTGCACAGCCCCGCAGCCCCTCGCACCACTTGCTCTCCCACGCCGAGCAGGGCTCCCCTCAGGCCCAAGAGGGGAGCCTGCAGTACCTGGTCCTGCACTCCCGCCGTCTGCAGCCGCACGCGATGAAGGGGGCCGCCCCCCTCCCTTCACTGAATCCCGCCGTGTATATGGATTCCTTCCGAGCCGTGAGGACTTAGGGAGAGGTTGAGCATGTCCCCCACGGCCCGGAGGGTCCCTAGAGGGGCTCCGCACTCGGCGTTGGACTCTGGGGGTGTCCTCCTCAATCAGGCGCGCCGGCGGCCTAGCCCGCCGCGGCCGTTTCTCCACTGACGGCGGGCAAACTGCACCCGCCGCCTCCCCCTGCAACAAGCCGGCTACCTGGTCTTCAAGCCAGTCTTGACCCCGGACCACCGCCGCTGCCCGCAGCCTCTCCAGGACTTCCTCAACGCCCAAAATGGTAAGGTTGGAGCTGGAGAGGATGCCGAGATGTCCGTTCTCCTGCTCCTCTTCTCCCGAAATGGCGCCGGTCCATTGGCTCCGCCCCTCTTGAAGCTCTGCCCCCACCCCGCGCCACTCCGCCCCCTCACTATCTTAACCTTTTGCAGCCCTCCTCGGCCCCGGAGCCCAAAACCCCTCATGCAGGCCTCCCTCCAGCGTCCGGCCTTTCTGGAATGCTCATAGCCCAAGGATCACAGTGTTATGGCATATCCAAGTGATGTGGACACCTTAAAATGAGGAACACTTTCAAAAACCATGCACAATGCAAATATATGGGACAAAAACTCAGACCTAGCGCATGATCCCGTTTGAAAAAATGCCATTGACATCATCGACGCAGGCGCATTGAGGATGGAGCGGTCGAGCGAGCGGCCGCCTCTCAGTGCGCCTGCGCCGATTGAAGACAGGTACGGCGCAGGCGCGAGATTTCAAATTCTAACAGCGCCAGCAGAGAACGATTCCCTTCCCTGGCCCTGTCAATCAGCATGCCGAGGGGGCGTCATTACCATCGGAGGATGCGGCTGCTACCAGCAAGTAGCCGCCCTACTTGCTGGTAGCAAGGTAATTAGCATATTTTAAAAATCGATTTTTAGCAAATTCTACTGAACCAACATGATTAATTTGCTTATGTATCATGAGATCGCACTATAGGGATTATTAGTAAAGAAAAAAAAAAAAACGGTTTAATGGGCTGACAGAAACCCTTTAAAGTATGAGTCTGGACATTATATATACTGTATTTAGGGGACTGATCTGGGGTTTGAATAGTGTTACTATGGAGGCTGGGCATGGCTGCAGATCAAGAGCAGATGTCATAGTGGTGTGGGCTGGATGCAGAAGAAAAGGAAAAAGAGCCTTTACTATCAGAAAATATCACCGGTGAGTCACTGGACTTATAGAGGAGCTGTCATCTCTCCTGCCATCCCTGTCTGTTATAGGAAATACCTGCATTTTCTGTGAGATAACAATGATTAGGCCCATACTTGTTGAACTTGCCAAAATTTGGCGCAATGCAGCGCACATCATCTCACTTTTGCAGCACTGAGTTTTATAAAAATCCTCTACACCAAGTTTACCGATGGGGTGCATTCCAAGATGTAACATATTATGTTAAAAATTGCACATTTTGGTGCAAAATTCTGGCATAAAATGATGCAACCAACAGGTCTGTCCCTTTATTACTCCAGGACATGTAAGAATAAGGCAGCACAACATGGAGAATTTTTGTCATGCATCTAATTGATTTTACCTATCACTCTTTGGCGACAGTCTGAAGAAATACATTGCATTGTATGAAATCTTGTGGACTGCAGATAAAATGTGATAAAATCAATTGATAGTGCTACCAAAAGTTTCTGTGCAGCTCAACCCTAACTGAAAAGTCTTGTTACCATTCCCGTTGTCCATAGGATCAGGCTATGTAGGGACACAGCCCTTTGACAAGAGTAATGGTAACACCCAGCTGCCAATCTATTCATAAATTTCTAGGAGGAATAGTAGAAGATGCAGAGATTTATCAAAAACCGAGCTCTTCCATAAATATGGTGCTTGTTTCTCCTGCCATTTTTATAATGAAAATTATTACTCCACCTTTGTGGCACATTTTATTTGATAAAAGTCTCTAATGTGTTTCATAGAGATCAAAGTAAAAATGGAAAATTAAATCCATTATAATTCATATAAGAAATGTATTTTCATACAAAGTATAAAAACAAAACAAAAAAAAAACTGGCACATAAGGCTGAACGCTATTGGTCAGTTACTGGGCACATCACAAGTATGTCGCCACGGCAACCTAATGATAGGTGGCAGTTGGAAGTGGCAGTTGGAGTTGACTGGCGACGGTGGACATTTCTGCTTACCCCGAGGAAAGCGCAAAAATGGAGAAAGAGAAGATTGTGAGGAAGAGAGGAAGAAAGAAGAGGAGACAGATTTCTGACTCATCGGCTGATGAGCAGAACGTGATGGAGGAAGAAGAGGAGAGGATCATTGGGAGGAAACGATGGAAGAAGCAACGTACCATCCTGACCTCACTAGATGGAAAAAAGGAGACACCCAAGAAGAGCAAGAAGAGGAAGAAGAAGACAACGCCCGGCATCTCTGAGAAGATGTCTCCTAAACAACGGATCGTTCCAGAGGAGGAAGATCTGACTACGAAGCCAAAATGTGCCAAGAAGAGGAAACTCAACCTGACCTCTTCAAACAAGGCAAAGAAGGCACTGATCAACAAAGATGACGACGTCCTGAAGGCAGAAGACAAGCCGGAGGACCAGAGAGTCTCAGGTAGATGCACACATACAAGAATACAGAAGCTACACATCCTGAACACATTGCTATAGTATAAGGGCTCCTTCAGACGGCCGTATGCTGTCTGCAAAAATACTGAATTCTATCAGTTTTTTTGCGGATCCGCAAGAAAACGGATCGACAAAAAAACGGATAGCATTCAGTATTTTTGCGGACTCATAGACTTCAATGGGGCCATGTCCTAATTTTCACGGACAAGTATAGGACATGTTTCATTTGTTTTGCGGAACCGTGGAATAGAAAAGGGCCCCATAGAAGTGAATGGGTTAGCATCTAATCCACAAAAAAACAGATCCGCATTTTTGCGGATAGGATACGGCTGTCTGAATGAGCCCTAACTTCACATTAATCTTTTCTGTAGAGCTAAGACCTGAGACAAGCAGAAGAAGGGGATTCCACATTTATAGCTGGGGTGTTACTAGGGGCGGGGGAGGGGTGCTAGCGGGTATGTATCCTGGGAGCGCCAACAAGTCTTTCTGCCTTGGTTAGGGTATTTAGATACTGGTCTAGGGCAGGGAGGTGTGAATTGGGCCTTAGGCCTCATGCACACGACAGTATTTTTTCACGGTCCGCAAAACGGGGTTCCGTTGTTCCGTGATCTGTTTTTGTTTTCGTGTGTCTTCCTTGATTTTTGGAGGATCACCAGACATGAAAAGTAAAAAAAAAAGTCAAGTTTGCCTTGCAAATTATAGGAAAAAAAACGGATCACGGACGCGGATGACAATCTTGTGTGCCTCCGTATTTTTTCACGGACCCATTGACTTGAATGGGTCCGCTAACCGTTGTCCGTGAAAAAAATAGGACAGGTTATATTTTTTTGACGGACTGGAAACACGGATCACGGACGCGGATGACAGACGGTGCATTTTCAGAGTTTTCAACGGACCCATTGAAAGTCAATGGGTCCGCAGAAAATCACGGAAAACGGAACAACGGACACGGAACACAACAACGGTCGTGTGCATGAGGCCTTATACAGTTCCATGTTCAGTAATTATTTCCTTTAATGTTATTAAAGTGTCCTGTATGAGTTGTCAGCAGAGCCTGTGCATGGAGAGAATTCAGGCTGTCACAAACAGCAGCCTGTATTGTGTATAGTACAACACAGTAACAACCCTGCATGCACGGGAGTGATTCTGATACATGGGACAATGTGCCCCCTATTGTAAGTGATTAGAAGTCATCGGGGGAGATTGATCAAACTAGTGTAAAGTTGAACTGGCTTAGTTGCCCATAGCAACCAATCAGATTCCACCTTTTATTTTTGACAACTCCTTTGGAAAATGGAAGGTGGAATCTGATTGGTTGCTATGGGCAACAAGGCCAGTTCTACTTTACACCAGTTTGATAAATGTCCCCCATCATGTCCATATCAACATACAAGGCTGCACACCAAGCACATGTCTACATACCTTTCTAATATCAGGTGGTTGACCCCCATAGAATGGTATGGCCCATGTAGCAGCCCTGTGTAATGTATTCCTGGTATCAGTCACATCATTCAGTAAGCAGCAGTGTTACATGACATACGTGTGCTGGGTCAGAGCACAGGACACATTCAGGTGATCAGTACATAGGACTAGTGGTAGAATAACCATTTTATCTGGATATTACAGTTACTACATCACTATGTGTATTCATATGGATGCTTGTCTTTAGGTGAAGTTGTCATGTTGTTAATAAAGTTTACTGGCAAACCCCCCCCCCTCACATAGAAATCTGCTTCTGGTCAGACCCTGCAGACATGGGGGTCTGCAGCAAGCAGTGATACTGGACACCTTCTGCTCCTCAATACACCGCTATTCACCTGTCAGATACCTGGACAGTTAAAGGGGCTCTGCTTTTACTGATTACATTTGTTTCTTAAGGGAACAGGATGTCAAAAAATGTTCTAATGTCCATCTATGTAAAGATTTCCTCCAAGGCCCCAAGGCTGCAGTCACACGTGACTGATTCGCTGCAGATTTGATCTCGCAGATTTCCGTGTGACAAATCCGCAACGTTGTACAGAACCAGCAAAGTGAATGAGAAATTCTGAATTCTCCTCCGCAAGCTGCGTACTAAAAACACAGCGGAAAAGGTGCGGCATTGTGGTTTTGAGAACATTATTCTTTATGATACTGACTTCAGCTGCTGCAGAACTTCTTTTTGAAGAGTCACTTTCACACTTGTGTATTTGGGTTAGTATTTGTAAGTCAAATACGAATAGACCCAACATACAGAAGAAATACAAAGGTTTCCATCATCTTCTCTCTGTGGAGTTTCTGACTTTCCATTCCAAACGTCCTTCATACTGTGGTATCTACACAATGCCTAGGGCAGTGATGGCGAACCTATGGCACGGGTGCCCGAGAAGCGGCACTCAGAGCCCTCTCTGTGGGCACCCGCACTGTGAAAAAAGTCTATGGTGTACCAATATGCCTTAGACTTTTCCTGCCATTCATCAGCGCAGGGCGCACTATGAACAGCACAGGCAGCGCACTAAATGTAGGCAGGCTTTAATAGCTAAATGATAAAGTACATGGAATATATACTATATTGAACTATAGTATTCAGGTAAAATTGCCGTGTTGGCACTTTACGATAAATAAGTGGGTTTTGGGTTGAATTGGGCACTCGGCCTCTAAAAGGTTCGACATCACTGGCCTAGGGGGTCATTGTACATCACGGTTTTGTTTTGCGGTTTGAACCGTGATGTCCAATAATCCCCAAACACACAGATGTCTGCAGGGCTGGAGGCTAAATTACCGCCCCTGCTGTCCTAGCCCACCGCCTCACTTTCCCTAATTATAGATGCGCCCCGGATGTTATCTGTATTCTGTGACCAATTACAGTGATACCAAATGTGGAGTTTTAATATGTTTTATTAAATAAAAAGCTTTAAAAAAAACTTTGTCACTATGTTCTAAGACCCATAACTTTGGTATTTCACCATCCATGGAGCTGTGGAAGGACGGGCTTTTTTCCAGTCTGCGTGCTAGTTTTTATTGGTTCCATTCTGGGGTAAGTATGATTTTTTGATCACCTCTTAATCATTTTTGGGAGGTGAGTAACCAAAAACCAGCAATTGTGGCAGCTTTTTTTTTCATGTTCACTGTGTGGAATAAAACAATTATGTTTATTTTATTATTGTTTACATATTTTACATGGTAAATGGGAATTTTTCTCAGATTTTAAAATGGATGACCTATCTCCAGAATAGGTCACCAAAATGAAACAAGCAGACAAATAAACGATTCAGTTAGGAGTTATGCCATTTACTTAGAAAGTATGGTGCCACCTGGTGTTCAAATTATATAGCAATGTGCACATCCATCTGCTGAGCTGAGTAATGCTGGTCACACATGCTCAGGTCTCTGCTCTGCATAATGATCCTCTGTTCCCTGCAGAGCAGTCAATTAGATACGACCTTCTGCATGGAAGAAGCCATTTGTTATTAGCTCCTCTGCAGTGATCACAGTGAAGAACGTGCGACCAGCAGCACTCAGCTCAGTACATGAAAGTGCTCATTTAAGCACCAGGTGGCACCATACTATACAATGATCCCTCAAGATACAGTATTTTCCACTTACAATGGTCTTTTCTGGGCCATTGTAAGTTGAAACCAGACTCAACATACAATGCCTGAGACTCAGATCCAAACAATTAGTATGGCTATTTCTCTGGTAAAACACCTTTATCGGTTGTCTAGTAGCTCCTCTGCAGTACTACAAGTTCTGTACTGCCCCCTTGTCTGGTACATCTATGTACTATGCAAGACCCTGAAGAAGCCGATGTCCTCACCATAGAGAGTGATTTACAGCTTCCAGCATGTATTCCTGTCTGTTTTCCTTAAAGGGGTTTTCCAGCCCCAAGTTAGAAATCTTTCTTGAAAATTGCCTGTGGAGGGAAGGATAGCCCGTCTTCTTCTCTTCCTCTGTGAAAGAGGGGACAGTGCGTCATCACTGACGCCACCTCCTCCTGCCGGCCTTCTTTTTTCCCCACCCCTGTACACTATTGCGCATGTGCCGGGGAAGCCAGCAGTCTTGTCGGCGCACACGCTGATATGTGACGCCTATACTTTTCTCACTCATGCAGACAAGGGCGGACTGGGAACTAACAGTGGTCCTGGAAAAAACTAAAAGAAACCCCATGTTGTAGGCGGGTCCAAACTGAAAGTCAACACATAGTGATCAGCCTCTGTGCTGTCACTATGCTGTGGGGCACTCTGGATAGCACTGTGGGGCACACAATGGATGGCACTGCCGGGGGGTCACTGTGGATGGCAATGTGGGGCCCATTGTGGATGGCACAGTGGACAGGCACTGTGGGGAGCATGGTGGATGGCACTGTGGGGCACTCTGGATGGCATTGTGGAGGGCACTGTGGATGGCAATGGGGGCACTGTGGGACACACTGTGGATGGCACTGTGGGGCTCTATAGATGGCACTGTGGATCCTTCCTTCCTTCCTTCCTTCCTTCCTATCTTTGGGGCACCCTCTGTTGTCCAGGGACTCCTGCCAGATGGTGGTTGAGGTGCCCTTGGTGGTGTGGCTTTAAGGTGTTGTGGAGGCAGGGTCTCTGGTGTTCGTGACGCCAGCACCATAAGGTGCAAATAGGTGATAAGTTCGCACAATAATGGGACCAGTTCTCTTAACAAATTCCCAGTCCTTTACTGAATTTGATCCAAAGGTCATCAATGTGCGCAAGAGTCATTTACAGCAAGACATCTTCTACAATGGTTCAGGTTAGTTCCCAAAAGTTGCATAAGGGGTAGTTTTCCAGTATAACAATCAATCCCTTGTTTCTTCAGGCTGGAGGGATGTACTATCTCTGCTCAGGGGAGTAACGATCGCCGCTGTACTCACATGTAATGGGCCTGCTGTACTCACATGTAATGGGAGTGCTCTGACGGGGCCCGACATAAAGTACAGTGAGAATGCCGGGCCCCGTCAGTGCGCTCTTCAAACATGAGGGGGTGCAGAGGCAAGGAGGGGGGCGCACTCACCTGGCCCGGCAGTTCTTGTCACTGCTGGGCTGTTCGTTTTCAGAGTGAAGCAGGGAAACCTCTCCGCTCCCTGCTTCACTGTTCTTCAGAGCTCAGGCGCTCCCCCTGATAGCCGCACATGGCGCTGCTGGCTGTGGGAGGAGCGCTGAAGGCTCCGGGAATTGGCCTCCAGCACAGCCAGCAGCGCTATATGAGTGTGGGAGCGCGTTATCAGGGAAGAGGGTAAATATGTGGTTTTTTTTTCCATAAAGCTGCAAAAAGGGGGTAACAACTAGAGTGAGGGGGCACAAAAGAGCATAACCACTGTGAGGGGCACATATCTGGGTATAACTACTGTGAGTGGGCACATATCTGGCATTACCACTGTGAGGGGCACATATCTGGCATACCTACTGTGAGGGGGCACATATCTGGCATAACCACTGTGAAGGGCACATATCTGGTTATAACTACTGTGAGGAGCACATATCTGGGCATAACAACTGTGAGGGGGCACATATCTGGCATTAGTACAGTGAGGGGGCACAAAAGTAGGCATAACTACTGTGACAGAAACAAAGGTGGGCATAACTGCTGTGAGAGGCCACAAGGAGGCCACAGGGTGGGCATTAGTACTGTGAGGGGCCACAATATGGGCATTAGTACTGTGTAGTAGCACTTAGGGGAAATGCCCTAGATTACCCGGCTATACATTGGCATGGCTCAGTCTTACAGGCCAGCACAGCGCCCCCTGCTGGTGATTTCACAGGGGGAGTCACCATCCCTTCCTTATGTGATTATTCTTTTTTTCTCTATCACCACAGGGACTATGTTCTGGATCCAGTGGACATCATGCCAACGCCAGCGACACACTGGATGAGGTAGGACCAGATTTTATTAAGACTGGGTGAGTGTAGCCATGCATTGGCCTAGGGCCCTTTAAAGCGAGCCAAGCCCCGTTCCTGACAGCAGAGACACGGAGCATTAACATGATTGATAATGCTCTGTGCCTCTCTGTGATCTTTTTGCTACAAAATCACGGTGACAACTTTATCTCACTGTGATTTTGTAGTAAAAAGATCACAAAGGGGAACAAAGCATTATCAATCATGTTAATGCTCCGTGTCTTTGCTGTCCGGAACGGGGTTAGGCTCTCTTTCACATAGCGGATTACCCGCACAACATCCGCTCGTGTGAAAGAGCCCTTAGTGTAAAGAAAATCTGCCGCTTCTTTGTAAAAATGGGGGGAGGGGGGGGGCCCGATCCAAAGTTTGCACTGGGGCCCATAACACTCTGGTTACGAGACTGTCTCTGCTGTACTGTATAGTCATATACTTCTGTATCCTCTCTAGGAATACTATCTCCTGACAGGTGGCCTTTCTATCATTGGTTATGGTGGGCAGCTGGTAGCTTAGAATCTCTCCACCTAATTACTTTCACACTTGCGTTTTTCTTTTCTGGCGCTGAGTTCCGTCCTAGGGGCTCAAATCCGGAAAAGAACTGATCAGTTTTATCCTAATGCATTCTGAATGGAGAGTAATCCGTTCAGGATACATCAGGATGTCTTCAGTTCAGTCTTTTTGACTGATCAGGCTTTTCAGAAAACCGTAGCATGCTGCATTTTTACCTCCGGCCAAAAATCCTGAACACTTTGACTGAACGCCGGATCTGGCCTTTTTCCCATTGACTTGCATTAAGCCCTGGGAGGTTTGTTAGAACCTCCCCTCCCTGTGCAACTTTATGGGAACTCAGGCACAAGCACATTTTCATGAAACACAATCACAATATTAAGCAGTGTGTTTCAGGACACTGCACATAGATCTCCCCTGCTTAAGCGCTGCTGCTACTTCAGCCTATTTCCCAGCACAGGAATGCTCATAGCCCAAGGATCACAGTGTTATGGCATATCCAAGTGATGTGTCATTACATCAAAAGGTATGAAGACCCCTTAAAATGAGGAACACTTTCAAAAACCATGCACAATGCAAATATATGGGACAAAAACTCAGACCTAGCGCATGATGCCGTTTGAAAAATGCCATTGACTCAAAAAGGGTGAAAGAAAAACCTGTCTGTCCAGCATTTAATATCTCCCATAGAATTCCATCATGCAACATCTGGAACTGTCATTTTTTTGCCAAAACAAAAAAATACCAAAAACAGCAAAACCCCTTGAAAACACCAGAAATGAAACCTGTGCATGACACAAGCTCAGACGTGTGCTGGAGTAAAATGCAACAAATAAGTTAAGAGGCAAAAGTGAAACATACATTTGGTCCAAATTCTGTCAGTCAGAGAAAAAAATCTACACCAGCTATAAAACACCTTACGGTAAATATTCTGGTCTGAAAGAGACCCCACTCAGTTTTTTCAAGAGTAGTGAAAAATTTGAAAAACTTGCAAATGTTGGTAAAATGTGCTTGCGCCAAAATTTGCACATTTTTTGCCCCAAACAGCTGATAAAAGTTGTATAATAACTTCTTTGGATGAAATCTGGGGGCATATTTTTTTTTACCCAACTATTAACTATTGGATTCACCCAATGGACAATGATGATAATATCCTGCTTGCTCCCGGGTTCCTCCTCAGCTCCAGGAGCTGCAGTATTGGGTGTCGTTAGCCCATACAGTATGATGTCCTAATACTGCCATTGTTTAGGCCTTGTGTGCAGGAGTGCTTAGAGGTGAAAAGTTAAAAAGCAAAGAGGGTAAGAGCTGTATTACATTGAAAGATCAGGCAGACGATTGTCAGGAGGGAAGTGTTCTTACCCGGCAATTGCCTGCTTGTCAGCGGAGAACACTGCTGCTATTACATGCAGTGATCTCTTCCAGAGCTTGGGGAGGACGATTGTTATCCCATCGCTCGTCCCCATACTGACTAGATGTTTGCCCGATGAAAAAGCGTTTGCTCATTCATCAGGTTATCGGCGGCAGTATTACACTGACAGATCATTGCTAACAAGTGTTACTATGAATGCTTATTAGCGATGATCTGGTAGACAATCTGTCAGTATAATACAGCCCTAAGGCCTTTTTCACACAAACGTAAGGTCTCCGTGCCCGTGCTGCGGCCCACATACGGCGGTTCTGCAATACATGGGTCACCAGCCTTGTGCATTCCGCATCACGGATGTGGACCCATTCACTTGAATGGGTCTGCAAATCCAGAGATGCAGTGTGGAACGGAAGCAGGGAACGGAACCCCACGGAAGCACTACGGAGTGTTCCGTGCTTCTGTTCCGCAAAAAGATAGAATTTGTTCTATACTTTTGCGGAACGGACGGATCGCGATCCCCATTCAAGTGAATGGGTCTGAGATCCGCATGCAGCTTCCCCACGGTCGGTGCCCATGTATTGCGGACTGCAATTTGCGATCTGCAGCACGGAGCCTTACATTCGTGTGAAAGAGGCCTAAGTCTGTGGAGGATAGGTGTGAGATCTGAATTTTATTTCACTATGGTTTGGGGGTGTCTACAATTCAGGGGGTTATTAAAGACTAGTCCAGTGATGGCTAACCTCCGGCACTCCAGCTGTGGTGAAACTACGACTCCCAGCATGCTCCATTAATTTCTATGGAGTTCTGAGAACTGCCAAGCAAGTGTGCATTTTGGGAGTTGTAGTTTTACCAAAGCTAGAGTGCCAGAGGTTAGCTATCACAAAACTAGTCTATAGTCTGTAATTAAGGAACCTGATCTTGGATCAGAATTAAAGTATGAGTCTGGACACTATATATACTGTATTTAGGGGACTGATCTGGGGTTTGAATAGTGTTACTATGGAGGCTGGGCATGGCTGCAGATCAAGAGCAGATGTCATAGTGGTGTGGGCTGGATGCAGAAGAAAAGGAAAAAGAGCCTTTACTATCAGAAAATATCACCGGTGAGTCACTGGACTTATAGAGGAGCTGTCATCTCTCCTGCCATCCCTGTCTGTTATAGGAAATACCTGCATTTTCTGTGAGATAACAATGATTAGGCCCATACTTGTTGAACTTGCCAAAATTTGGCGCAATGCAGCGCACATCATCTCACTTTTGCAGCACTGAGTTTTATAAAAATCCTCTACACCAAGTTTACCGATGGGGTGTATTCCAAGATGTAACATATTATGTTAAAAATTGCACATTTTGGTGCAAAATTCTGGCATAAAAAGATGCAACCAACAGGTCTGTCCCTTTATTACTCCAGGACATGTAAGAATAAGGCAGCACAACATGGAGAATTTTTGTCATGCATCTAATTGATTTTATCTATCACTCTTTGGCGACAGTCTGAAGAAATACATTGCATTGTATGAAATCTTGTGGACTGCAGATAAAATGTGATAAAATCAATTGATAGTGCTACCAAAAGTTTCTGTGCAGCTCAACCCTAACTGAAAAGTCTTGTTACCATTCCCGTTGTCCATAGGATCAGGCTATGTAGGGACACAGCCCTTTGACAAGAGTAATGGTAACACCCAGCTGCCAATCTATTCATAAATTTCTAGGAGGAATAGTAGAAGATGCAGAGATTTATCAAAAAACCGAGCTCTTCCATAAATATGGTTCTTGTTTCTCCTGCCATTTTTATAATGAAAATTATTACTCCACCTTTGTGGCAAATTTTATTTGATAAAAGTCTCTAATGTGTTTCATAGAGATCAAAGTAAAAATGGAAAATTAAATCCATTATAAATCATATAAGAAATGTATTTTCATACAAAGTATAAAAAAAAAAAAGCTGGCACATAAGGCTGAACGCTATTGGTCAGTTACTGGGCAAATCACAAGTGTGTCTCCACGGCAACTGTGTGTCTAATGATAGGTGGCAGTTGGAAGTGGCAGTTGGAGTTGACTGGCGACAGTGGACATTTCTGCTTACCCCGAGGAAAGCGCAAAAATGGAGAAAGAGAAGATTGTGAGGAAGAGAGGAAGAAAGAAGAGGAGACAGATTTCAGACTCATCGGCTGATGAGAGGAAGAAGAGGAGAGGATCATTGGGAGGAAACGATGGAAGAAGCAACGTACCATCCTGACCTCACCAGATGGAGAAAAGGAGACACCCAAGAGGAGCAAGAAGAGGAAGAAGAAGACAACCCCCAGCTCCTCTGAGAAGATGTCTCCTAAACAACGGATCGTTCCAGAGGAGGAAGATCTGACTACGAAGCCAAAATGTGCCAAGAAGAGGAAACTCAACCTGACCTCTTCAAACAAGGCAAAGAAGGCACTGATCAACAAAGATGACGACGTCCTGAAGGCAGAAGACAAGCCGGAGGACCAGAGAGTCTCAGGTAGATGCACACATACAAGAATACAGAAGCTACACATCCTGAACACATTGCTATAGTATAAGGGCTCCTTCAGACGGCCGTATGCTGTCTGCAAAAATACTGAATTCTATCAGTTTTTTTGCGGATCCGCAAGAAAACGGATCGACAAAAAAACGGATAGCATTCAGTATTTTTGCGGACCCATAGACTTCAATGGGGCCATGTCCTAATTTTCCCGGACAATTATAGGACATGTTTCATTTGTTTTGCGGAACCGTGGAATAGAAAAGGGCCCCATAGAAGTGAATGGGTTAGCATCTAATCCACAAAAAAACAGATCCGCATTTTTGCGGATAGGATACGGCCGTCTGAATGAGCCCTAACTTCACATTAATCTGTTCTGTAGAGCTAAGACCTGAGACAAGCAGAAGAAGGGGATTCCACATTTATAGCTGGGGTGTTACTAGGGGCGGGGGAGGGGTGCTAGCGGGTATGTATCCTGGGAGCACCAACAAGTCTTTCTGCCTTGGTTAGGGTATTTTAGATACTGGTCTAGGGCAGGGAGGTGTGAATTGGGCCTTAGGCCTCATGCACACGACAGTATTTTTTCACGGTCCTCAAAACGGGGTTCCGTTGTTCCGTGATCCGTTTCCGTTTTCGTTTTCGTGTGTCTTCCTTGATTTTTGGAGGATCACCAGACATGAAAAGTGAAAAAAAAAAGTCAAGTTTGCCATGCAAATGATAGGAAAAAAACGGATCACGGACGCGGATGACAATCTTGTGTGCCTCCGTGTTTTTTCACGGACCCATTGAGTTGAATGGGTCCGCTAACCGTTGTCCGTGAAAAAAATAGGACAGGTCATATTTTTTTGACGGACTGGAAACACGGATCACGGACGCGGATGACAGACGGTGCATTTTCAGAGTTTTCAACGGACCCATTGAAAGTCAATGGGTCCGCAGAAAATCACGGAAAACGGAACAACGGACACGGAACACAACAACGGTCGTGTGCATGAGGCCTTATACAGTTCAGTAATTATTTCCTTTAATGTTATTAAAGTGTCCTGTATGAGTTGTCAGCAGAGCCTGTGCATGGAGAGAATTCAGGCTGTCACAAACAGCAGCCTGTATTGTGTATAGTACAACACAGTAACAACCCTGCATGCACGGGAGTGATTCTGATACATGGGACAATGTGCCCCCTATTGTAAGTGATTAGAAGTCATCGGGGGAGATTGATCAAACTAGTGTAAAGTTGAACTGGCTTAGTTGCCCATAGCAACCAATCAGATTCCACCTTTTATTTTTGACAACTCCTTTGGAAAATGGAAGGTGGAATCTGATTGGTTGCTATGGGCAACAAGGCCAGTTCTACTTTACACCAGTTTGATAAATGTCCCCCATCATGTCCATATCAACATACAAGGCTGCACACCAAGCACATGTCTACATACCTTTCTAATATCAGGTGGTTGACCCCCATAGAATGGTATGGCCCATGTAGCAGCCCTGTGTAATGTATTCCTGGTATCAGTCACATCATTCAGTAAGCAGCAGTGTTACATGACATACGTGTGCTGGGTCAGAGCACAGGACACATCCAGGTGATCAGTACATAGGACTAGTGGTAGAATAACCATTTTATCTGGATATTACAGTTACTACATCACTATGTGTATTCATATGGATGCTTGTCTTTAGGTGAAGTTGTCATGTTGTTAATAAAGTTTACTGGAAAAAAAAAAAAAACACCCCCCACATAGAAATCTGCTTCTGGTCAGACCCTGCAGACATGGGGGTCTGCTGCAAGCAGTGATACTGGACACGTTCTGCTCCTCAATACACCGCTATTCACCTGTCAGATACCGGGACAGTTAAAGGGGCTCTGCTTTTACTGATTACATTTGTTTCTTAAGGAAACAGGATGTCAAAAAATGTTCTAATGTCCATCTATGTAAAGATTTCCTCCAAGGCCCCAAGGCTGCAGTCACACGTGACTGATTCGCTGCAGATTTGATCTCGCAGATTTCCGTGTGACAAATCCGCAACGTTGTACAGAACCAGCAAAGTGAATGAGAAATTCTGAATTCTCCTCCGCAAGCTGCGTACTAAAAACACAGCGGAAAAGGTGCGGCATTGTGGTTTTGAGAACATTATTCTTTATGATACTGACTTCAGCTGCTGCAGAACTTCTTTTTGAAGAGTCACTTTCACACTTGTGTATTTGGGTTAGTATTTGTAAGTCAAATCCGAATAGACCCAACATACAGAAGAAATACAAAGGTTTCCATCATCTTCTCTCTGTGGAGTTTCTGACTTTCCATTCCAAACGTCCTTCATACTGTGGTATCTACACAATGCCTAGGGCAGTGATGGCGAACCTATGGAACGGGTGCCCGAGAAGCGGCACTCAGAGCCCTCTCTGTGGGCACCCGCACTGTGAAAAAAGTCTATGGTGTACCAATATGCCTTAGACTTTTCCTGCCATTCATCAGCGCAGGGCGCACTATGAACAGCACAGGCAGCCTTTAATAGCTAAATGATAAAGTACATGGAATATATACTATATTGAACTATAGTATTCAGGTAAAATTGCCGTGTTGGCACTTTACGATAAATAAGTGGGTTTTGGGTTGAATTGGGCATAGAGTTGAGCGAACACTGGATGTTCGGGTTCGAGAAGTTCGGCCGAACTTCCCGGAAATGTTCGGGTTCGGGATCCGAACCCGACCCGAACTTCGTCCCGAACCCGAACCCCATTGAAGTCAATGGGGACCCGAACTTTTCGGCACTAAAAAGGCTGTAAAACAGCCCAGGAAAGAGCTAGAGGGCTGCAAAAGGCAGCAACATGTAGGTAAATCCCATGCAAACAAATGTGGATAGGGAAATGAATTAAAATAAAAATAAAATATATAAAAATAAACCAATATCAATTGGAGAGAGGTCCCATAGCAGAGAATCTGGCTTCACGTCAGCAGAGAATCAGTCTTCATGCCATAGCAGAGAATCTGGCTTCACGTCACCCACCACTGTAACAGTCCATTGTCATATATTTAGGCCCCGGCACCCAGGCAGAGGAGAGAGGTCCCGTAACAGAGAATCTGGCTTCATGTCAGCAGAGAATCAGTCTGCATGTCATAGCAGAGAATCAGGCTTTACGTCACCCAACACTGGAACAGTCCATTGTCAGATATTTAGGCCAAGGCAGAGGAGAGAGGTCCCGTAACAGAGAATCTGGCTTCATGTCAGCAGAGAATCAGTCTGCATGTCATAGCAGAGAATCAGGCTTCATGTCACCCACCACTGGAACAGGCCACTGTCACATATTTAGGCCCAGGCACCAAGACAGAGGAGAGAGGTCCCATAACAGAGATTCAGGCTTCATGTCAGCAGAGAATCAGTCTTCATGTCATAGCAGAGAATCAGGCTTCACGTCACCCACCACTGGAACAGGCCACTGTCACATATTTAGGCCCAGGCACCCAGACAGAGGAGAGAGGCCCCGTAACAGAGAATCTGGCTAAATGTCAGCACAGAATCAGTCTTCATGTCATAGCAGAGAATCAGGCTTCACGTCACCCACCACTGGAACAGGCCACTGTCACATATTTAGGCCCAGGCACTCAGGCAGAGGAGAGAGGTCCCATAACAGAGATTCAGGCTTCATGTCAGCAGAGAATCAGTCTTCATGTCATAGCAGAGAATCAGGCTTAACGTCACCCACCACTGGAACAGGCCACTGTCACATATTTAGGCCCAGGCACCCAGACAGAGGAGAGAGGTCCCGTAACAGAGAATCTGGCTTCATGTCAGCACAGAATCAGTCTTCATGTCATAGCAGAGAATCAGGCTTCACGTCACCCACCACTGGAACAGGCCATTGTCACACATTTAGGCCCTGGCACCCAGACAGAGGAGAGAGGTCCTGTAACAGAGAATCTGGCTTCATGTCAGCACAGAATCAGTTTTCATGTCATAGCAGAGAATCAGGCTTCACGTCACCCACCACTGGAACAGGCTACTGTCACATATTTAGGCCCAGGCACCCAGGCAGAGGAGAGAGGTCCCATAACAGAGATTCAGGCTTCATGTCAGCACAGAATCAGTCTTCATGTCATAGCAGAGAATCAAGCTTCACGTCACCCACCACTGGAACAGGCCACTGTCACATATTTAGGCCCAGGCACCCAGACAGAGGAGAGAGGTCCCGTAACAGAGAATCTGGCTTCATGTCAGCACAGAATCAGTCTTCATGTCATAGCAGAGAATCAGGCTTCACGTCACCCACCACTGGAACAGGACACTGTCACATATTTAGGCCCAGCCACCCAGGCAGAGGAGAGAGGTCCCATAACAGAGATTCAGGCTTCATGTCAGCACAGAATCAGTCTTCATGTCATAGCAGAGAATCAGGCTTCACGTCACCCACCACTGGAACAGGCCACTGTCACATATTTAGGCCCAGGCACCCAGGCAGAGGAGAGAGGTCCCATAACAGAGATTCAGGCTTCATGTCAGCAGAGAATCAGTCTTCATGTCATAGCAGAGAATCAGGCTTAACGTCACCCACCACTGGAACAGGCCACTGTCACATATTTAGGCCCCAGCACCCAGACAGAGGAGAGAGGTCCCATAACAGAGAATCTGGCTTCTTGTCAGCACAGAATCAGTCTTAATGTCATAGCAGAGAATCAGGCTTCATGTCACCCACCACTGGAACAGGCCACTGTCACATATTTAGGCCCCGGCACCCAGACAGAGGAGAGAGGTCCCGTAACAGAGAATCTGGCTTCATGTCAGCACAGAATCAGTCTTCATGTCATAGCAGAGAATCAGGCTTCACGTCACCCACCACTGGAACAGGCCACTGTCACACATTTAGGCCCTGGCACCCAGACAGAGGAGAGATGTCCCGTAACAGAGAATCTGGCTTCATGTCAGCACAGAATCAGTCTTCATGTCATAGCAGAGAATCAGGCTTCACGTCACCCACCACTGGAACAGGCCACTGTCACATATTTAGGCCCAGGCACCCAGGCAGAGGAGAGAGGTCCCATAACAGAGATTCAGGCTTCATGTCAGCAGAGAATTAGTCTTCATGTCATAGCAGAGAATCAGGCTTCACGTCACCCACCACTGGAACAGGCCACTGTCACATATTTAGGCCCAGGCACCCAGGCAGAGGAGAGAGGTCCCATAACAGAGATTGAGGCTTCATGTCAGCAGAGAATCAGTCTTCATGTCATAGCAGAGAATCAGGCTTCACGTCACCCACCACTGGAACAGGCCACTGTCACACATTTAGGCCCTTGCACCCAGACAGAGGAGATAGGTCCCGTAACAGAGAATCTGGCTTCATGTCAGCACAGAATCAGTCTTCATGTCATAGCAGAGAATCAGTCTTCACGTCACCCACCACTGGAACAGGCCACTGTCACATATTGAGGCCCCGGCACCCAGACAGAGGAGAGGTTCATTCAACTTTGGGTTGCCCCGCAATATAATGGTAAAATGAAAATAAAAATAGGATTGAATGAGGAAGTGCCCTGGAGTAGAATAATATATTGTTAAGGGGAGGTATTTAATGTCTAATCTGCACAAGGGATGGACAGGTCCTGTGGGATCCATGCCTGGTTCATTTTTATGAACGTCAGCTTGTCCACATTGGCTGTAGACAGGCGGCTGCGTTTGTCTGTAATGACGCCCCCTGCCGTGCTGAATACACGTTCAGACAAAACGCTGGCCGCCGGGCAGGCCAGCACCTCCAAGGCATAAAAGGCTAGCTCTGGCCACGTGGACAATTTGGAGACCCAGAAGTTGAATGGGGCCAAACCATCAGTCAGTACGTGGAGGGGTGTGCACAGGTACTGTTCCACCATGTTAGTGAAATGTTGCCTCCTGCTAACACGTTCCGTATCAGGTGGTGGTGCAGTTAGCTGTGGCGTGGTGACAAAACTTTTCCACATCTCTGCCATGCTAACCCTGCCCTCAGAGGAGCTGGCCGTGACACAGCTGCGTTGGCGACCTCTTGCTCCTCCTCTGCCTTCGCCTTGGGCTTCCACTGGTTCCCCTGTGACATTTGGGAATGCTCTCAGTAGCGCGTCTACCAACGTGCGCTTGTACTCGCGCATCTTCCTATCACGCTCCAGTGTAGGAAGTAAGGTGGGCACATTGTCTTTGTACCGGGGATCCAGCAGGGTGGCAACCCAGTAGTCCGCACACGTTAAAATGTGGGCAACTCTGCTGTCGTTGCGCAGGCACTGCAGCATGTAGTCGCTCATGTGTGCCAGGCTGCCCAGAGGTAAGGACAAGCTGTCCTCTGTGGGAGGCGTATCGTCATCGTCCTGTGTTTCCCCCCAGCCACGCACCAGTGATAGGCCCGAGCTGCTTTGGGTGCCACCCCGCTGTGAACATGCTTCATCCTCATCCTCCTCCACCTCCTCCTCATCCTCGTCCTCCTCGTCCTCCAGTAGTGGGCCCTGTCTTGCCACATTTGTACCTGGCCTCTGGTGTTGCAAAAAACCTCCCTCTGAGTCACTTCGAAGAGACTGGCCTGAAAGTGCTAAAAATGACCCCTCTTCCTCCTCTTCCTCCTGGGCCACCTCCTCTTCCATCATCGCCCTAAGTGTTTTCTCAAGGAGACATAGAAGTGGTATTGTAACGCTGATAATGGCGTCATCGCCACTGGCCATGTTGGTGGAGTACTCGAAACAGCGCAACAGGGCACACAGGTCTCGCATGGAGGCCCAGTCATTGGTGGTGAAGTGGTGCTGTTCCTCAGTGCGACTGACCCGTGCGTGCTGAAGCTGAAACTCCACTATGGCCTGCTGCTGCTCGCACAGTCTGTCCAGCATGTGCAAGGTGGAGTTCCGCCTGGTGGGCACATCGCATATGAGGTGGTGAGCGGGAAGGCCGAAGTTACGCTGTAGCGCAGACAGGCGTGCAGCAGCAGGGTGTGAACGCCGGAAGCGCGAACAGATGGCCCGCACTTTATGCAGCAGCTCTGACATGTCGGGGTAGTTGCGAATGAACTTCTGCACCAACAAATTCAGCACATGCGCCAGGCAAGGGATGTGCGTCAAACCGGCTAGTCCCAGAGATTTCGCCCATTATCGCACACCACCAGGCCGGGCTTGAGGCTCACCGGCAGCAACCACTCGTCGGTCTGTTGTTCTATACCCCGCCACAACTCCTGTGCGGTGTGGGGCCTGTCCCCCAAACATATGAGTTTCAGAACGGCCTGATGACGTTTACCCCGGGCTGTGCTGAAGTTGGTGGTGAAGGTGTGTGGCTGACTGGATGAGCAGGTGGAAGAAGAGGAGGAGGAAGCTGAGTAGGAGGAGGAGGAGACAGGAGGCAAAGAATGTTGCCCTGCGATCCTTGGCGGCGGAAGGACGTGCGCCAAACAGCTCTCCGCCTGGGGCCCAGCCGCCACTACATTTACCCAGTGTGCAGTTAGGGAGATATAGCGTCCCTGGCCGTGCTTACTGGTCCACGTATCTGTGGTTAGGTGGACCTTGCCACAGATGGCGTTGCGCAGTGCACACTTGATTTTATCAGACACTTGGTTGTGCAGGGAAGGCACGGCTCTCTTGGAGAAGTAGTGCCGGCTAGGAACAACATACTGTGGGACAGCAAGCGACATGAGCTGTTTGAAGCTGTCTGTGTCCACCAGCCTAAATGACAGCATTTCATAGGCCAGTAGTTTAGAAATGCTGGCATTCAGGGCCAGGGATCGAGGGTGGCTAGGTGGGAATTTACGCTTTCTCTCAAATGTTTGTGAGATGGAGAGCTGAACGCTGCCGTGTGACATGGTTGAGATGCTTGGTGACGCAGGTGGTGGTGTTGGTGGTACATCCCATGTTTGCTGGGCGGCAGGTGCCAACGTTCCTCCAGAGACGGAGGAAGAGGCCGAGGTGGCGGCAGCAGCAGAAGAGGCCGAGGCGGCAGCAGCAGAAGAGGTAGCAGGGGGAGCCTGAGTGACTTCTTTGTTTTTAAGGTGTTTACTCCACTGCAGTTCATGCTTTGCATGCAGGTGCCTGGTCATGCAGGTTGTGCTAAGGTTCAGAACGTTAATGCCTCGCTTCAGGCTCTGATGGCACAGCGTGCAAACCACTCGGGTTTTGTCGTCAGCACATTGTTTAAAGAAGTGCCATGCCAGGGAACTCCTTGAAGCTGCCTTTGGGGTGCTCGGTCCCAGATGGCGGCGGTCAGTAGCAGGCGGAGTCTCTTGGCGGCGGGTGTTCTGATTTTGCCCACTGCTCCCTCTTTGTCTTTTGCTACGCTGTTGGCTCGGTCTCACCACTGCCTCTTCCTCCGAACTGTGAAAGTCAGTGGCACGACCTTCATTCCATGTGGGGTCTAGGACCTCATCGTCCCCTGCATCGTCTTCCACCCAGTCTTGATCCCTGACCTCCTGTTCAGTCTGCACACTGCAGAAAGACGCAGCAGTTGGCACCTGTGTTTCGTCATCATCAGAGACGTGCTGAGGTGGTATTCCCATGTCCTCATCATCAGGAAACATAAGTGGTTGTGCGTTAGTGCATTCTATCTCTTCCACCCCTGGGGAAGGGCTAGGTGGATGCCCTTGGGAAACCCTGGCAGCAGAGTCTTCAAACAGCATAAGAGACTGCTGCATAACTTGAGGCTCAGACAGTTTCCCTGATATGCATGGGGGTGATGTGACAGACTGATGGGCTTGGTTTTGCGCCATCTGTGCGCTTTCTGCAGAAGACTGGGTGGGAGATAATGTGAACGTGCTGAATGCACTGTCGGCCACCCAATTGACTAATGCCTGTACCTGCTCAGGCCTTACCATCCTTAGAACGGCATTGGGCCCCACCAAATATCCCTGTAAATTCTGGCGGCTACTGGGACCTGAGGTAGTTGGTACACTAGGACGTGTGGCTGTGGCAGAACGGCCACGTCCTCTCCCAGCACCAGAGGGTCCACTAACACCACCACGACCATGTCCACGTCCGCGTCCCTTACTAGTTGTTTTCCTCATTGTTACCGTTCACCACAATAAGAAAAATATTATTCGGGCCAATGTATTTGTAACGAGTATTGAATTAAAATTCAGGCCTTTTTTTTACAGACACCTAACACTGTCTGGCTATCTATTTAGGTACCGTATTACACTAATACAGGCACACAAGTAATGACAGATTTGGTTGAATATAAATGTGAGGCCTATTTTTTACGCGCTGTGTGACAGATATACCTTTAATCACAGAATTAGACTTGTATCTGCACGGTAGCGTATGTGTTAAGTTTTTTAGAATGACACTATCAGCACCTTGAATCTAAGATATCCTTTTTGGGATAGATTTAAAGTAGGCCTGACATAGCAGAAACTACTTATTTATGAGAATGGCAAATTTGGGAATAGTTTTTCAACCCAGAACAAAAACTGTGCTTTTACGGTCACTACAAATAATTTGACCAGCTAAAACAGTACAGATTTGGTTGAATAGAAATGTCAGGCCTATTTTTTACGCGCTGTGTGACAGATATACCTTTAATCACAGAATTAGACTTGTATCTGCACGGTAGCGTGTGTGTTAAGTTTTTCAGAATGACACTATCAGCACCTTGAATCTAAGATATCCTTTTTGGGATAGATTTAAAGTAGGCCTGATATAGCAGAAACTACTTATTTATGAGAATGGCAAATTTGGGAATAGTTTTTCAACCCAGAACAAAAACTGTGCTTTTACGGTCACTACAAATAATTTGACCAGCTAAAACAGTACAGATTTGGTTGAATAGAAATGTCAGGCCTATTTTTTACGCGCTGTGTGACAGATATACCTTTAATCACAGAATTAGACTTGTATCTGCACGGTAGCGTGTGTGTTAAGTTTTTCAGAATGACACTATCAGCACCTTCAATCTAAGATATCCTTTTTGGGATAGATTTAAAGTAGGCCTGATATAGCAGAAACTACTAATTTTGAGAATGGCAAATTTGGGAATAGTTTTTCAACCCAGAACAAAAACTGTGCTTTTACGGTCACTAAATATAACTTGACCAGCTAAAACTGTACTGATTTGGAGGAATAGAAATGTCAGGCCTATTTTTTAGGCGCTGGGTGACAGGCTCAACTTGCCCCTGATGTAGTATATGGCCAAAAAATAACCACACTGTTGATGGTTAAATGCACTTGGGTGACACAGGCTCAGCCTGCACCTGATGTAGGATATAGCAAAAAATAACCACACTGTTGATGGTTAAATGCACTTGGGTGACACAGGCTCAGCCTGCACCTGATGTAGTATATGGCCAAAAAATAACCACACTGTTGCTGGTTAAATGCACTTGGGTGACACAGGCTCAGCCTGCACCTGATGTAGTATATGGCCAAAAAATAACCACACTGTTGATAGTTAAATGCACTTGGGTGACACAGGCTCAGCCTGCACCTGATGTAGGATATAGCAAAAAATAACCACACTATTGATGGTTAAATGCACTTGGTGGTAGCTTGTGCTGACGCACCACAAGCCACAAAATGGCCGCCGATCACCCCAGAAAAAAGTGATATAAAAACGCTCTGGGCAGCCTAAAAAAAGTGAGCAATTCAATATCAGCACTTCAATGATCCACAGCTGGAGATTGATCACTGAATTAAGTCTTTTGGAGGAGTTAATCTGCCTAATCTCGCCCTAACGTCGCAGCAGCAACCTCTCCCTATGCTTGAATCAGCAGAGTGACATGCAGCGCTACGTGACCCAAGCTTATATAGAGGCTGGGTCACATGCTGTACTGGCCAATCATAGCCATGCCAATAGTAGGCAAGGCTGTGATGGCCTCTTGGGGCAAGTAGTATGACGCTTGTTGATTGGCTTTCAAAAGCCAATTTTGCAGCCTTTCAAAAAGCGCCAAGAAAGCGCCGAACACCGAACCCGAACCCGGACTTTTACGAAAATGTTCGGGTTCGCTCATCCCTAATTGGGCACTCGGCCTCTAAAAGGTTCGACATCACTGGCCTAGGGGGTCATTGTACATCACGGTTTTGTTTTGCGGTTTTAACCGTGATGTCCAATAATCCCCAAACACACAGATGTCTGCAGGGCTGGAGGCTAAATTACCGCCCCTGCTGTCCTAGCCCACCGCCTCACTTTCCCTAATTATAGATGCGCCCCGGATGTTATCTGTATTCTGTGACCAATTACAGTGATACCAAATGTGGAGTTTTAATATGTTTTATTAAATAAAAAGCTTTAAAAAACACTTTGTCACTATGTTCTAAGACCCATAACTTTGGTATTTCACCATCCATGGAGCTGTGGAAAGACCGGCTTTTTTCCAGTCTGCGTGCTAGTTTTTATTGGTTCCATTCTGGGGTAAGTATGATTTTTTGATCACCTCTTAATCATTTTTGGGAGGTGAGTAACCAAAAACCAGCAATTGTGGCAGCTTTTTTTTTCATGTTCACTGTGTGGAATAAAACAATTATGTTTATTTTATTATTGTTTACATATTTTACATGGTAAATGGGAATTTTTCTCAGATTTTAAAATGGATGACCTATCTCCAGAATAGGTCACCAAAATGAAACAAGCAGACAAATAAACGATTCAGTTAGGAGTTATGCCATTTACTTAGAAAGTATGGTGCCACCTGGTGTTCAAATTATATAGCAATGTGCACATCCATCTGCTGAGCTGAGTAATGCTGGTCACACATGTTCAGGTCTCTGATCTGCATAATGATCCTCTGTTCCCTGCAGAGCAGTCAATTAGATACGACCTTCTGCATGGAAGAAGCCATTTGTTATTAGCTCCTCTGCAGTGATCACAGTGAAGAACGTGCGACCAGCAGAACTCAGCTCAGTACATAAAATTGCTCATTTAAGCACCAGGTGGCACCATACTATACAATGATCCCTCAAGATACAATGGCCTCAGGATACAGTATTTTCCACTTACAATGGTCTTTTCTGGGCCATTGTAAGTTGAAACCAGACTCAACATACAATGCCTGAGACTCAGATCCAAACAATTAGTATGGCTATTTCTCTGGTAAAACACCTTTATCGGTTGTCTAGTAGCTCCTCTGCAGTACTACAAGTTCTGTACTGCCCCCTTGTCTGGTACATCTATGTACTATGCAAGACCCTGAAGAAGCCGATGTCCTCACCATAGAGAGTGATTTACAGCTTCCAGCATCTATTCCTGTCTGTTTTCCTTAAAGGGGTCTTCCAGCCCCAAGTTAGAAATCTTTCTTGAAAATTGCCTGTGGAGGGAAGGATAGCCCGTCTTCTTCTCTTCCTCTGTGAAAGAGGGGACAGTGCGTCATCACTGACGTCACCTCCTCCTGCCGGCCTTCTTTTTTCCCGACCCCTGTACACTATTGCGCATGTGCTGGGGAAGCCAGCAGTCTTGTCGGCGCACACGCTGATATGTGACGCCTATACTTTTCTCACTCATGCACACAAGGGCGGACTGGGAACTAACAGTGGTCCTGGAAAAAACTTAAAGAAGCCCCATGTTGTAGGCGGGTCCAAACTGAAAGTCAACACATAGTGATCAGCCTCTGTGCTGTCACTATGCTGTGGGGCACTCTGGATAGCACTGTGGGGCACACAATGGATGGCACTGCCGGGGGGTCACTGTGGATGGCAATGTGGGGCCCATTGTGGATGGCACAGTGGACAGGCACTGTGGGGAGCATGGTGGATGGCACTGTGGGGCACTCTGGATGGCATTGTGGAGGGCACTGTGGATGGCAATGGGGGCACTGTGGGACACACTGTGGATGGCACTGTGGGGCTCTATAGATGGCACTGTGGATCCTTCCTTCCTTCCTTTGGGGCACCCTCTGTTGTCCAGGGACTCCTGCCAGATGGTGGTTGAGGTGCCCTTGGTGGTGTGGCTTTAAGGTGTTGTGGAGGCAGGGTCTCTGGTGTTCGTGACGCCAGCACCGTAAGGTGCAAATAGGTGATAAGTTCGCACAATAAGGGGACCAGTTCTCTTAACAAATTCCCAGTCCTTTACTGAATTTGATCCAAAGGTCATCAATGTGCGCAAGAGTCATTTACAGCAAGACATCTTCTACAATGGTTCAGGTTACTTCCCAAAAGTTGCATAAGGGGTAGTTTTCCAGTATAACAATCAATCCCTTGTTTCTTCAGGCTGGAGGGATGTACTATCTCTGCTCAGGGGAGTAATGATCGCCGCTGTACTCACATGTAATGGGCCTGCTGGACTCACATGTAATGGGAGTGCTCTGACGGGGCCCGACATAAAGTACAGTGAGAATGCCGGGCCCCGTCAGTGCGCTCTTCAAACATGAGGGGGTGCAGAGGCAAGGAGGGGGGCGCACTCACCTGGCCCGGCAGTTCTTGTCACTGCTGGGCTGTTCGTTTTCAGAGTGAAGCAGGGAAACCTCTCCGCTCCCTGCTTCACTGTTCTTCAGAGCTCAGGCGCTCCCCCTGATAGCCGCACATGGCGCTGCTGGCTGTGGGAGGAGCGCTGAAGGCTCCGGGAATTGGCCTCCAGCTCAGCCAGCAGCGCTATATGAGTGTGGGAGCGCGTTATCAGGGAAGAGGGTAAATATGTGGGGGTTTTTTTTCCATAAAGCTGCAAAAAGGGGGTAACAACTAGAGTGAGGGGGCACAAAAGAGCATAACCACTGTGAGGGGCACATATCTGGGTATAACTACTGTGAGTGGGCACATATCTGGCATAACCACTGTGAGGGGCACATATCTGGCATACCTACTGTGAGGGGGCACATATCTGGCATAACCACTGTGAAGGGCACATATCTGGTTATAACTACTGTGAGGAGCACATATCTGGGCATAACAACTGTGAGGGGGCACATATCTGGCATTAGTACGGTGAGGGGGCACAAAAGTAGGCATAACTACTGTGACAGAAACAAAGGTGGGCATAACTGCTGTGAGAGGCCACAAGGAGGCCACAGGGTGGGCATTAGTACTGTGAGGGGCCACAATATGGGCTTTAGTACTGTGTAGTAGCACTTAGGGGAAATGCCTAGATTACCCGGCTATACATTGGCATGGCTCAGTCTTACAGGCCAGCACAGCGCTCCCTGCTGGTGATTTCACAGGGGGAGTCACCATCCCTTCCTTATGTGATTATTCTTTTTTTCTCTATCACCACAGGGACTATGTTCTGGATCCAGTGGACATCATGCCAACGCCAGCGACACACTGGATGAGGTAGGACCAGATTTTATTAAGACTGGGTGAGTGTAGCCATGCTTTGGGCTTAGGGCCCTTTAAAGCGAGCCAAGCCCCGTTCCTGACAGCAGAGACACGGAGCATTAACATGATTGATAATGCTCTGTGCCTCTCTGTGATCTTTTTGCTACAAAATCACGGTGACAACTTTATCTCACTGTGATTTTGTAGTAAAAAGATCACAAAGGGGAACAAAGCATTATCAATCATGTTGATGCTCCATGTCTTTGCTGTCCGGAACGGGGTTAGGCTCTCTTTCACATAGCGGATTACCCGCACAACATCCGCTCGTGTGAAAGAGCCTTTAGTGTAAAGAAAATCTGCCGCCTCTTTGTAAAAATGTGGGGGGCCCGATCCAAAGTTTGCACTGGGGCCCATAACACTCTAGTTACGAGACTGTCTCTGCTGTACTGTATAGTCATATACTTCTGTATCCTCTCTAGGAATACTATCTCCTGACAGGTGGCCTTTCTGTCATTGGTTATGGTGGGCAGCTGGTAGCTTAGAATCTCTCCACCTAATTACTTTCACACTAGCGTTTTTCTTTTCCGGCGCTGAGTTCCGTCCTAGGGGCTC
The DNA here is from genome assembly GCF_905171765.1 of Bufo bufo. NCBI lineage: Eukaryota > Metazoa > Chordata > Amphibia > Anura > Bufonidae > Bufo > Bufo bufo. Next base: position 348,228,938 of record NC_053394.1, read on the forward strand.
AAATCCGGAAAAGAACTGATCAGTTTTATCCTAATGCATTCTGAATGGAGAGTAATCCGTTCAGGATGCATCAGGATGTCTTCAGTTCAGTCTTTTTGACTGATCAGGCTTTTCAGAAAACCGTAGCATGCTGCATTTTTACCTCCGGCCAAAAATCCTGAACACTTTGACTGAACGCCGGATCCGGCCTTTTTCCCATTGACTTGCATTAACGCCGGATCCGGCGCCGTGTGTTCCGTCAAACCGGATCCGGCTTTTGCATGTTAAACCCGAAAAATGTGAAAAAAAAGTTAAAGTCCATAAATGGCGGATCCGTTTTTTCCAATGCATTTTTTCATTGAGATCAAAATCCTGATCAGGATTCAAATGTAATCCGTTTTCACACGTTTTTCCGGATCCGGCGGGCAGTTCCGGTGTCGGAATTGAACGCCGGATTCAAACAACGCTAGTGTGAAAGTAGCCTAATGCAAAGGAGGCTAGAGCCTGATAAACGAGGATTACCTTCCTTTGCCAATATTCTTACTCCCTCTCTGGGTTGCCTGGATCTTCTGTAATCTTTCCCTTCTATGGGCTGGTACATGGAACTAACTCTGGAGTTTTGATAACTCTGCAAAATGGCTGCTGAGGTGCAGCTTTTTCCTCAAACATCCCACTCTCCTCCTTTTTCTCATCTCCCAGAGAGCAGGGAGGAGTCAGCCCTGGGAGGTTTGTTAGAACCTCCGCTCACTGTGCAACTTTATGGGAACTCAGGCACAAGCACATTTTCATGAAACACAATCACAATATTAAGCAGTGTGTTTCAGGACACTGCACATAGATCTCCCCTGCTTAAGCGCTGCTGCTACTTCAGCGTATTTCCCAGCACAGGAATGCTCATAGCCCAAGGATCACAGTGTTATGGCATATCCAAGTGATGTGTCATTACATCAAAAGGTATGAAGACCCCTTAAAATGAGGAACACTTTCAAAAACCATGCACAATGCAAATATATGGGACAAAAACTCAGACCTAGCGCATGATGCCGTTTGAAAAAATGCCATTGACTCAAAAAGGGTGAAAGAAAAACCTGTCTGTCCAGCATTTAATATCTCCCATAGAATTCCATCATGCAACATCTGGAACTGTCATTTTTTTGCCAAAACAAAAAAATACCAAAAACTGCAAAACCCCTTGAAAACACCAGAAATGAAACCTGTGCATGACACAAGCTCAGACGTGTGCTGGAGTAAAATGCAACAAATAAGTTAAGAGGCAAAAGTGAAACATACATTTGGTGCAAATTCTGTCAGTCAGAGAAGAAAATCTACACCAGCTATAAAACACCTTACGGTAAATATTCTGGTCTGAAAGAGACCCCACTCAGTTTTTTCAAGAGTAGTGAAAAATTTGAAAAACTTGCAAATGTTGGTAAAATGTGCTTGCGCCAAAATTTGCACATTTTTTGCCCCAAACAGCTGATAAAAGTTGTATAATAACTTCTTTGGATGAAATCTGGGGGCATATTTTTTTTTACCCAACCATTATCTATTGGATTCACCCAATGGACAATGAAGATAATATCCTGCTTGCTCCCGGGTTCCTCTTCAGCTCCAGGAGCTGCAGTATTGGGTGCCGTTAGCCCATACAGTATAATGTCCTAATACTGCCATTGTTTAGGCCTTGTGTGCAGGAGTGCTTAGAGGTAAAAAGTTAAAAAGCAAAGAGGGTAAGAGCTGTATTACATTGAAAGATCAGGCAGACGATTGTCAGGAGGGAAGCGTTCTTACCCGGCAATTGCCTGCTTGTCAGCGGAGAACACTGCTGCTATTACATGCAGTGATCTCTTCCAGAGCTTGGGGAGGACGATTGTTATCCCATCGCTCGTCCCCATACTGACTAGATGTTTGCCGGCAGCAGAACATGATTGATTTTTAAGCATGCCTAAAAATCTGGATTGCCCGATGAAAAAGCGTTTGCTCGTTCATCAGGTTATCGGCGGCAGTATTACACTGACAGATCATTGCTAACAAGTGTTACTATGAATGCTTATTAGCGATGATCTGGTAGACAATCTGTCAGTATAATACAGCCCTAAGGCCTTTTTCACACAAACGTAAGGGCTCCGTGCCCGTGTTGCGGCCCACATACGGCGGTTCTGCAATACATGGGTCACCAGCCTTGTGCATTCCGCATCACGGATGTGGACCCATTCACTTGAATGGGTCTGCAAATCCAGAGATGCAGTGTGGAACGGAAGCAGGGAACGGAACCCCACGGAAGCACTACGGAGTGTTCCGTGCTTCTGTTCCGCAAAAAGATAGAATTTGTTCTATACTTTTGCGGAACGGACGGATCGCGATCCCCATTCAAGTGAATGGGTCTGAGATCCGCATGCAGCTTCCCCACGGTCGGTGCCCATGTAATGCGGACTGCAATTTGCGATCTGCAGCATGGAGCCTTACATTCGTGTGAAAGAGGCCTAAGTCTGTGGAGGATAGGTGTGAGATCTGAATTTTATTTCACTATGGTTTGGGGGTGTCTACAATTCAGGGGGTTATTAAAGACTAGTCCAGTGATGGCTAACCTCCGGCACTCCAGCTGTGGTGAAACTACGACTCCCAGCATGCTCCATTAATTTCTATGGAGTTCTGAGAACTGCCAAGCAAGTGTGCATTTTAGTTTTACCAAAGCTAGAGTGCCAGAGGTTAGCTATCACAAAACTATAAAGGAATGACTAGGCACACCTAGGATATTGGTAGCTAATATTTATTACAGTACTAAAGTAGTTTAAAACACAAATCCGGTGTAAAGATATGCAATACAAAATATAGCTTTAAAACGCTGCCTTGCTATTGTGCGACATTCAACACAAAAGTTCTGCGTATTTGTAGTTGAGATGAAGCTGAGTTGGTCACTCACAAATGATATTGTAACCCAACAGCCTCATTCCAAACTCAGCATAAGCAGACACCTTGGGTAAGTAAGATATGTGTACATACAATGGAAATATAACAATATATTAGCAGTTAAAATACAATATTGATAGCGCTTATCAAGTGACAATGAAATATAAAATCGGGTGACAGTGGGATAAAATAAGCATATGAATTCGCTTGCCCTAAAAAATGTCCAGATGTAGCAAATGAGCTCCCACAAATGTTTGTTGCCAATTTGGAATAATAGAATGGTGCTATGAAATGAATTTGCAATAGTCAAGTATAATAGTTTGCTCCGTCACTGACTCAGCGGCGTCCCGCTTTCGGTCAGGAAGGGATCCAGCGGTAATGCAGTAGTTAATGAAGGAACACTCTTACCGGTGTTGGAGGGTTCTCAAATATAGGAGAAACCTCTGCCGTCTATCGTCACCCGATTTTATATTTCATTGTCACTTGATAAGCGCTATCAATATTGTATTTTAACTGCTAATATATTGTTATATTTCCATTGTATGTACACATATCTTACTTACCCAAGGTGTCTGCTTATGCTGAGTTTGGAATGAGGCTGTTGGGTTACAATATCATTTGTGAGTGACCAACTCAGCTTCATCTCAACTACAAATACGCAGAACTTTTGTGTTGAATGTCGCTCAATAGCAAGGCAGCGTTTTAAAGCTATATTTTGTATTGCATATCTTTACACCGGATTTGTGTTTTAAATTACTTTAGTACTGTAATAAATATTAGCTACCAATATCCTAGGTGTGCCCAGTCATTCCTTTATATTTCTGTTCTTTTCAGCAGCGGGGTGACGCTGCAAGACTGAGAGCACCCTTTTTGGTGTATCAACCATCCTGTGCATCCAACTAATACACTATTATTGAACTCTATCACAAAACTAGTCTATAGTCTGTAATTAAGGAACCTGATCTTGGATCAGAATTAAAGGGCTTCTGTCACCCCACTAAAGTGATTTTTTTTTTTTGGGCTAGTTAAATTAGTTATATTGCGATATATGAAAATATAATGGTGTTACTTACTTTGATCCAGCAGTTTCTTCAGAAAACGAAGTTTTATAATATGTAAATTCAGTCTCTACCAGCAAGTAGGGCGGCTACTTGCTGGTAGCTGCTGCAGAAAACCGCCCCCTCGTCGTGTTGATTGACAGGGCCAGCCGGGATCTCCTCCTCCGGCCAGCCCTGTCGGCATTTCAAAAATCGCGCGCCTGTGTTCATTCGGCGCAGGCGCTCTGAGATGAGGAGGCTCGTCTCCTCAGCACTCCCTCAGTGCGCCTGCGCCGATGACGTCTTCTATTTCGGTGATGTCATCGGCGCAGGCGCACTGAGGGGGTTCTGAGGAGACGAGCCTCCTCATCTCAGAGCGCCTGCGCTGAATGAACACAGGCGCGCGATTTTTGAAATGCCGACAGGGCCGGCCGGAGGAGGAGATCCCGGCTGGCCCTGTCAATCAACAAAACGAGGGGGCGGTTTTCTGCAGCAGCTACCAGCAAGTAGACGCCCTACTTGCTGGTAGAGACCTAATTTACATATTATAAAACTTCGTTTTCTGAAGAAACTGCTGGATCAAAGTAAGTAACACCATTATATTTTCATATATCGCAATATAACTAATTTAACTAGCCCCAAAAAAAAAAATCACTTTAGTGGGGTGACAGAAGCCCTTTAAAGTATGAGTCCGGACACTATATATACTGTATTTAGGGGACTGATCTGGGGTTTGAATAGTGTTACTATGGAGGCTGGGCATGGCTGCAGATCAAGAGCAGATGTCATAGTGGTGTGGGCTGGATGCAGAAGAAAAGGAAAAAGAGCCTTTACTATCAGAAAATATCACCGGTGAGTCACTGGACTTATAGAGGAGCTGTCATCTCTCCTGCCATCCCTGTCTGTTATAGGAAATACCTGCATTTTCTGTGAGATAACAATGATTAGGCCCATACTTGTTGAACTTGCCAAAATTTGGCGCAATGCAGCGCACATCATCTCATTTTTGCAGCACTGAGTTTTATAAAAATCCTCTACACCAAGTTTACCGATGGGGTGCATTCCAAGATGTAACATATTATGTTAAAAATTGCACATTTTGGTGCAAAATTCTGGCATAAAAAGATGCAACCAACAGGTCTGTCCCTTTATTACTCCAGGACATGTAAGAATAAGGCAGCACAACATGGAGAATTTTTGACATGCATCTAATTGATTTTACCTATCACTCTTTGGCGACAGTCTGAAGAAATACATTGCATTGTATGAAATCTTGTGGACTGCAGATAAAATGTGATAAAATCAATTGATAGTGCTACCAAAAGTTTCTGTGTAGCTCAACCCTAACTGAAAAGTCTTGTTACCATTCCCGTTGTCCATAGGATCAGGCTATGTAGGGACACAGCCCTTTGACAAGAGTAATGGTAACACCCAGCTGCCAATCTATTCATAAATTTCTAGGAGGAATAGTAGAAGATGCAGAGATTTATCAAAAAACCGAGCTCTTCCATAAATATGGTGCTTGTTTCTCCTGCCATTTTTATAATGAAAATTATTACTCCACCTTTGTGGCACATTTTATTTTATAAAAGTCTCTAATGTGTTTCATAGAGATCAAAGTAAAAGTGGAAAATTAAATCCATTATAAATCATATAAGAAATGTATTTTCATACGAAGTATAAAAAAAAAAAAAAAAAAGCTGGCACATAAGGCTGAACGCTATTGGTCAGTTACTGGGCACATCACAAGTGTGTCGCCACGGCAACCTAATGATAGGTGGCAGTTGGAAGTGGCAGTTGGAGTTGACTGGCGACGGTGGACATTTCTGCTTACCCCGAGGAAAGCGCAAAAATGGAGAAAGAGAAGATTGTGAGGAAGAAAGAAGAGGAGACAGATTTCTGACTCATCGGCTGATGAGCAGAACGTGATGGAGGAAGAAGAGGAGAGGATCATTGGGAGGAAACGATGGAAGAAGCAACGTACCATCCTGACCTCACCAGATGGAGAAAAGGAGACACCCAAGAGGAGCAAGAAGAGGAAGAAGAAGACAACCCCCAGCTCCTCTGAGAAGATGTCTCCTAAACAACGGATCGTTCCAGAGGAGGAAGATCTGACTACGAAGCCAAAATGTGCCAAGAAGAGGAAACTCAACCTGACCTCTTCAAACAAGGCAAAGAAGGCACTGATCAACAAAGATGACGACGTCCTGAAGGCAGAAGACAAGCCGGAGGACCAGAGAGTCTCAGGTAGATGCACACATACAAGAATACAGAAGCTACACATCCTGAACACATTGCTATAGTATAAGGGCTCCTTCAGACGGCCGTATGCTGTCTGCAAAAATACTGAATTCTATCCGTTTTTTTGCGGATCCGCAAGAAAACGGATCGACAAAAAAACGGATAGCATTCAGTATTTTTGCGGACCCATAGACTTCAATGGGGCCATGTCCTAATTTTCACGGACAAGTATAGGACATGTTTCATTTGTTTTGCGGAACCGTGGAATAGAAAAGGGCCCCATAGAAGTGAATGGGTTAGCATCTAATCCACAAAAAAACAGATCCGCATTTTTGCGGATAGGATACGGCCGTCTGAATGAGCCCTAACTTCCCATTAATCTGTTCTGTAGAGCTAAGACCTGAGACAAGCAGAAGAAGGGGATTCCACATTTATAGCTGGGGTGTTACTAGGGGCGGAGGAGGGGTGCTAGCGGGTATGTATTCTGGGAGCGCCAACAAGTCTTTCTGCCTTGGTTAGGGTATTTAGATACTGGTCTAGGGCAGGGAGGTGTGAATTGGGCCTTAGGCCTCATGCACACGACAGTATTTTTTCACGGTCCGCAAAACGGGGTTCCGTTGGTCCATGATCCGTTTTTTGTTTTCGTGTGTCTTCCTTGATTTTTGGAGGATCACCAGACATGAAAAGTGAAAAAAAATGTCAAGTTTGCCTTGCAAAGGAAAAAAACGGATCACGGACGCGGATGACAATCTTGTGTGCCTCCGTGTTTTTTCACGGACCCATTGACTTGAATGGGTCCGCTAACTGTTGTCCGTGAAAAAAATAGGACAGGTCATATTTTTTTGACGGACTGGAAACACGGATCACGGACGCGGATGACAGACGGTGCATTTTCCGAGTTTTCAACGGACCCATTGAAAGTCAATGGGTCCGCAGAAAATCACGGAAAACGGAACAACGGACACAGAACACAACAACGGTCGTGTGCATGAGGCCTTATACAGTTCCATGTTCAGTAATTATTTCCTTTAATGTTATTAAAGTGTCCTGTATGAGTTGTCAGCAGAGCCTGTGCATGGAGAGAATTCAGGCTGTCACAAACAGCAGCCTGTATTGTGTATAGTACAATACAGTAACAACCCTGCATGCACGGGAGTGATTCTGATACATGGGACAATGTGCCCCATATTGTAAGTGATTAGAAGTCATCGGGGGAGATTGATCAAACTAGTGTAAAGTTGAACTGGCTTAGTTGCCCATAGCAACCAATCAGATTCCACCTTTTATTTTTGACAACTCCTTTGGAAAATGGAAGGTGGAATCTGATTGGTTGCTATGGGCAACAAGGCCAGTTCTACTTTACACCAGTTTGATAAATGTCCCCCATCATGTCCATATCAACATACAAGGCTGCACACCAAGCACATGTCTACATACCTTTCTAATATCAGGTGGTTGACCCCTATAGAATGGTATGGCCCATGTAGCAGCCCTGTGTAATGTATTCCTGGTATCAGTCACATCATTCAGTAAGCAGCAGTGTTACATGACATACGTGTGCTGGGTCAGAGCACAGGACACATCCATGTGATCAGTACATAGGACTAGTGGTAAAATAACCATTTTATCTGGATATTACAGTTACTACATCACTATGTGTATTCATATGGATGCTTGTCTTTAGGTGAAGTTGTCATGTTGTTAATAAAGTTTACAGGGGGAAAAAAAAAACAACCTCCCCCCCCCCCCCCTCACATAGAAATCTGCTTCTGGTCAGACCCTGCAGACATGGGGGTCTGCTGCAGGCAGTGATACTGGACACGTTCTGCTCCTCAATACACCGCTATTCACCTGTCAGATACCTGGACAGTTAACCACTTAACGACCACAGGTTTATACCCCCCTAGTGACCAGGCCCTTTTTTACAAATCGGCACTCCACAACTTTAGCGGTTTATTGCTCGGTCATGCAACTTACCACCCAAATGAATTTTACCTCCTTTTCTTCTCACTAATAGAGCTTTCATTTGGTGGTATTTCATTGCTGCTGACATTTTTACTTTTTTTGTTATTAATCGAAATTTACAGTTTTTTTGCAAAAAAATGAAATTTTTCACTTTCAGTTGTAAAATTTTGCAAAAAAAACGACATCCATATATAAATTTTTCTCTAAATTTATTGTTCTACATGTCTTTGATAAAAAAAAAAATGGTTTGGGTAAAATAAAAAATGGTTTGGGTAAAAGCTATAGCGTTTACAAACTATGGTACAAAAATGTGAATTTCCGCTTTTTGAAGCAGCTCTGACTTTCTGAGCACCTGTCATGTTTCCTGAGGTTCTACAATACCCAGACAGTACAAACACCCCACAAATGACCCCATTTCGGAAAGTAGACACCCTAAGGTATTCGCTGATGGGCATAGTGAGTTCATAGAACTTTTTATTTTTTGTCACAAGTTAGCGGAAAATGATGATTATTTTTTTTTTTTTTCCTTACAAAGTCTCATGTTCCACTAACTTGTGACAAAAAATAAAAACTTCCATGAACTCACTATGCCCATCACGAAATACCTTGGGGTGTCTTCTTTCCAAAATGGGGTCACTTATGGGGTAGTTATACTGCCCTGGCATTCTAGGGGCCCTTATGTGTGGTAAGTAGTTTGAAATCAAAATCTGTAAAATATGGCCGGTGAAATCCGAAAGGTGCTCTTTGGAATGTGGGCCCCTTTGCCCACCTAGGCTGCAAAAAAGTGTCACACATCTGGTATCGCCATACTCAGGAGAAGTTGGGCAATGTGTTTTGGGGTGTCTTTTTACATATACCCATGCTGGGTGAGAGAAATATCTCGGCAAAGACAACTTTTCCAATTTTTTTATACAAAGTTGGCATTTGACCAAGATATTTATCTCACCCAGCATGGGTATATGTAAAATGACACCCCAAAACACATTCCCCAACTTCTCCTGAGTACGGCGATACCACATGTGTGAGACTTTTTTTCAGCCTAGGTGGGGAAAGGGGCCCACATTCCAAAGAGCACCTTTAGGATTTCACCGGCCATTTTTTACACATTTTGATTTCAAACTACTTCGCACGCATTTGGGCTCCTAAAATGCCAGGGCAGTATAACTACTCCACAAGTGACCCCATTTTGGAAGAAAAAAGACACCCCAAGGTATTCCGTGAGGGGCATGGCGAGTTCCTAGAATTTTTTATTTTTTGTCACAAGTTAGCGGAAAATGATGATCTTATTTATTTATTTATTTTTCTTACAAAGTCTCATATTCCACTAACTTGTGACAAAAAATAAAAACTTCCATGAACTCACTATGCCCATCACGAAATACCTGGGGGTGTCTTCTTTCCAAAATGGAGTCACTTGTGGGGTAGTTATACTGCCCTGGCATTTTAGGGGCCCAAATGCGTGAGAAGTAGTTTGAAATCAAAATCTGTAAAAAATGGCCGGTGAAATCCGAAAGGTGCTCTTTGGAATGTGGGCCCCTTTGCCCACCTAGGCTGCAAAAAAGTGTCACACATGTGGTATCTCCGTACTCAGGAGAAGTTGGGCAATGTGTTTTGGGGTATATGTAAAATGACACCCCAAAACACATTCCCCAACTTCTCCTGAGTACGGCGATACCAGATGTGTGACACTTTTTTGCAGCCTAGATGCGCAAAGGGGTCCACATTCCTTTTAGGAGGGCATTTTTAGACATTTGGATCCCAGACTTCTTCTTACACTTTAGGGCCCCTAAAATGCCAGGGCAGTATAACTACCCCACATGTGACCCCATTTTGGAAAGAAGACACCCCAAGGTATTCAATGAGGGGCATGGCGAGTTCATAGAAATTAATTTTTTTTTGCCACAAGTTAGCGGAAATTGATATTTTTTTTGTTTTTTCTCACAAAGTCTCCCTTTCCGCTAACTTGGGACAAAAATTTCAATCTTTCATGGACTCAATATGCCCCTCAGCGAATACCTTGGGGTGTCTACTTTCCGAAATGGGGTCACATGTGGGGTATTTATACTGCCCTGGCATTTTAGGGGCCCTAAAGCGTGAGAAGAAGTCTGGAATATAAATGTCTAAAAAATTTTACGCATTTGGATTCCGTGAGGGGTATGGTGAGTTCATGTGAGATTTTATTTTTTGACACAAGTTAGTGGAATATGAGACTTTGTAAGAAAAAAATAAAAATAAAAAATTCCGCTAACTTGGGCCAAAAAAATGTCTGAATGGAGCCTTACAGGGGGGTGATCAATGACAGGGGGGTGATCAGGGAGTCTATATGGGGTGATCACCCCCCTGTCATTGATCACCCCCCTGTAAGGCTCCATTCAGACGTCCGTATGTTTTTTACGGATCCACGGATACATGGATCGGATCCGCAAAACACATACGGACATCTGAATGGAGCCTTACAGGGGGGTGATCAATGACAGGGGGGTGATCAATGACAGGGGGGTGATCAGGGAGTCTATATGGGGTGATCAGGGGTTAATAAGGGGTTAATAAGTGACAGGGGGGGGGTGTAGTGTAGTGTGGTGCTTGGTGCTACATATTACTGAGCTACCTGTGTCCTCTTGTGTTCGATCCAAGCAAAAGGGACCACCAGAGGACCAGGTAGCAGGTATATTAGACGCTGTTATCAAAATAGCGTCTAATATACCTGTTAGGGGTTAAAAAAATTGCATCTCCAGCCTGCCAGCGAACAATCGCCGCTGGCAGGCTGGAGATCCACTCGCTTACCTTCCGATCCTGTGAACGCGCGTGCCTGTGTGCGCGCGTTCACAGGAAATCTCGGCTCACGCGAGATGACGCCAAGCAATGACGCCTTTCGGCGTTACGTGTGCGGCAAGAGGTTAAAGGGGCTCTGCTTTTACTGATTACATTTGTTTCTTAAGGGAACAGGATGTCAAAATATGTTCTAATGTCCATCTATGTAAAGATTTCCTCCAAGGCCCCAAGGCTGCAGTCACACGTGACTGATTCGCTGCAGATTTGATCTCGCAGATTTCCGTGTGACAAATCCGCAACGTTGTACAGAACCAGCAAAGTGAATGAGAAATTCAGAATTCTCCTCCGCAAGCTGCGTACAAAAAACACAGCGGAAAAGGTGCGGCATTGTGGTTTTGAGAACATTATTCTTTATGATACTGACTTCAGCTGCTGCAGAACTTCTTTTTGAAGAGTCACTTTCACACTTGTGTGCCCAGGCACCCAGACAGAGGAGAGAGGCCCCGTAACAGAGAATCTGGCTAAATGTCAGCACAGAATCAGTCTTCATGTCATAGCAGAGAATCAGGCTTCACGTCACCCACCACTGGAACAGGCCACTGTCACATATTTAGGCCCAGGCACCCAGGCAGAGGAGAGAGTTCCAATAACAGAGATTCAGGCTTCATGTCAGCAGAGAATCAGTCTTCATGTCATAGCAGAGAATCAGGCTTAACGTCACCCACCACTGGAACAGGCCACTGTCACATATTTAGGCCCAGGCACCCAGACAGAGGAGAGAGGTCCCGTAACAGAGAATCTGGCTTCATGTCAGCACAGAATCAGTCTTCATGTCATAGCAGAGAATCAGGCTTCACGTCACCCACCACTGGAACAGGCCACTGTCACACATTTAGGCCCTGGCACCCAGACAGAGGAGAAAGGTCCTGTAACAGAGAATCTGGCTTCATGTCAGCACAGAATCAGTCTTCATGTCATAGCAGAGAATCAGGCTTCACGTCACCCACCACTGGAACAGGTCACTGTCACATATTTAGGCCCAGGCACCCAGGCAGAGGAGAGAGGTCCCATAACAGAGATTCAGGCTTCATGTCAGCAGAGAATCAGTCTTCATGTCATAGCAGAGAATCAAGCTTCACGTCACCCACCACTGGAACAGCCCACTGTCACATATTTAGGCCCAGGCACCCAGACAGAGGAGATAGGTCCCGTAACAGAGAATCTGGCTTCATGTCAGCACAGAATCAGTCTTCATGTCATAGCGGAGAATCAGGCTTCACGTCACCCACCACTGGAACAGGCCACTGTCACATATTTAGGCCCAGGCACCCAGGCAGAGGAGAGAGGTCCCATAACAGAGATTCAGGCTTCATGTCAGCAGAGAATCAGTCTTCATGTCATAGCAGAGAATCAGGCTTCACGTCACCCACCACTGGAACAGGCCACTGTCACATATTTAGGCCCAGGCACCCAGGCAGAGGAGAGAGGTCCCATAACAGAGATTCAGGCTTCATGTCAGCAGAGAATCAGTCTTCATGTCATAGCAGAGAATCAAGCTTCACGTCACCCACCACTGGAACAGGCCACTGTCACATATTTAAGCCCAGGCACCCAGACAGAGGAGAGATGTCCCGTAACAGAGATTCAGGCTTCATGTCAGCACAGAATCAGTCTTCATGTCATAGCAGAGAATCAAGCTTCACGTCACCCACCACTGGAACAGGCCACTGTCACATATTTAGACCCAGGCACCCAGGCAGAGGAGAGAGGTCCCATAACAGAGATTCAGGCTTCATGTCAGCAGAGAATCAGTCTTCATGTCATAGCAGAGAATCAGGCTTAACGTCACCCACCACTGGAACAGGCCACTGTCACATATTTAGGCCCCGGCACCCAGACAGAGGAGAGAGGTCCCGTAACAGAGAATCTGGCTTCTTGTCAGCACAGAATCAGTCTTCATGTCATAGCAGAGAATCAGGCTTCATGTCACCCACCACTGGAACAGGCCACTGTCACATATTTAGGCCCCGGCACCCAGGCAGAGGAGAGAGGTCCCATAACAGAGATTCAGGCTTCATGTCAGCAGAGAATCAGTCTTCATGTCATAGCAGAGAATCAGGCTTAACGTCACCCACCACTGGAACAGGCCACTGTCACATATTTAGGCCCCGGAACCCAGACAGAGGAGAGAGGTCCCGTAACAGAGAATCTGGCTTCTTGTCAGCACAGAATCAGTCTTCATGTCATAGCAGAGAATCAGGCTTAACGTCACCCACCACTGGAACAGGCCACTGTCACATATTTAGGCCCAGGCACCCAGACAGAGGAGAGAGGTCCCGTAACAGAGAATCTGGCTTCATGTCAGCACAGAATCAGTCTTCATGTCATAGCAGAGAATCAGGCTTCACGTCACCCACCACTGGAACAGGCCACTGTCACACATTTAGGCCCTGGCACCCAGACAGAGGAGAAAGGTCCTGTAACAGAGAATCTGGCTTCATGTCAGCACAGAATCAGTCTTCATGTCATAGCAGAGAATCAGGCTTCACGTCACCCACCACTGGAACAGGCCACTGTCACATATTTAGGCCCAGGCACCCAGGCAGAGGAGAGAGGTCCCATAACAGAGATTCAGGCTTCATGTCAGCAGAGAATCAGTCTTCATGTCATAGCAGAGAATCAAGCTTCACGTCACCCACCACTGGAACAGGCCACTGTCACATATTTAGGCCCAGGCACCCAGACAGAGGAGATAGGTCCCGTAACAGAGAATCTGGCTTCATGTCAGAACAGAATCAGTCTTCATGTCATAGCAGAGAATCAGGCTTCACGTCACCCACCACTGGAACAGGCCACTGTCACATATTTAGGCCCAGGCACCCAGGCAGAGGAGAGAGGTCCCATAACAGAGATTCAGGCTTCATGTCAGCAGAGAATCAGTCTTCATGTCATAGCAGAGAATCAGGCTTCACGTCACCCACCACTGGAACAGGCCACTGTCACATATTTAGGCCCAGGCACCCAGGCAGAGGTGAGAGGTCCCATAACAGAGATTCAGGCTTCATGTCAGCAGAGAATCAGTCTTCATGTCATAGCAGAGAATCAAGCTTCACGTCACCCACCACTTGAACAGGCCACTGTCACATATTTAAGCCCAGGCACCCAGACAGAGGAGAGATGTCCCGTAACAGAGAATCTGGCTTCATGTCAGCACAGAATCAGTCTTCATGTCATAGCAGAGAATCAAGCTTCACGTCACCCACCACTGGAACAGGCCACTGTCACATATTTAGACCCAGGCACCCAGGCAGAGGAGAGAGGTCCCATAACAGAGATTCAGGCTTCATGTCAGCAGAGAATCAGTCTTCATGTCATAGCAGAGAATCAGGCTTAACGTCACCCACCACTGGAACAGGCCACTGTCACATATTTAGGCCCCGGCACCCAGACAGAGGAGAGAGGTCCCGTAACAGAGAATCTGGCTTCTTGTCAGCACAGAATCAGTCTTCATGTCATAGCAGAGAATCAGGCTTCATGTCACCCACCACTGGAACAGGCCACTGTCACATATTTAGGCCCCGGCACCCAGGCAGAGGAGAGAGGTCCCATAACAGAGATTCAGGCTTCATGTCAGCAGAGAATCAGTCTTCATGTCATAGCAGAGAATCAGGCTTAACGTCACCCACCACTGGAACAGGCCACTGTCACATATTTAGGCCCCGGCACCCAGACAGAGGAGAGAGGTCCCGTAACAGAGAATCTGGCTTCTTGTCAGCACAGAATCAGTCTTCATGTCATAGCAGAGAATCAGGCTTCATGTCACCCACCACTGGAACAGGCCACTGTCACATATTTAGGCCCAGGCACCCAGGCAGAGGAGAGAGGTCCCATAACAGAGATTCAGGCTTCATGTCAGCAGAGAATCAGTCTTCATGTCATAGCAGAGAATCAGGCTTAACGTCACCCACCACTGGAACAGGCCACTGTCACATATTTAGGCCCAGGCACCCAGACAGAGGAGAGAGGTCCCGTAACAGAGAATCTGGCTTCTTGTCAGCACAGAATCAGTCTTCATGTCATAGCAGAGAATCAGGCTTCATGTCACCCACCACTGGAACAGGCCACTGTCACATATTTAGGCCTCAGCACCCAGACAGAGGAGAGAGGTCCCGTAACAGAGAATCTGGCTTCATGTCAGCACAGAATCCGTCTTCATGTCATAGCAGAGAATCAGGCTTCACGTCACCCACCACTGGAACAGGCCACTGTCACATATTTAGGCCCTGGCACCCAGACAGAGGAGAGAGGTCCCGTAACAGAGAATCTGGCTTCATGTCAGCACAGAATCAGTCTTCATGTCATAGCAAAGAATCAGGCTTCACGTCACCCACCACTGGAACAGGCCACTGTCACATATTTAGGCCCATGCACCCAGGCAGAGGAGAGAGGTCCCATAACAGAGATTCAGGCTTCATATCAGCAGAGAATCAGTCTTCATGTCATAGCAGAGAATCAAGCTTCACGTCACCCACCACTGGAACAGGCCACTGTCACATATTTAGGCCCTGGCACCCAGACAGAGGAGAGAGGTCCCGTAACAGAGAATCTGGCTTCATGTCAGCACAGAATCAGTCTTCATGTCATAGCAGAGAATCAGGCTTCACGTCACCCACACCTGGAACAGGCCACTGTCACATATTTAGGCCCCGGCACCCAGACAGAGGAGATAGGTCCCGTAACAGAGAATCTGGCTTCATGTCAGCACAGAATCAGTCTTCATGTCATAGCAGAGAATCAGGCTTCACGTCACCCACCACTGGAACAGGCCACTGTCACATATTTAGGCCCAGGCACCCAGGCAGAGGAGAGAGGTCCCATAACAGAGATTCAGGCTTCATGTCAGCAGAGAATCAGTCTTCATGTCATAGCAGAGAATCAAGCTTCACGTCACCCACCACTGGAACAGGCCACTGTCACACATTTAGGCCCTTGCACCCAGACAGAGGAGATAGGTCCCGTAACAGAGAATCTGGCTTCATGTCAGCACAGAATCAGTCTTCATGTCATAGCAGAGAATCAGGCTTCACGTCACCCACCACTGGAACAGGCCACTGTCACATATTTAGGCCCAGGCACCCAGGCAGAGGAGAGAGGTCCCATAACAGAGATTCAGGCTTCATGTCAGCAGAGAATCAGTCTTCATGTCATAGCAGAGAATCAAGCTTCACGTCACCCACCACTGGAACAGGCCACTGTCACATATTTAGGCCCAGGCACCCAGACAGAGGAGATAGGTCCCGTAACAGAGAATCTGGCTTCATGTCAGCACAGAATCAGTCTTCATGTCATAGCAGAGAATCAGGCTTCACGTCACCCACCACTGGAACAGGCCACTGTCACATATTTAGGCCCAGGCACCCAGGCAGAGGAGAGAGGTCCCATAACAGAGATTCAGGCTTCATGTCAGCAGAGAATCAGTCTTTATGTCACAGCAGAGAATCAGGCTTCACGTCACCCACCACTGGAACAGGCCACTGTCACATATTTAGGCCCAGGCACCCAGGCAGAGGAGAGAGGTCCCATAACAGAGATTCAGGCTTCATGTCAGCAGAGAATCAGTCTTTATGTCATAGCAGAGAATCAAGCTTCACGTCACCCACCACTGGAACAGGCCACTGTCACATATTTAGGCCCAGGCACCCAGACAGAGGAGAGAGGTCCCGTAACAGAGAATCTGGCTTCATGTCAGCACAGAATCAGTCTTCATGTCATAGCAGAGAATTAGGCTTCACGTCACCCACCACTGGAACAGGCCACTGTCACATATTTAGGCCCAGGCACCCAGGCAGAGGAGAGAGGTCCCATAACAGAGATTCAGGCTTCATGTCAGCAGAGAATCAGTCTTCATGTCATAGCAGAGAATCAAGCTTCACGTCACCCACCACTGAAACAGGCCACTGTCACATATTTAGGCCCAGGCACCCAGACAGAGGAGAGAGGTCCCGTAACAGAGAATCTGGCTTCATGTCAGCACAGAATCAGTCTTCATGTCATAGCAGAGAATCAGGCTTCACGTCACCCACCACTGGAACAGGCCACTGTCACATATTTAGGCCCAGGCACCCAGGCAGAGGAGAGAGGTCCCATAACAGAGATTCAGGCTTCATGTCAGCAGAGAATCAGTCTTCATGTCATAGCAGAGAATCAGGCTTAACGTCACCCACCACTGGAACAGGCCACTGTCACATATTTAGGCCCCGGCACCCAGACAGAGGAGAGAGGTCCCGTAACAGAGAATCTGGCTTCTTGTCAGCACAGAATCAGTCTTCATGTCATAGCAGAGAATCAGGCTTCATGTCACCCACCACTGGAACAGGCCACTGTCACATATTTAGGCCCCGGCACCACGACAGAGGAGAGAGGTCCCGTAACAGAGAATCTGGCTTCATGTCAGCACAGAATCAGTCTTCATGTCATAGCAGAGAATCAGGCTTCACGTCACCCACCACTGGAACAGGCCACTGTCACACATTTAGGCCCTGGCACCCAGACAGAGGAGAGAGGTCCCGTAACAGAGAATCTGGCTTCATGTCAGCACAGAATCAGTCTTCATGTCATAGCAGAGAATCAGGCTTCACGTCACCCACCACTGGAACAGGCCACTGTCACATATTTAGGCCCAGGCACCCAGGCAGAGGAGAGAGGTCCCATAACAGAGATTCAGGCTTCATATCAGCAGAGAATCAGTCTTCATGTCATAGCAGAGAATCAAGCTTCACGTCACCCACCACTGGAACAGGCCACTGTCACATATTTAGGCCCTGGCACCCAGACAGAGGAGAGAGGTCCCGTAACAGAGAATCTGGCTTCATGTCAGCACAGAATCAGTCTTCATGTCATAGCAGAGAATCAGGCTTCACGTCACCCACCACTGGAACAGGCCACTGTCACATATTTAGGCCCCGGCACCCAGACAGAGGAGAGAGGTCCCGTAACAGAGAATCTGGCTTCATGTCAGCACAGAATCAGTCTTCATGTCATAGCAGAGAATCAGGCTTCACGTCACCCACCACTGGAACAGGCCACTGTCACATATTTAGGCCCAGGCACCCAGGCAGAGGAGAGAGGTCCCATAACAGAGATTCAGGCTTCATGTCAGCAGAGAATCAGTCTTCATGTCATAGCAGAGAATCAAGCTTCACGTCACCCACCACTGGAACAGGCCACTGTCACACATTTAGGCCCTTGCACCCAGACAGGGGAGATAGGTCCCGTAACAGAGAATCTGGCTTCATGTCAGCACAGAATCAGTCTTCATGTCATAGCAGAGAATCAGGCTTCACGTCACCCACCACTGGAACAGGCCACTGTCACATATTTAGGCCCCGGCACCCAGACAGAGGAGAGAGGTCCCGTAACAGAGAATCTGGCTTCATGTCAGCACAGAATCAGTCTTCATGTCATTGCAGAGAATCAGGCTTCACGTCACCCACCACTGGAACAGGCCACTGTCACATATTTAGGCCCAGGCACCCAGGCAGAGGAGAGAGGTCCCATAACAGAGATTCAGGCTTCATGTCAGCAGAGAATCAGTCTTCATGTCATAGCAGAGAATCAGGCTTAACGTCACCCACCACTGGAACAGGCCACTGTCACATATTTAGGCCCCGGCACCCAGACAGAGGAGAGAGGTCCCGCAACAGAGAATCTGGCTTCTTGTCAGCACAGAATCAGTCTTCATGTCATAGCAGAGAATCAGGCTTCATGTCACCCACCACTGGAACAGGCCACTGTCACATATTTAGGCCCCGGCACCACGACAGAGGAGAGAGGTCCCGTAACAGAGAATCTGGCTTCATGTCAGCACAGAATCAGTCTTCATGTCATAGCAGAGAATCAGGCTTCACGTCACCCACCACTGGAACAGGCCACTGTCACACATTTAGGCCCTGGCACCCAGACAGAGGAGAGAGGTCCCGTAACAGAGAATCTGGCTTCATGTCAGCACAGAATCAGTCTTCATGTCATAGCAGATAATCAGGCTTCACGTCACCCACCACTGGAACAGGCCACTGTCACATATTTAGGCCCAGGCACCCAGGCAGAGGAGAGAGGTCCCATAACAGAGATTCAGGCTTCATATCAGCAGAGAATCAGTCTTCATGTCATAGCAGAGAATCAAGCTTCACGTCACCCACCACTGGAACAGGCCACTGTCACATATTTAGGCCCTGGCACCCAGACAGAGGAGAGAGGTACCGTAACAGAGAATCTGGCTTCATGTCAGCACAGAATCAGTCTTCATGTCATAGCAGAGAATCAGGCTTCACGTCACCCACCACTGGAACAGGCCACTGTCACATATTTAGGCCCCGGCACCCAGACAGAGGAGAGAGGTCCCGTAACAGAGAATCTGGCTTCATGTCAGCACAGAATCAGTCTTCATGTCATAGCAGAGAATCAGGCTTCACGTCACCCACCACTGGAACAGGCCACTGTCACATATTTAGGCCCAGGCACCCAGGCAGAGGAGAGAGGTCCCATAACAGAGATTCAGGCTTCATGTCAGCAGAGAATCAGTCTTCATGTCATAGCAGAGAATCAAGCTTCACGTCACCCACCACTGAAACAGGCCACTGTCACACATTTAGGCCCTTGCACCCAGACAGAGGAGATAGGTCCCGTAACAGAGAATCTGGCTTCATGTCAGCACAGAATCAGTCTTCATGTCATAGCAGAGAATCAGGCTTCACGTCACCCACCACTGGAACAGGCCACTGTCACATATTTAGGCCCCGGCACCCAGACAGAGGAGAGAGGTCCCGTAACAGAGAATCTGGCTTCATGTCAGCACAGAATCAGTCTTCATGTCATTGCAGAGAATCAGGCTTCACGTCACCCACCACTGGAACAGGCCACTGTCACATATTTAGGCCCAGGCACCCAGGCAGAGGAAAGAGGTCGCGTAACAGAGAATCTGGCTTCATGTCAGCACAGAATCAGTCTTGATGTCATAGCAGAGAATCAGGCTTCACGTCACCCACCACTGGAACAGGCCACTGTCACACATTTAGGCCCCGGCACCCAGACAGAGAAGAGGTTCATTCAACTTTGGGTTGCCCCGCAATATAATGGTAAAATGAAAATAAAAATAGGATTGAATGAGGAAGTGCCCTGGAGTAGAATAATATATTGTTAAGGGGAGGTATTTAATGTCTAATCTGCACAAGGGATGGACAGGTCCTGTGGGATCCATGCCTGGTTCATTTTTATGAACGTCAGCTTGTCCACATTGGCTGTAGACAGGTGGCTGCGTTTGTCTGTAATGACGCCCCCTGCCGTGCTGAATACACGTTCAGACAAAACGCTGGCCGCCGGGCAGGCCAGCACCTCCAAGGCATAAAAGGCTAGCTCTGGCCACGTGGACAATTTGGAGACCCAGAAGTTGAATGGGGCCAAACCATCAGTCAGTACGTGGAGGGGTGTGCACAGGTACTGTTCCATAATGTTAGTGAAATGTTGCCTCCTGCTAACACGTTCCGTATCAGGTGGTGGTGCAGTTAGCTGTGGCGTGGTGACAAAACTTTTCCACATCTCTGCCATGCTAACCCTGCCCTCAGAGGAGCTGGCCGTGACACAGCTGCGTTGGCGACCTCTTGCTCCTCCTCTGCCTTCGCCTTGGGCTTCCACTGGTTCCCCTGTGACATTTGGGAATGCTCTCAGTAGCGCGTCTACCAACGTGCGCTTGTACTCGCGCATCTTCCTATCACGCTCCAGTGTAGGAAGTAAGGTGGGCACATTGTCTTTGTACCGGGGATCCAGCAGGGTGGCAACCCAGTAGTCCGCACACGTTAAAATGTGGGCAACTCTGCTGTCGTTGCGCAGGCACTGCAGCATGTAGTCGCTCATGTGTGCCAGGCTGCCCAGAGGTAAGGACAAGCTGTCCTCTGTGGGAGGCGTATCGTCATCGTCCTGTGTTTCCCCCCAGCCACGCACCAGTGATGGGCCCGAGCTGCTTTGGGTGCCACCCCGCTGTGATCATGCTTCATCCTCATCCTCCTCCACCTCCTCCTCATCCTCGTCCTCCTCGTCCTCCAGTAGTGGGCCCTGTCTTGCCACATTTGTACCTGGCCTCTGGTGTTGCAAAAAACCTCCCTCTGAGTCACTTCGAAGAGACTGGCCTGAAAGTGCTAAAAATGACCCCTCTTCCTCCTCTTCCTCCTGGGCCACCTCCTCTTCCATCATCGCCCTAAGTGTTTTCTCAAGGAGACATCGAAGTGGTATTGTAACGCTGATAACGGCATCATCGCCACTGGCCATGTTGGTGGAGTACTCGAAACAGCGCAACAGGGCACACAGGTCTCGCATGGAGGCCCAGTCATTGGTGGTGAAGTGGTGCTGTTCCGCAGTGCGACTGACCCGTGCGTGCTGCAGTTGAAACTCCACTATGGCCTGCTGCTGCTCGCACAGTCTGTCCAGCATGTGCAAGGTGGAGTTCCGCCTGGTGGGCACATCGCATATGAGGCGGTGAGCGGGAAGGCCGAAGTTACGCTGTAGCACAGACAGGCGTGCAGCAGCAGGGTGTGAACGCCGGAAGCGCGAACAGACGGCCCGCACTTTATGCAGCAGCTCTGACATGTCGGGGTAGTTGCGAATGAACTTCTGCACCACCAAATTCAGCACATGCGCCAGGCAAGGGATGTGCGTCAAACCGGCTAGTCCCAGAGCTGCAACTAGATTTCGCCCATTATCGCACACCACCAGGACGGGCTTGAGGCTCACCGGCAGCAACCACTCGTCGGTCTGTTGTTCTATACCCCGCCACAACTCCTGTGCGGTGTGGGGCCTGTCCCCCAAACATATGAGTTTCAGAACGGCCTGCTGACGTTTACCCCGGGCTGTGCTGAAGTTGGTGGTGAAGGTGTGTGGCTGACTGGATGAGCAGGTGGAAGCAGAGGAGGAGGAAGCTGAGTAGGAGGAGGAGGAGACAGGAGGCAAAGAATGTTGCCCTGCGATCCTTGGCGGCGGAAGGACGTGCGCCAAACAGCTCTCCGCCTGGGGCCCAGCCGCCACTACATTTACCCAGTGTGCAGTTAGGGAGATATAGCGTCCCTGGCCGTGCTTACTGGTCCACGTATCTGTGGTTAGGTGGACCTTGCCACAGATGGCGTTGCGCAGTGCACACTTGATTTTATCGGACACTTGGTTGTGCAGGGAAGGCACGGCTCTCTTGGAGAAGTAGTGCCGGCTAGGAACAACATACTGTGGGACAGCAAGCGACATGAGCTGTTTGAAGCTGTCTGTGTCCACCAGCCTAAATGACAGCATTTCATAGGCCAGTATTTTAGAAATGCTGGCATTCAGGGCCAGGGATCGAGGGTGGCTAGGTGGGAATTTACGCTTTCTCTCAAATGTTTGTGAGATGGAGAGCTGAACGCTGCCGTGTGACATGGTTGAGATGCTTGGTGACGCAGGTGGTGGTGTTGGTGGTACATCCCATGTTTGCTGGGCCGCAGGTGCCAACGTTCCTCCAGAGGCGGAGGAAGAGGCCGAGGCGGCGGCAGCAGCAGAAGAGGCCGAGGCGGCAGCAGCAGAAGAGGTAGCAGGGGGAGCCTGAGTGACTTCTTTGTTTTTAAGGTGTTTACTCCACTGCAGTTCATGCTTTGCATGCAGGTGCCTGGTCATGCAGGTTGTGCTAAGGTTCAGAACGTTAATGCCTCGCTTCAGGCTCTGATGGCACAGCGTGCAAACCACTCGGGTCTTGTCGTCAGCACATTGTTTAAAGAAGTGCCATGCCAGGGAACTCCTTGAAGCTGCCTTTGGGGTGCTCGGTCCCAGATGGCGATGTCAGTAGCAGGCGGAGTCTCTTGGCGGCGGGTGTTCTGATTTTGCCCACTGCTCCCTCTTTGTCTTTTGCTACGCTGTTGGCTCGGTCTCACCACTGCCTCTTCCTCCGAACTGTGAAAGTCAGTGGCACGACCTTCATTCCATGTGGGGTCTAGGACCTCAACGTCCCCTGCATCGTCTTCCACCCAGTCTTGATCCCTGACCTCCTGTTCAGTCTGCACACTGCAGAAAGACGCAGCAGTTGGCACCTGTGTTTCGTCATCATCAGAGACGTGCTGAGGTGGTATTCCCATGTCCTCATCATCAGGAAACATAAGTGGTTGTGTGTTAGTGCATTCTATCTCTTCCACCCCTGGGGAAGGGCTAGGTGGATGCCCTTGGGAAACCCTGGCAGCAGAGTCTTCAAACAGCATAAGAGACTGCTGCATAACTTGAGGCTCAGACAGTTTCCCTGATATGCATGGGGGTGATGTGACAGACTGATGGGCTTGGTTTTTATGCGCCATCTGTGCGCTTTCTGCAGAAGACTGGGTGGGAGATAATGTGAACGTGCTGGATGCACTGTCGGCCACCCAATTGACTAATGCCTGTACCTGCTCAGGCCTTACCATCCTTAGAACGGCATTGGGCCCCACCAAATATCCCTGTAAATTCTGGCGGCTACTGGGACCTGAGGTAGTTGGTACACTAGGACGTGTGGCTGTGGCAGAACGGCCACGTCCTCTCCCAGCACCAGAGGGTCCACTAACACCACCACGACCATGTCCACGTCCGCGTCCCTTACTAGTTGTTTTCCTCATTGTTACCGTTCACCACAATAAGAAAAATATTATTCGGGCCAATGTATTGAATCAAAATTCAGGCCTTTTTTTACAGACACCTAACACTGTCTGGCTATCTATTTAGGTACCGTATTACACTAATACAGGCACACAAGTAATGACAGATTTGGTTGAATATAAATGTGAGGCCTATTTTTTACGCGGTGTGTGACAGATATATCTTTAATCACAGAATTAGACTTGTATCTGCACGGTAGCGTGTGTGTTAAGTTTTTCAGATTGACACTATCAGCACCTTAAATCTAAGATATCCTTTTTGGGATAGATTTAAAGTAGGCCTGATATAGCAGAAACTACTTATTTATGAGAATGGCAAATTTGGGAATAGTTTTTCAACCCAGAACAAAAACTGTGCTTTTACGGTCACTACAAATAATTTGACCAGCTAAAACAGTACAGATTTGGTTGAATAGAAATGTCAGGCCTATTTTTTACGCGCTGTGTGACAGATATACCTTTAATCACAGAATTAGACTTGTATCTGCACGGTAGCGTGTGTGTTAAGTTTTTCAGAATGACACTATCAGCACCTTGAATCTAAGATATCCTTTTTGGGATAGATTTAAAGTAGGCCTGATATAGCAGAAACTACAAATTTTGAGAATGGCAAATTTGGGAATAGTTTTTCAACCCAGAACAAAAACTGTGCTTTTACGGTCACTAAATATAACTTGACCAGCTAAAACTGTACTGATTTGGAGGAATAGAAATGTCAGGCCTATTTTTTACGCGCTGTGTGACAGATATACCTTTAATCACAGAATTAGACTTGTATCTGCACGGTAGCGTGTGTGTTAAGTTTTTCAGAATGACACTATCAGCACCTTGAATCTAAGATATCCTTTTTGGGATAGATTTAAAGTAGGCCTGATATAGCAGAAACTACTAATTTTGAGAATGGCAAATTTGGGAATAGTTTTTCAACCCAGAACAAAAACTGTGCTTTTACGGTCACTAAATATAACTTGACCAGCTAAAACTGTACTGATTTGGAGGAATAGAAATGTCAGGCCTATTTTTTAGGCGCTGGGTGACAGGCTCAACTTGCCCCTGAAGTAGTATATGGCCAAAAAATAACCACACTGTTGATGGTTAAATGCACTTGGGTGACACAGGCTCAGCCTGCACCTGATGTAGGATATAGCAAAAAATAACCACACTGTTGATGGTTAAATGCACTTGGGTGACACAGGCTCAGCCTGCACCTGATGTAGTATATGGCCAAAAAATAACCACACTGTTGCTGGTTAAATGCACTTGGGTGACACAGGCTCAGCCTGCACCTGATGTAGTATATGGCCAAAAAATAACCACACTGTTGATGGTTAAATGTACTTGGGTGACACAGGCTTAGCCTGCACCTGATGTAGGATATAGCAAAAAATAACCACACTATTGATGGTTAAATGCACTTGGTGGTAGCTTGTGCTGACGCACCACAAGCCACAAAATGGCCGCCGATCACCCCAGAAAAAAGTGATATAAAAACGCTCTGGGCAGCCTAAAAAAAGTGAGCAATTCAATATCAGCACTTCAATGATCCACAGCTGGAGATCAATCACTGAATTAAGTCTTTTGGAGGAGTTAATCTGCCTAATCTCGCCCTAACGTCGCAGCAGCAACCTCTCCCTATGCTTGAATCAGCAGAGTGACATGCAGCGCTACGTGACCCAAGCTTATATAGAGGCTGGGTCACATGCTGTACTGGCCAATCACAGCCATGCCAATAGTAGGCAAGGCTGTGATGGCCTCTTGGGGCAAGTAGTATGACGCTTGTTGATTGGCTTTCAAAAGCCAATTTTGCAGCCTTTCAAAAAGCGCCAAGAAAGCGCCGAACACCGAACCCGAACCCGGACTTTTACGAAAATGTTCGGGTTCGGGTCCGTGTCACGGACACCCCAAAATTCGGTACGAACCTGAACTATACAGTTCGGGTTCGCTCATCCCTAATTGGGCACTCGGCCTCTAAAAGGTTCGACATCACTGGCCTAGGGGGTCATTGTACATCACGGTTTTGTTTTGCGGTTTGAACCGTGATGTCCAATAATCCCCAAACACACAGATGTCTGCAGGGCTGGAGGCTAAATTACCGCCCCTGCTGTCCTAGCCCACCGCCTCACTTTCCCTAATTATAGATGCGCCCCGGATGTTATCTGTATTCTGTGACCAATTACAGTGATACCAAATGTGGAGTTTTAATATGTTTTATTAAATAAAAAGCTTTAAAAAAAACTTTGTCACTATGTTCTAAGACCCATAACTTTGGTATTTCACCATCCATGGAGCTGTGGAAGGACGGGCTTTTTTCCAGTCTGCGTGCTAGTTTTTATTGGTTCCATTCTGGGGTAAGTATGATTTTTTGATCACCTCTTAATCATTTTTGGGAGGTGAGTAATCAAAAACCAGCAATTGTGGCAGCTTTTTTTTTTTCATGTTTACTGTGTGGAATAAAACAATTGTTTATTTTATTATTGTTTACATATTTTACATGGTAAATGGGAATTTTTCTCAGATTTTAAAATGGATGACCTATCTCCAGAATAGGTCACCAAAATGAAACAACCAGACAAATAAACGATTCAGTTAAGAGTTATGCCATTTACTTAGAAAGTATGGTGCCACCTGGTGTTCAAATTATATAGCAATGTGCACATCCATCTGCTGAGCTGAGTAATGCTGGTCACACATGTTCAGGTCTCTGCTCTGCATAATGATCCTCTGTTCCCTGCAGAGCAGTCAATTAGATACGACCTTCTGCATGGAAGAAGCCATTTGTTATTAGCTCCTCTGCAGTGATCACAGTGAAGAACGTGCGACCAGCAGCACTCAGCTCAGTACATGAAAGTGCTCATTTAAGCACCAGGTGGCACCATACTATATAATGATCCCTCAAGATACAATGGCCTCAGGATACAGTATTTTCCACTTACAATGGTCTTTTCTGGGCCATTGTAAGTTGAAACCAGACTCAACATACAATGCCTGAGACTCAGATCCAAACAATTAGTATGGCTATTTCTCTGGTAAAACACCTTTATCGGTTGTCTAGTAGCTCCTCTGCAGTACTACAAGTTCTGTACTGCCCCCTTGTCTGGTACATCTATGTACTATGCAAGACCCTGAAGAAGCCGATGTCCTCACCATAGAGAGTGATTTACAGCTTCCAGCATCTATTCCTGTCTGTTTTCCTTAAAGGGGTCTTCCAGCCCCAAGTTAGAAATCTTTCTTGAAAATTGCCTGTGGAGGGACGGATAGCCCGTCTTCTTCTCTTCCTCTGTGAAAGAGGGGACAGTGCGTCATCACTGACGTCATCTCCTCCTGCCGGCCTTCTTTTTTCCCGACCCTGTACACTATTGCGCATGTGCTGGGGAAGCCAGCAGTCTTGTCGGCTCACACGCTGATATGTGACGCCTATACTTTTTTCACTCATGCACACAAGGGCGGACTGGGAACTAACAGTGGTCCTGGATAAAACTTAAAGAAGCCCCATGTTGTAGGCGGGTCCAAACTGAAAGTCAAAGGTACATGGAACTAACTCTGGAGTTTTGATAACTCTGCAAAGTGCAGCTTTTTCCTCAAACATCCCACTCTCCTCCTTCTTCTCATCATCTCCCAGAGAGCAGGGAGGAGTCAGCCCTGGGAGGTTTGTTAGAACCTCCGCTCACTGTGCAACTTTATGGGGACTCAGGCACAAGCACATTTTCATGAAACACAATCACAATATTAAGCAGTGTGTTTCAGGACACTGCACATAGATCTCCCCTGCTTAAGCGCTGCTGCTACTTCAGCGTATTTCCCAGCACAGGAATGCTCATAGCCCAAGGATCACAGTGTTATGGCATATCCAAGTGATGTGTCATTACATCAAAAGGTATGAAGACCCCTTAAAATGAGGAACACTTTCAAAAACCATGCACAATGCAAATATATGGGACAAAAACTCAGACCTAGCGCATGATGCCGTTTGAAAAAATGCCATTGACTCAAAAAGGGTGAAAGAAAAACCTGTCTGTCCAGCATTTAATATCTCCCATAGAATTCCATCATGCAACATCTGGAACTGTCATTTTTTTGCCAAAACAAAAAAATACCAAAAACTGCAAAACCCCTTGAAAACACCAGAAATGAAACCTGTGCATGACACAAGCTCAGACGTGTGCTGGAGTAAAATGCAACAAATAAGTTAAGAGGCAAAAGTGAAACATACATTTGGTGCAAATTCTGTCAGTCAGAGAAGAAAATCTACACCAGCTATAAAACACCTTACGGTAAATATTCTGGTCTGAAAGAGACCCCACTCAGTTTTTTCAAGAGTAGTGAAAAATTTGAAAAACTTGCAAATGTTGGTACAATTTGCTTGCGCCAAAATTTGCACATTTTTTGCCCCAAACAGCTGATAAAAGTTGTATAATAACTTCTTTGGATGAAATCTGGGGGCATATTTTTTTTTACCCAACCATTATCTATTGGATTCACCCAATGGACAATGAAGATAATATCCTGCTTGCTCCCGGGTTCCTCTTCAGCTCCAGGAGCTGCAGTATTGGGTGCCGTTAGCCCATACAGTATAATGTCCTAATACTGCCATTGTTTAGGCCTTGTGTGCAGGAGTGCTTAGAGGTAAAAAGTTAAAAAGCAAAGAGGGTAAGAGCTGTATTACATTGAAAGATCAGGCAGACGATTGTCAGGAGGGAAGCGTTCTTACCCGGCAATTGCCTGCTTGTCAGCGGAGAACACTGCTGCTATTACATGCAGTGATCTCTTCCAGAGCTTGGGGAGGACGATTGTTATCCCATCGCTCGTCCCCATACTGACTAGATGTTTGCCGGCAGCAGAACATGATTGATTTTTAAGCATGCCTAAAAATCTGGATTGCCCGATGAAAAAGCGTTTGCTCGTTCATCAGGTTATCGGCGGCAGTATTACACTGACAGATCATTGCTAACAAGTGTTACTATGAATGCTTATTAGCGATGATCTGGTAGACAATCTGTCAGTATAATACAGCCCTAAGGCCTTTTTCACACAAACGTAAGGGCTCCGTGCCCGTGTTGCGGCCCACATACGGCGGTTCTGCAATACATGGGTCACCAGCCTTGTGCATTCCGCATCACGGATGTGGACCCATTCACTTGAATGGGTCTGCAAATCCAGAGATGCAGTGTGGAACGGAAGCAGGGAACGGAACCCCACGGAAGCACTACGGAGTGTTCCGTGCTTCTGTTCCGCAAAAAGATAGAATTTGTTCTATACTTTTGCGGAACGGACGGATCGCGATCCCCATTCAAGTGAATGGGTCTGAGATCCGCATGCAGCTTCCCCACGGTCGGTGCCCATGTATTGCGGACTGCAATTTGCGATCTGCAGCATGGAGCCTTACATTCGTGTGAAAGAGGCCTAAGTCTGTGGAGGATAGGTGTGAGATCTGAATTTTATTTCACTATGGTTTGGGGGTGTCTACAATTCAGGGGGTTATTAAAGACTAGTCCAGTGATGGCTAACCTCCGGCACTCCAGCTGTGGTGAAACTACGACTCCCAGCATGCTCCATTAATTTCTATGGAGTTCTGAGAACTGCCAAGCAAGTGTGCATTTTAGTTTTACCAAAGCTAGAGTGCCAGAGGTTAGCTATCACAAAACTATAAAGGAATGACTGGGCACACCTAGGATATTGGTAGCTAATATTTATTACAGTACTAAAGTAGTTTAAAACACAAATCCGGTGTAAAGATATGCAATACAAAATATAGCTTTAAAACGCTGCCTTGCTATTGTGCGACATTCAACACAAAAGTTCTGCGTATTTGTAGTTGAGATGAAGCTGAGTTGGTCACTCACAAATGATATTGTAACCCAACAGCCTCATTCCAAACTCAGCATAAGCAGACACCTTGGGTAAGTAAGATATGTGTACATACAATGGAAATATAACAATATATTAGCAGTTAAAATACAATATTGATAGCGCTTATCAAGTGACAATGAAATATAAAATCGGGTGACAGTGGGATAAAATAAGCATATGAATTCGCTTGTCCTAAAAAATGTCCAGATGTAGCAAATGAGCTCCCACAAATGTTTGTTGCCAATTTGGAATAATAGAATGGTGCTATGAAATGAATTTGCAATAGTCAGGTATAATAGTTTGCTCCGTCACTGACTCAGCGGCGTCCCGCTTTCGGTCAGGAAGGGATCCAGCGGTAATGCAGTAGTTAATGAAGGAACACTCTTACCGGTGTTGGAGGGTTCTCAAATATAGGAGAAACCTCTGCCGTCTATCGTCACCCGATTTTATATTTCATTGTCACTTGATAAGCGCTATCAATATTGTATTTTAACTGCTAATATATTGTTATATTTCCATTGTATGTACACATATCTTACTTACCCAAGGTGTCTGCTTATGCTGAGTTTGGAATGAGGCTGTTGGGTTACAATATCATTTGTGAGTGACCAACTCAGCTTCATCTCAACTACAAATACGCAGAACTTTTGTGTTGAATGTCGCTCAATAGCAATGCAGCGTTTTAAAGCTATATTTTGTATTGCATATCTTTACACCGGATTTGTGTTTTAAACTACTTTAGTACTGTAATAAATATTAGCTACCAATATCCTAGGTGTGCCCAGTCATTCCTTTATATTTCTGTTCTTTTCAGCAGCGGGGTGACGCTGCAAGACTGAGAGCACCCTTTTTGGTGTATCAACCATCCTGTGCATCCAACTAATACACTATTATTGAACTCTATCACAAAACTAGTCTATAGTCTGTAATTAAGGAACCTGATCTTGGTCCAGAATTAAAGGGCTTCTGTCACCCCACTAAAGTGATTTTTTTTTTTTGGGCTAGTTAAATTAGTTATATTGCGATATATGAAAATATAATGGTGTTACTTACTTTGATCCAGCAGTTTCTTCAGAAAACGAAGTTTTATAATATGTAAATTCGGCCTCTACCAGCAAGTAGGGCGGCTGCTTGCTGATAGCTGCTGCAGAAAACCGCCCCCTCGTCGTGTTGATTGACAGGGCCAGCCGGGATCTCCTCATCCGGCCGGCCCTGTCAGTATTTCAAAAATCGCGCGCCTGTGTTGATTCGGCGCAAGCGCTCTGAGATGAGGAGGCTCGTCTCCTCAGCACTCCCTCAGTGCGCCTGCGCCGATGACGTCTTCTATTTCGGTGATGTCATCGGCGCAGGCGCACTGAGGGAGTTCTGAGGAGACGAGCCTCCTCATCTCAGAGCGCCTGCGCCGAATGAACACAGGCGCGCGATTTTTGAAATGCCGACAGGGCTGGCCGGAGGAGGAGATCCCGACTGGCCCTGTCAATCAACAAAACGAGGGGGCGGTTTTCTGCAGCAGCTACCAGCAAGTAGCCGCCCTACTTGCTGGTAGAGACCGAATTTACATATTATAAAACTTCGGTTTCTGAAGAAACTGCTGGATCAAAGTAAGTAACACCATTATATTTTCATATATCGCAATATAACTAATTTAACTAGCCCAAAAAAAAAAAATCACTTTAGTAGGGTGACAGAAGCCCTTTAAAGTATGAGTCTGGACACTATATATACTGTATTTAGGGGACTGATCTGGGGTTTGAATAGTGTTACTATGGAGGCTGGGCATGGCTGCAGATCAAGAGCAGATGTCATAGTGGTGTGGGCTGGATGCAGAAGAAAAGGAAAAAGAGCCTTTACTATCAGAAAATATCACCGGTGAGTCACTGGACTTATAGAGGAGCTGTCATCTCTCCTGCCATCCCTGTCTGTTATAGGAAATACCTGCATTTTCTGTGAGATAAAAATGATTAGGCCCATACTTGTTGAACTTGCCAAAATTTGGCGCAATGCAGCGCACATCATCTCACTTTTGCAGCACTGAGTTTTATAAAAATCCTCTACACCAAGTTTACCGATGGGGTGTATTCCAAGATGTAACATATTATGTTAAAAATTGCACATTTTGGTGCAAAATTCTGGCATAAAAAGATGCAACCAACAGGTCTGTCCCTTTATTACTCCAGGACATGTAAGAATAAGGCAGCACAACATGGAGAATTTTTGTCATGCATCTAATTGATTTTATCTATCACTCTTTGGCGACAGTCTGAAGAAATACATTGCATTGTATGAAATCTTGTGGAGGAAGATCTGACTACGAAGCCAAAATGTGCCAAGAAGAGGAAACTCAACCTGACCTCTTCAAACAAGGCAAAGAAGGCATTGATCAACAAAGATGACGACGTCCTGAAGGCAGAAGACAAGCCGGAGGACCAGAGAGTCTCAGGTAGATGCACACATACAAGAATACAGAAGCTACACATCCTGAACACATTGCTATAGTATAAGGGCTCCTTCAGACGGCCGTATGCTGTCTGCAAAAATACTGAATTCTATCCGTTTTTTTGCGGATCCGCAAGAAAACGAATCGACAAAAAAACGGATAGCATTCAGTATTTTTGCGGACCCATAGACTTCAATGGGGCCATGTCCTAATTTTCACGGACAAGTATAGGACATGCAGAACCGTGGAATAGAAAAGGGCCCCATAGAAGTGAATGGGTTAGCATCTAATCCACAAAAAAACAGATCCGCATTTTTGCGGATAGGATACGGCCGTCTGAATGAGCCCTAACTTCCCATTAATCTGTTCTGTAGAGCTAAGATCTGAGACAAGCAGAAGAAGGGGATTCCACATTTATAGCTGGGGTGTTACTAGGGGCGGGGGAGGGGTGCTAGCGGGTATGTATCCTGGGAGCGCCAACAAGTCTTTCTGCCTTGGTTAGGGTATTTAGATACTGGTCTAGGGTAGGGAGGTGTGAATTGGGCCTTAGGCCTCATGCACACGACAGTATTTTTTCACGGTCCGCAAAACGGGGTTCCGTTGTTCCGTGATCCGTTTCCGTTTTTTGTTTTCGTGTGTCTTCCTTGATTTTTGGAGGATCACCAGACATGAAAAGTGAAAAAAAATGTCAAGTTTGCCATGCAAATGATAGGAAAAAAACGGATCACGGACGTGGATGACAATCTTGTGTGCCTCCGTGTTTTTTCACGCACCCATTGACTTGAATGGGTCCGCTAACCGCTGTCCGTGAAAAAAATAGGACAGGTCATATTTTTTTGACGGACTGGAAACACGGATCACGGACGTGCATGACAGACGGTGCATTTTCCGAGTTTTCAACGGACCCATTGAAAGTCAATGGGTCAGCAGAAAATCACGGAAAACGGAACAACGGACACGGAACACAACAACGGTCGTGTGCATGAGGCCTTATACAGTTCCATGTTCAGTAATTATTTCCTTTAATGTTATTAAAGTGTCCTATATGAGTTGTCAGCAGAGCCTGTGCATGGAGAGAATTCAGGCTGTCACAAACAGCAGCCTGTATTGTGTATAGTACAACACAGTAACAACCCTGCATGCACGGGAGTGATTCTGATACATGGGACAATGTGCCCCCTATTGTAAGTGATTAGAAGTCATCGGGGGAGATTGATCAAACTAGTGTAAAGTTGAACTGGCTTAGTTGCCCATAGCAACCAATCAGATTCCACCTTTTATTTTTGACAACTCCTTTGGAAAATGGAAGGTGGAATCTGATTGGTTGCTATGGGCAACAAGGCCAGTTCTACTTTACACCAGTTTGATAAATGTCCCCCATCATGTCCATATCAACATACAAGGCTGCACACCAAGCACATGTCTACATACCTTTCTAATATCAGGTGGTTGACCCCTACAGAATGGTATGGCCCATGTAGCAGCCCTGTGTAATGTATTCCTGGTATCAGTCACATCATTCAGTAAGCAGCAGTGTTACATGACATACGTGTGCTGGGTCAGAGCACAGGACACATTCAGGTGATCAGTACATAGGACTAGTGGTAGAATAACCATTTTATCTGGATATTACAGTTACTACATCACTATGTGTATTCATATGGATGCTTGTCTTTAGGTGAAGTTGTCATGTTGTTAATAAAGTTTACTGGCAACCCCCCCCCCCCTCACATAGAAATCTGCTTCTGGTCAGACCCTGCAGACATGGGGGTCTGCAGCAAGCAGTGATACTGGACACCTTCTGCTCCTCAATACACCGCTATTCACCTGTCAGATACCTGGACAGTTAAAGGGGCTCTGCTTTTACTGATTACATTTGTTTCTTAAGGGAACAGGATGTCAAAAAATTTTCTAATGTCCATCTATGTAAAGATTTCCTCCAAGGCCCCAAGGCTGCAGTCACACGTGACTGAATTGCTGCAGTTTTGATCTCGCAGATTTCCGCGTGACAAATCCGCAACGTTGTACAGAACCAGCAAAGTGAATGAGAAATTCTGAATTCTCCTCCGCAAGCTGCGTACAAAAAACACAGCGGAAAAGGTGCGGCATTGTGGTTTTGAGAACATTATTCTTTATGATACTGACTTCAGCTGCTGCAGAACTTCTTTTTGAAGAGTCACTTGTGTATTTGGGTTAGTATTTGTAAGTCAAATCCGAATAGACCCAACATACAGAAGAAATACAAAGGTTTTCATCATCTTCACTCTGTGGAGTTTCTGACTTTCCATTCCAAACGTCCTTCATACTGTGGTATTTACACAATGCCTAGGGGGTCATTGTACATCGCGGTTTTGTTTTGCGGTTTGAACCGTGATGTCCAATAATCCCCAAACACACAGATGTCTGCAGGGCTGGAGACTAAATTACCGCCCCTGCTGTCCTAGCCCACCGCCTCACTTTCCCTAATTATAGATGCGCCCCGGATGTTATCTGTATTCTGTGACCAATTACAGTGATACCAAATGTGGAGTTTTAATATGTTTTATTAAATAAAAAGCTTAAAAAAAACCTTTGTCACTATGTTCTAAGACCCATAACTTTGGTATTTCACCATCCATGGAGCTGTGGAAGGACGGGCTTTTTTCCAGTCTGCGTGCTAGTTTTTATTGGTTCCATTCTGGGGTAAGTATGATTTTTTGATCACCTCCTAATCTTTTTTGGGAGGTGAGTAACCAAAAACCAGCAATTGTGGCAGATTTTTTTTTTCATGTTCACTGTGTGGAATAAAACAATTATGTTTATTTTATTATTGTTTACATATTTTACATGGTAAATGGAAATTTTTCTCAGATTTTAAAATGGATGACCTATCTCCAGAATAGGTCACCAAAATGAAACAACCAGACAAATAAACGATTCAGTTAAGAGTTATGCCATTTACTTAGAAAGTATGGTGCCACCTGGTGTTTAAATTATATAGCAATGTGCACATCCATCTGCTGAGCTGAGTAATGCTGGTCACACATGCTCAGGTCTCTGCTCTGCATAATGATCCTCTGTTCCCTGCAGAGCAGTCAATTAGATACGACCTTCTGCATGGAAGAAGCCATTTGTTATTAGCTCCTCTGCAGTGATCACAGTGAAGAACGTGCGACCAGCAGCACTCAGCTCAGTACATGAAAGTGCTCATTTAAGCACCAGGTGGCACCATACTATACAATGATCCCTCAAGATACAATGGCCTCAGGATACAGTATTTTCCACTTACAATGGTCTTTTCTGGGCCATTGTAATTTGAAACCAGACTCAACATACAATGCCTGAGACTCAGATCCAAACAATTAGTATGGCTATTTCTCTGGTAAAACATCTTTATCGGTTGTCTAGTAGCTCCTCTGCAGTACTACAAGTTCTGTATTGCCCCCTTGTCTGGTACATCTATGTACTATGCAAGACCCTGAAGAAGCCGATGTCCTCACCATAGAGAGTGATTTACAGCTTCCAGCATCTATTCCTGTCTGTTTTCCTTAAAGGGGTTTTCCAGCCCCAAGTAAGAAATCTTTCTTGAAAATTGCCTGTGGAGGGAAGGATAGCCCGTCTTCTTCTCTTCCACTGTGAAAGAGGGGACAGTGCGTCATCACTGACATCACCTCCTCCTGCCGGCCTTCTTTTTTCCCGACCCCTGTACACTATTGCGCATGTGCCGTGGAAGCCAGCAGTCTTGTCGGCGCACACGCTGATATGTGACGCCTATACTTTTCTCACTCATGCACACAAGGGCGGACTGGGAACTAACAGTGGTCCTGGAAAAAACTAAAAGAAGCCCCATGTTGTAGGCGGGTCCAAACTGAAAGTCAACACATAGTGATCAGCCTCTGTGCTGTCACTATGCTGTGGGGCACTCTGGATAGCACTGTGGGGCACACAATGGATGAAACTGTCGGGGGGGGTCACTGTGGATGGCAATGTGGGGCCCATTGTGGATGGCACAGTGG